>NC_066880.1:25620542-26220542 GCF_022985175.1 Labeo rohita | reverse complement strand
TTATTTATTTCCAGTGATTACAACAACAATGTGCGGGGGGAAAAACGATTTCGTTAACATTTTATCAAAAGATATTGCTATGGATCGTGTTATACAGGATATTACAAATCGACATCTTATTTTTATGTTAACATATGGGCAATATGTGCACTGGAAAAAAAAAAAAAATATTGTCATCATGATGTTCTATTAACATTGTTTCTGTTCATTTAAGAATATTTTCACCTCGATTTTCTTTTCAAAATAATTTCATTTCAAATTGTCAGCGTTCATACAGTATACAATTACTACTGTAAATAATTTCGTCTATATTAAGGATTTTAAAATTATAAATGTAGCGTAAATGTTTTCGTAGTGCAGTCTGTCGAGGCAAACATCACACATCTTAAATATCTTTAAACACTAAAGTGTTTATATATTATTGATCTGTAAAAGTATAATTATGTTACATAATAAATTACAATACATAATTATCGGAAGCACAGACAACTGATTTTAAGTGGTTACCTCGTTGAACTTCTATTCGATAGGCCAACTGTCTGTTTACCGAAAGGTAAAAATACGACTTGTAACGTGTAATCTATCCTGTTGTTTTATATATATGTATAAAAAAAAATAATATATAATATATAGTTCTGTATTTTGTTTCTCTGTGGGGGTTCAAGTATCTGAAACCAGTTCAAAGTAGAAACACTTGTCACTTTAGCCATTTTAGTTTTTTTTTTTTTTTTTTTTTTAAATGTAAGTCCGCAATTAAATCCAAGTGATTCATTTGGGTTAATATTGTTTGCGACGTCCAAAAGAAAACTGACGTGAGTCGTCATTTTTTTTTTTTTTAAACAGGTCAAAATCTGGTTCCAGAACCGGAGATCCAAGTTCAAGAAGCTTTACAAGAACGGCGAGGTTCCGCTGGAGCACAGCCCGAACGCCAGCGACTCCATGGCCTGCAACTCCCCTCCATCCCCGGCTGTTTGGGACAATAACGCGCACTCTAGCCAGGTCAACCGGGGGCAGATCCCCCAGCCACCCCTCAGTTCCACACCCCCCTACATGGAAGATTACAGCAATCACTGGTACCAGCAGGGATCACATTTACAGCATCCAGTGCACCACCCAGGACCACCACAGAGCGTGGGGGCCGTGTATTAACAGACACTGACGGAAGAGTTTAATATAAGAGGGAAAGGACTTTTGAAAAACTCAATATAAATAAGCTGAGAGATGCTCCGCGAGTATCTGGAGTGTAACAGCACACCTGTGTTGGCATTTTGTGGACTGTTTGAACGCATATATGTCGCTATGAATGCTTTGTGTTGAAATAACAGTAGTGTAAAATTAATAATAATAACGATGTTTCAATGTGTCCCGGCTACTCAGACCTATTTCATATGCACATAGGTGTAGGTTAAACAATGTAAAGGAAGTTTAGAGTGGTTTTAAATTATTACGTTTTATGACTTCCTTTATTGTCATGTTTTGTTCATTGATAGGTGAATATTAAAAATGTTTTAAAGAACGATTGAACCCCAAATTGTGTCGTTAAAAGCCTCGCCACCCACAATGTGGGCTGGTGTCGCGCACGTCAGAGACTCAGGACATAAGTTATATAGACTTGTACAAAATGTTGAAAGCTGTACATACGTGTTTAAATAAAACAGAACCACTAAATTCGTGTTACTTCGAAAGACAGAGACTGCACGGTGGTGCTCGAACCATTTTATATTCCTGTAAGTAGTTTTATTGTTATTCTGTCAAACTGAATAAATGCGAATTGAAAACATTTCCTCGCTTGCTCTGTTTGCTTTCTGCCACAGCCTACCTTTATGACTTCCGTTTGAAATTACTCTCAAATCTTGTGTTTGCAGTGATATCGCACTGTTTGGGCTCTTAGGAAAGGGTTAAGTCAGACAGATGTTATTTTGTGATGTGTTTGCATGCATAAGCCTGGTAGGGCTGCGTGCAAAGAGGCTGTAGGAGGCGACAGGCGAGCAGACATGTTGGAGTCACTGGATTTTATTAGTATTCTGTTGGCAGATAACAAGATAGACTACGGCGAAGGAGGGGGTGACTACTGAAATAATGCCTTGAGCTTTAGGGGTAGTCGGTCACAACAAGAATCGACAGGGCAAACAAAGGCTTCAGAGGTAGGCCTAGAAAAACCCCAAGAGGTTCCTACAGGTATATGCAAATTACGGCGTATTTCAAAGCGTTGGCATTTAACATGTTCCCTCCCAGATTCCGCCTTCCCGCGGTTTTGGTTTCTTTTTTTTCATACCAATACTTATTATCGGTTGTTAAGACCGTGTAATGACTTTCTGTAATAACCTAGGTAGAATATCCACATAAATAAAGGCTGACACATTCAAGGTTCCTGTACGTTCGAATTTAGAGTGTTTTAACTCGAATTTTACCGGGTACACAAACATCCACGTTCAAACGAAGCAATAGAATGCGTCCATACTGTTTGTTTGTTTTCCGCTTTTGTCTCTTAGACAACAGCTTCAATTAGAATGTGAAAAGGTTCGCGCGGTCTCAGGTATGTCTTGCTGGGTTGATGTGTTTCTGGTGGTCTGGAGTTTACCAGCATCAGATGTTTTCTGGAAGAATTTATTTCCTGTAAGTCCTACTGAAAACATGTGTTGTTGATGTTTATTCAAGGAAATTGGCTAGAAATCGTCCAGCCGATGCCAAAGCATCATGCAGAAATTAGGTGTGAAAAAATTATATTATCCGTCGTGAGGCTTTAATACAAAGGCCTTCAAGGTGCCAAAAATCAGATGGAATAATACAATTAAAAAGTCAGAATAGGCCTAGACAATTATTTACTTACAACTGACCATTGAAGTATTGGGTAGGCTAACAATTTATAGTAACTTAAAGACTGCAACTTACAAACATTACATAACTTATCATGTATGTTCATTTATGAAAATGGAAATTGGTTTTACGACTTTTGTAATTATCGTACGCTACATTAATGATCTGTTAACCATGGTATAATGTAAAAGTGATTGTTAAAGTTTTAAAGATATTGTAGTGTAAAGTGTTACACTGACTAAAATTAGAGATCATAATTATAACGACGTCATGCCTTTCTTTCTTAAGCGTATAATTAAACGTACGTTGGCCTATAGCACGTAGTGTTCCATAAACATGATTCATTCGTCTTGTGTTGTGCTTTTAATGTCTCAAGACGTTTGTTTACTGTCGGCTTTTTGTGTTTTAAATTACAACTGTCAATTAAATATAATCAAAAACAGAGACTACGCATATTAGACTTTAAGAAAATTGTAATTGTTTAGGTGTTGTCTGAACACCGTGTGCTTTATCTAGTTAAATTAATTAACCAAGTCTGCCACTTCATAGAAAAAAGGGACGGTCTCCTAAATATATGATGAAAGAAAAATGAAAAATCTCTTGTCTTGTATCATGACTGTGAAAACAGAAACCAGACTTTGTTCAAGTTTGTAGGTCGTGAAACATGCCCTTTGGTTTTACGTGGAATGGGCGCAAAACCATAATTTGAACCACAGAAACCATAAATAATCTGGTTTCATGCAGAAATCATAAGACTAACCGCTAATGCGGTTCATCATTCAACCCCTTATGCAGGCTGAACCGTGATACTAAACCGTGATCCATTGTAAAAATAGGTTGAATTTTCATAATTGGAATCCTAAATAGAACAATACTGATGTATTCAAAAGGGCCTGTCGCCCATATTATATTACTTTTATTCTTCAGTGGTGTATTTTGGAGCAGATTTTAAGATTTTAAGCTTTGGTTTTAAGATGGTTATTAAATTGGTGCTAGGTGTTTATGGTTGGTTATTAAAAATGTACTTTCAATATCTTGTGTAAAGTAGGCTATGACATTGGGTTATCAGTGCATCCACCATTCTCTTGGGAATATGGAAATGGGCATTTGTGGCCGCTCACATGGGACATCAAGGCAAACACAGCAAGAGAAGCCAAATACACTCTAAAAACAAAGGCTCTTTGTTGGCATTGATCGTTCCATGAAGAACTTTAACATCCACAAAAGGTTCTTTATAGTGGAAAATGTTCTTTACATTTTCTTTTTAGGAATGTATCACTTCTTTAAGGAACCAAAAATGGTTATTTTTTGGAAGTCTCTGCAAATAAAGCAGTACTTTGAAATATTCAGAGATGTTTCGCACGGAAATCTCCTTTCTGTTTAACAGCAACCGTTCTAGCTTTAGTAACCAGAGGCATAAACAGTCCATCTGCGTGACCAGCACTGTAAATCTTGTGTCCAAAAATACTCCTATGAAATCCAAAGCATAGGTGGATGTGGATGCTGATGCTGACAGGGATGAGCAGAAAAAAATGTGAGCTGCCACTGTAGTTAGATTAATAGCATGATAGATCGAGATGGTTAAGATGGTTGGTTGGTCAACCGTGAGTCATTTCTGGGCATTTCATAGCTATGGAGTTAGTCATGAAGATCTTATAATACCCGCCTCGCTGTTGCATGCGATTGGGTTACTCTCCTACCTCCAATAGAGACGAAAGAGTCATATTCACACCTAAAACCTGTCAGGCCACTTAGTTCTCCTTAAAACATGATAATCCCGTCATCTGCGTACAATGGCCATAGCTCAAACCGTAAGACATTTTATCCCCTCTAATGTGTTTACCACTTTCATCTGAGCTAGTTATGCCATAGGGTCCATAAAGAAACGGCTGCTATCTGTTTGATACAATATTTGCAGTTGTACTTGGGCCATATGTAACGTATCTGCTTTCCGCTGGGCTTGTTCGTGGTGTGTGGCCTTCAATTACGGGCTATGATCTCGGTGGCGTCGTCTTGGGACGCATCGCTCACTCAGAGAAACCCGTAGCCAAGCTGGGTGTGTGGGCTGACATGGTCACCTCGGCCCCGTGTGCTCCGTCCGTGCCTGAACTGTTGAACTTGAACACGATACTCCGATTCAGTGCACCGCAACACCTAAATAAAGATAGGCAGGGCCAATCTTTACGTGTTTGACGAGAAACCGTATCCAAAAAATGGCACCGGAGGCCTCAGGGGTGGTTGAACAGGAGGTCAACTGCGGTTGGGACATGCATGTGTTGCCATGTAAAGACAGGGGGC
Source organism: Labeo rohita (assembly GCF_022985175.1). Classification (NCBI taxonomy): domain Eukaryota; kingdom Metazoa; phylum Chordata; class Actinopteri; order Cypriniformes; family Cyprinidae; genus Labeo; species Labeo rohita. The sequence goes on along the minus strand of NC_066880.1, from coordinate 26,215,427 downwards.
AGCTGCCTGACACCCGCTCAAAGCCCGAGTCCGCAGGCTTCACTCAGCAGCATCGTTCTGCTCCAAATGTAAATAAGATCAAATGAGAGAGGTTTTTTTGACAGCTGTGAACCACTGAACTCTCTTTCACCCCACAAACTAGGGAAGATTTCGAGAATCGCTTTTGCCCTCGTCCCTGAACTCTCCTCCAGGCCTCGGAATCCGTTCGCCAACGATTCGTTCTCCACAAACGCTGATGCGTCGCAATTAAACCTCACCAGGCACCACCACCTCAAAGTGCTGGAAATCTCTTTAAACCACTATCAGTCCGTCCCATCACCCTTTAGTGCACTCCCAAATCAGCTTCCCACGTAATTGCCCTGTTTGAAAGCCCCTTTTCTCTGCTTGTCCGACTCGAGCACCCATTATTCTAATCTCGAGATGTAAAATTGCCCATAATTTCCCTTGTGAGGGCTCGCTACTTCATTCAAAAACACTTGTCTTCTCTTCCCATGACTGTCATCTAAACCGAGCAACATAAACTCCACAAATCAAACTCTGGGATGGGAGTATATAAAGAGGTGCGTGTTAAAATCATCCCATACTTTAAGTGCACAGAGATCTGGTGGATTTTTAAGCGTGGTTTGACACCTATCGAGGAAGAGCAGGTAAGCTACTTTAACGCTGGTGATTCCGACTAGGACTGTGGAAATAAGTAAGAAAATACTGACTGTGGGACCGTAGAGTCATCGTGAGAGTAAATCTCCCACAGATGTTGCGGAGGCTCATAAATGGATATTATTGTACATGATATTAGAGTTTTATGCAGTAAAAGGTTTTGGAGGAATTTTGTCATTAATGTTCTGTGTATGCGAGTTGCATGTGGCAGGCATTATTTTATCTTACAATAGGCGTATAATAAAATCCACTCAGCAATTTAGTTTACATTATTGCAGTTTGTGATTGATTAAAACAGATTTTTTCCAAACGAACAAAAAAGCCCCACACTGTGCTGAATTGTGTTGGATCTGAAGAGCTTGAAATGACAGAGATGCTTTGTAATATGCCTGTTTAAACAAGGCTGTTTAGACAAGACCCTGTTGAGTGAGCCGGGTCAAAGTCAGGTCAAGTGGACCCCGCATTCCTCCAGGTGGCATCTTATTACAGTGGGTCAGGGCAAAAACTGCACCCTTTATCTTGTCATGGTTCATGATCTTCAATAAGTACATTGCTTTTAATACTAATGCGTTTTTGCTTCGCAAAGGCCTAAAAACCTGTATTGGCATTGTATATATTCTACAAAAATGGTTATTTTAACAACATTTGACTGAACGGTTCTTTGAGGAACCAAAAATGGTTCCTCAAAAAATGTGAAAACCCCTTTTTTGAATCAAAATACAGTGTAACAAAAAGTCGCGTCGCGGGAAAAGGAAAAGGAAATATATACGGAGTGTATATCCTGGTAAATAACCACGACATAAATCACTGTGAATCACATTAAATGAACATCAGCGTAATCTGGTTTGCGCAGTTAAAACAAACATCTTGTTCACGATGTTTACATAGTTTAAGGATTGAAATGTACGTTTAAGTAATTTCGCTCTTGCATTGGATTGAATGTTGTGGTGATTTATCACGGTGGCATCAAGACATCAACTCAGTCAGCACTTTGAATTATTTTACCATTGCTTTAGAAAGAAAGGGAGAACACATGATTTGATACAAAACGTTTTGGAATTCGATAACTAGCCGCGTATTTATCAATTAATTGATCGAACTGAATTTCTACATTATGACTAAAGTTATTAAGGTTATTTGAATAGAAACACGGACTGAAAACCACAACTTTGCTGCTGCATTCAAATTGTTATTAGTTATTCATAATTCAGCTGTTAGTTCATCTATCCAGCTGTTCCCGCAATTTATTTCTGCAAATAAGCAGAACAATTACATTGGCAATATTTCCAAATATTTCCACAATTAAATTCATTTAAATCGGACCCTCTGGACCTGAAGGATTTTGTGTGTGTGTTTGTATTTTCGCTTATGGTTACAGCGTTTAACGTACTGAAATATTTTTTTCGTAAGCGATAATATTAGAAATTTCTATTTCTACAAAATACACAATTCCATTTATACTTCAATATAAATATATTTTTATATTTATAGCGTGCTTCAGATGACACGAAATTGAAAAAAAAAAACTCTTTAAATATTAAAAAATCCTAGCCAGAGACGAATAAAAACAGTTCGTCTTACATTCATGTGCCTCGATCATAATTAATTCATAAATCTCAATCTATAGTTTTCCCACACCTGGACTACGGGAAAACGCAAAATCCTAGGACATGGAGATTGAGTGAACATCTGTGATGTACAAGTGATGTATTGATGTAATTGATGTAATTACATATTTTGACAGCGTCATTTAATCTCAACAATCTCATTAGTTCTGTGCTATTTTTGCTTAATTTATTCCAGAAAGCTAATTTATAGGTCTTCATAAATCTATTTCAGGCGCGTTTATTATTAACAATATAAATAAAATTTCTGTTCAAACATGACTGGTATTTATTATACGCCGTTCATATTGTTTCAAATAAGCTACAAACCACGTTATGGACAATGTAATTTAAATATCAACATTATAAATATTTCTATAATTCATTCACAATATAGCAACACTCTCATCTTTTCAGAAATTCTTTATTTCAAGCACATTGTAAAAGATCTGAAAAAGTTGAAAAGCTACTGAAGTGTAGTATGGGGGAGTAAAACAGTCCTTTCAAACACACTAGGTAATAAAACACATGAACACTGAAGAAAAGCAGGTGTCAACACGGAATGGAGTCTCTCTGGCTCTGGTTTTCCAATTTCAATCACATCATCTGAGGTCTGGGCACAGGATCCTGGTGGTGCGGGGGATACCAGTGCCCGTAATTGTTCATATAACTGCTGGGATGCATGGGTGGCACTTTGTTGGCCATAGAGACCTCCCAGAGCTGAGACAGACCCGGTGAGCAAGGAGAGGATGAGGAGGTGGTGTGAAGCAGCTCCCCTTCAGGTCCACTGGAGCCATGCTTCATGATCTTCTTATACTTGGAGCGCTTGTTTTGAAACCATATTTTCACCTTCAGCAAACAGAACAGAAAAAACATTAAGACAACTTGCAACAAGAATGGAGGCCACATTTTTCACAATCTATTTTTACAACAGCTTTCAAGACATCAGAGGTCTACTTTATGATGATATTGACACTTAGAAGAATTTGCCAGACAGCTTGAACAGTCTTTGTTGAGATGGACTCAATGACACTGCTGCGTTTCATTACACACGTACTCAGCAATTGTTCCGCCCTGCCATTTTTATGAAGGCAGTGAAGCATGTGTCTGACAACAACAATCACAGCGTAAAAATATGGTTAAATTGAGTTGAACTGAAATGACTTCCAGAGAGTTCATTTAGCAGATTTTGATAAAAGAATCAGGAATACATTTAGCGTGGAGCTGGTAAATACTGATGCTTAAGCGATCCACCAATCTTTAAAGAGACAGTTCATTCAAAAATGAAAATTATAAAATAATTTATTCAACCTCAAACCTACAAAAGAAGATACTTTGAAGAATGCAGGTAACCCGACCATTGTCGGTAGCCATTGACGTCCGTAGTATGGAAAAAACAAAACAAAACAATGGAAGTCAATGGCTACTGTCAACTTTTTAGTTACCAACATTTTTCCAAAGAAACTCATAGAGGTTCGGAACAACTTGAGGGTGAGTAAATGATGACAACATTTATTTTTGAGTGAACTATCCCTCAAAACTATTATTTTTTCATGAAAATTCTGTCATCATTTACTCACTTCAGCAGCACTTACATACACTAAACATGACAACTTTATTCCTATTTATATTCTGAAGGTTTTTACAGAGGGGTTTGTTCATTCATTGGATTTATATAACATGTATTCCTAAATGAAAAACAGTTTTCTTATATTTTATGATATAAGGAGAGATAAAAATTGATACCCAAATCCCCTCAGTTAAAATCTTTGCCTCTAATGTGACAACAAAATGAAATAAAAATGATGCATATTTAATTAAATAATTTGCACATTTAAACATGTCTTTTCAAAAAAAAAACACAAAACAACTTCCTAATACCAGTCAAAAGTTTTTGAACAGTAAGATTTTTAATGTTTTTTAAAGAAGTTTATTCTGCTCACCAAGCCTGCATTTATTTGATCCACAGTACAGCAAAAACAGTACAATTTTGAAATATTCTTACTGTTTAAAATAACTGTTTTCTATTTAAATATATTTTAAAATGCAATTTATTTCTTTTATTTCAAAGCTGAATTTTTAGCATCATTACTCCAGTCCTTCAAAAATCATTCTAATATTCTACATGATCCTTCAGAAATCATTCTAATATTCTGATTTGCTGCTCAAACAAAACATGTATTATTATTATTATGTTGAAAACAGCTGAGTAGCATTTTTTTCATGTTTCTTTGATGAATAGAAAGTTCAGAAGAACAGCATCTCTGAAATAGAAATGTTTTGTAACATTGTAAGTGTCTTTATCATCACTTTTGATCAATTTAATTTAATCCTTGTTAAATTACGTTTTTAATTTCTATAATTTCTCCAGTTGAGTTAAATGTACTCAACTGTTTAAGTATTAATAATAATAATAAAAATTATTCTTGAACAGCAAATCAGCATATTAGAATGATTTGTGAAGGATCATGTGACACTGAAGACTGGAGTAATGATGTTGAAAATTTAGCTTTGATCACAGAAATAAATTACATCTTAAAATATATTCAACTAGAAAACCGTTACTTTACATAGCAAAATATTTCAATTTCAAAATGTTACTGTTTTTGCTGTACTTTGAATCAAATAAATGCAGACTTGGTGAGCAGAAAACATTAAAAACTTTTGACTGTTAGTCTACTGTTTTTAAACAATTGATTTATTTTAATATATGACAAGACGATTATGGTGGTGAAGGTATTTTGGAATTATAATACAATTTACAGCTTAAAATATATTTATTTCCCTGCAAATACACTCGCACACAATGTCTAAGAAACGTCCTTAATGATGTGGGAGTTTATGGTTCCTTTGCCAGAATGTGTACTCAATTTAGAAACACCTTGGAGAGCGAGACCCGAAATTGTGCCTTTGGAAGAATTCAGCCGAACGCCTGCATGAAAAACACCAGCCACAGTGGAAGGCTGAGTCAGAAAGCCCACCTAACGGAGTTTCCATAACCTCAGACAATCAAAATCTATGCAATGGGTTTTTACACAATGTTATTAGTTTGGCTGTCAACAGATTTAATAAACACATGTAAAAAGGATTTTCTTTTTTATTCCCAAAGATCGGTTTGCCAAACAGCTTTTATGGTGAGGTGATGGATTCCAGACCTATGTTATATGTGCAAGGAGGGACTTGGAAAAGTCAAAAGCGTGTGCTGTGTGGCACTTGTTTATGTGCCTTCAATCACGTTTATGGATCAAATGGAAACTGGCAGCTATGCTCTGGATTTCAAATCGTCGCCACCAATATCGCATCCATTTTGTATGACAAGGTTTGCGAATGCGCAACCACTGTCTGAAGTGAACGTGAGAGGCGATCGTCCACCGACGACAGGAACGCTTTGATGAAAACCGAGTCGTAATCAGACAGGAAACCCCTTATAACTGAGAGACAGACTGAACTCATTCTCCACGGCCAAAAATGAGGTGCAACCTGTCACACGCAGGGCGGCAAGTGTATAACGTAAATGAAGAGGGAGGGAAAGAAGTGAAGAAGGAAAGCTGTGAAGGAAAAGCAGAGCAAGAATAATGGGAAGGCTTACACTATGTATGCCATGGGCAGTATGGCTGCACCCAGGCTTATGTTTAGTTTCCATATTTGCCCACATACACATTTCTGATGCATGCATTAATATTTTACTGTTCGTTCCAGTACGTGTGTGTCAACAGGAGGGATTTTTGTAAAAATAAATCAATGTCCATAACACCACCCAACAGGAACTCATTAATGGGCATGACATCAACATAACAAGCATAGGCATATGACTTATTAATCAATTAGCTTTCCCTAAGAGAACGTATACAAAAGACACCGAGCAAATGGGATAGCCTTAAAACTCATCAGCACTCTGCATGCTGGCCCAGAAATGACTGTAGTTTCTTCAATCAATCATACGGGTGAGCGGTTGGATATCTCTTATTAAGCATCAAAGCTTAAGCAATCAAGAATAAATCATTCTTGGGATAAGCGCTGGAAAAAATATTCTCTCGTACCGCAAAGACTACAAAAGCTAGTGTGCTAACTAAAAAATGAAAGTAAAGGTCGGATTAAATAAAATCCTCACTTAGCTTTAACAATAGTCAAGCAAATCAGCCTACTTGCGTATACATGACACAAAGCACATAAATGCTCAGAAACCAGTATTGACTGACTCATCATGGTCTCACTTAAATGTTCATCCAGCACGATACTGAGCTGAAGCCTCACCTCAGCATAATTACTTTCAGATAGATTTGTACTTATTTGAGCTTCGCTTAAAAATGCATGAATATTACTGCATTAGATGGCATTAGAATTTATCAAACCAAATGGCAATTGCAGTCGCATTACGCTATAGCTTTATCACAGAAGTAACTTCATTTTCGAAATGACTTCGAATCGACTAACTCAATCTTATCAGATTAACCACAAGCGCAGTTCAACTATTAACTTTTCAAAAAACAAATCCGAAATAATCTCAAACTTGTTTACACACATATATATATATATATATATACATATGTGTGTGTGTGTGTGTGTGTGTGTGCGTGTGTATATATATGTATTATAAATGCCACTTGCGTTGGTATTTTGTCTTTAAAGCAATATTTACTTACAATAATATTTTAAATGTACAGTCAAACCAAAAATTTTTCAGACATCAGATAGAATTTTTTGTACTAGTGGGTGCAGGACAAAATAGTTCATTTATGCAAGCGAGGATTGCAAAATAAAATAAATTGTGACATTGTCTTCATACAGTGGATCAGTAGAATTGATACAAATTTGGGACCAAAAATTATTCAGACACTTTAACCTAACCATGTTTTGCATAAGTTATTTTTCTTTAATTGCTAATGCCACCTTTTTACACCACAGACTGAACAAAATTAAGCACTGCTTGGTAATTGCTCAACAAAGTATTGATGGTTGTGTAAACACTGTCATACTAACAGTTGTCTGAGTTTTTGGTTGATTGTAATCCATTACATACCTTTCTATCAAGGTTATCTGACATTATCAAGATGAATTTGTTCTGACACAGTTTAACTGAGTTCTTGTCATATTTTATTACCATTCTCTAAACTATAGTGAACAAACTGTGATAATGTGAGAAATGTTGAAGGTGTCTGAATACATTTTGGTTTGACCTTATATGTTCAGTGAGGCTTGAGTGTCTAAATGTTTCGAAGACAACCCTAAAACAACACATAACATTGAAAAATGCTTAAATGCACAATTATCTTTTATTTATTTATTTAATAAATTATGTTTTTCTGCAGTCCACGAACGGCACCCACCGGGGTAAACAAAATATGTTCTGATGTTCTAAAGTTCTACTTCTGAATGTTTAAAACGTCCAGTTTTTTAAAATGTCAACGGTGAATATTGCACTTTATCATTTTGTAAACATTATTGGGAACGTTACTTTTGCATGCTCTGTGAACATTCTGAAACTTAAAATTTAAAAAACGCCAGACGAACGTTCAACTAAAGCGTTTCAGAAACAAAACATTCCACGAATGATGTAGTGATAAAGTTCTGAGAACATTATTAATAGAACTTTGAACGTACGTTCTATTATTGTTACATTTGTTCGTAACTTTAAAGGGAACATTTCAAGAACGTTAACGAAGTTCTTAGAACGTTCCCTGTCAGCTGGGACGTCACCCTAACGAGGTTCTTCAATAGATCATGCTGTATATAACCTAATATAATGTAACCTGTAATCTTGTTCAACATCTGCTCTCCTCAACAGAGAATCTGCAATTCGCCCTGCCTTAGTATCTAAAGACTAGGCCTCATCGCGATCAGGAAAAACATGCTGCAGTTGTATGGTCCCAAACACATGTGAAGATGCTGGACATTTACCTGTGTTTGCGTTAGTCCCAGTTTCGCGGCTAGATCGGCGCGCTCGGGCAGCGCGAGGTACTGGGTCTGCTGGAAGCGCTGGTGCAGCGCCTGCAGCTGAACACTGGAGTAAATGGTTCGCGGTTTGCGGATCTTCTTCCCCTTGCCATTAAGGCGAATTTCACCATTCTCAATGACCGCTGGCTTTTCGTGGTCTTCAGGCATGCAGACGAAACAAAACGACAGCATTATGACACAGTAAACGCTTAAGCCTTCAGACAAGCATGTTGCTAACTCTGTGTGAAAAATCGTAAATTATGACGCACTAAAGAGCTGTAACTGTCAGTTTGATTTACAATATCCAAACAGGAGATTTATCAGGTGTTTTAGGGGGAACATTAATGGGTCATCATTTTTAAGATCAGTAAACCATAATTAACGTCGCTTTAAAGTCAAGTTTACAGGCCTACCGAGCCTGAACTTGAACCTTAGAGCAAACAATGGCATTCTGCAAAAGCCATAATAAGTACAGCGTGATCTTTGGAAGAATTCAAATTACATCAGCAATATTATTATTAAAAAAAAAAATTTTTGAAAGGCTTCTTTGCTATGTTGCAAAGCTGACATGAATTTTGACAGCGCTTTACCTTCGGTGCACGTATAGGCTACAAAATAATTTAGTAGCTTTATATATTTACATGCATAATGTAGATGTATTTCAACAATGGACTTACTTTACGTTTAGCCTATAAAGATTGTGCGTGTGTGTGTGTAGCTCTATTGTTGATGAACTGCTACAGAATGTATCCTACAATGTTTATCTCGATAGTAATGACATTCTTGATGAGAGCGTTATTTTAATGTCTACTCGTAAGAGTAGCCTTACGTTACGTCTAAGAATTAAACAATTTTAAAATGGTTTTAAAACAAGTTCGAGGCCTACCAGGGAGAACGGGGTTAACTAAGCTTAAATGACACAAATTCCCCAATAAGCTTAAGAAAGAAAAACTGTTGTTTTGAATGAAAGTTGTTAAAATCAAAGGTCAGGACCTTGCATACACAGACTTTTGTGTTTGCCATTTGCAACTGATTTACTCAGAGCTCGCCGAAGCCCTTGGTCTTTAAAATTAATTAGACCATGTGTGTTTTTCTTTAACTAAATCTGGAATTTATTTAAAATGCAGCGTGCATTAAATTAGCTACTGCTACAAATGCAATAAATATGTATTAGGCATAAGCCATGACAGACATCAATCAAAAAACGGAACATGCATGCATAAAGTTATTATTTTGTTTTCATTGCATAAATGCTTTAGCGAACTTCATTACAAATGACGCGGCGTCAAAACCTCACGTTTTGCCATTTTATGAGGATACTCACTCGTCTCCTCAGCCCTCGTGTGCGCCAAAGTACTGCTGTGGTTGTTTGGCTGGTAAGGCATGTAAGCACCCGGAGCAGGAGCGCTCACCGACCCGGGGTAGGCGTATCCCAGCGGCCGGCTGTAATGGGACGCGGTGGAAGGGTAGGGAGCATCGTGCTGGAGGTGTCCGCCTGAGTGCAATCCGTGTACTGGATAAATATTGTGTGCGAATCCGGACAAATGCTGCTGGTTGGTTGCAAGTCCGTGGCCGAACTCTAAAAATGCTGATTTGGAAGGATCTGAACTATTCAGCGTATCAGACATGAAACTCATAGACATCATTAACAGTCAAGTCCATAAAGCCCGATGATGGTCTGAGTGCTGCATTGAACGTTCACTGTGCACGAAAAAGACCTTGAACCGGATCCATCCCAAAATAATCCGGGACAAAACAAACAGCCACGAAAACGTAAACGAAAATGAAAACGTATTTCCCAAAGCCACTGCAGTGAATCTCATAGGTGAATACGAGTTTATCTTTCTTAAATCATGACAAAACCGCGCAATATCTGAATCACCTCGGGCTCGCGGTCCTGTGTGTTTCCGACTGACTCGCGCTCCGCGAGAGCGCGCGCTGATTGGTGTGTCACGCGACACCGCGGAGAGCTAAATGAAGTTGATGAGCATTTGCTATCGAATTATGCTGAGCCCTGATATCGATCATGTCACACAATAATGATTTGCAAATTAAAAAAAGGCCTTTACATAAATTACATTTTAAACAAACCACAGGCAAAGAGAGCTGCCAAATATTTACAGTAATAAACAAAAATCTCTTAATGCAAAACAACTTTACAGTCAGTAACTTGTAAAAAGTGGATGCTAGTCATTACTCTAGTTACTTCAAATAATGTCTTAAACGTTACAGGACATTTTTTTTTACAATGATTAGAAATTACAAGGAGGCAAAATGAGCGTGATGGCAACAGCAGAGCATGATGTCACACTGTAAAGTTTAATTACTATACATTATTATACATTATATTACATTAATAAAAATGAATTAGACAGTTTTTACAATTACATGCAATAAGCTACGTCCATAAAACCTAAAAAACGAAGAAGCTTACGAAAAATAATAATGCATGTCAATATATGTATGCATGCTTCCATTGATGCATGTCAGTGTATAATTAGCGGGGCTTCAGCCACCTTAAAATGTGATTATGTGATCTTTTTCCATGCTTATTGAAATCAGTTTTGTACACTGATTGTATGCAGTGATTGCTTCCAAAACGTTTCACAAAGCGAGTGGTGTAATATTTGGCCGGAACGGAGTTCCTTCCATTCAGAAAACTAAAATGATGCGAAGTTTGTTTGGTAATCCATTCCATTCCTCCAGTCCTGTTTTTGTTTGTTCCAGTACACACTTTCCTGCTGCTTTTAGCAAGTGGACCCGCTAAAAAGGAGAAACTCCGAATTGTGCTTTAAAATATTTATGCGGCAATAAAAGTATTATTTGCATTAGAGTACGAATTGTTTACACATCTACACATAAATATCGAATGAGCTGGAAGTGTGTGTGTGTGCTTTTTAGGAAACAAACGTTTAAAAATCTAATTTAGAATTTAGGTTTTATATTAAATATTTACATTTAATTTTAAAGTCTGGAAAATAAGTCTAAAAGAGAAAAAATCCAGTCAATTTTACCTTTCAAACAATCAGTACACAAATGAGGAAAAAGCTGTTAAACAGACAAAACAAACTATTTTAAAGGTATTATAATAAATAATTGAGTACTATTTTTTTTCCTATTTTTTTTATGAAATCATCCAAGAGGCAGGAACAGTTCCCTTAATTGAAAAACCACCATACAGCAGCTGTTTATCGCGCATCCGACCGTGAAATCACAAAATGAAGCCATGCAAACGCTGATATTTTGCTGCTATAAATGAACGGACAAACGGTTGTAAATATTAGGCCTACACGTTTATTAAAAGTTTATTAGAAAAAAAGTGTTTAAGTAATAAGTGAACCCGTGACCTCTCGCACACAGCCTTCTAAAGCCGAAATCCTAAATCAACCCGTTTTATGGGTTCATGTGTGTATTTAAGAGCTATTAAAAGCGAAACAAAGATATAGACGTGACAGCCCGCCCCTGTTTCACTTAGGCTAACAAACACGTCAGTATGGAAATATTTTAATCTTAATTTGATAACCCCGGGCAGAGAATAGCCTAAGGTAAACTAGCTAAATTGTTGATTAAACTATAAAAAGTATATGAGATAAAGCAGCCTAAGGTAAACTAGCTAAATTGTTGATTAAACTATAAAATGTATACGAGATAAAGTCCAGATCCATTTTCACGATCAGACTATCATGTAGTATTGCAAGCGAAATAGTACAGTATAATTAATTTAAGATGTTTGTGCCTATATTTGTGAAGTGGATAATAATTATTTTTAAAATACGGATATAACGAATAATGAAATAGTTTTTTGGCATCCCCTCATTGCTTTTTTAGCGCGTTATTTGTGACTTGGCGTTTTCTCGGAACAATCACTAAAAGTGGAGTTAGTGTTTTCGGCGGGAGGATGAAAACATTTGTAATCCTGCTCATACTGTCAGAGTTTGACAAGCCTTTGAGCACACGACAGCAGACACACTGACAACAGTGAAGAATTCATACGCACAATCTGACAGTATTATTTTAAGCTCTTTATAGGAGACATTTCATATGATATTATCAGTGCTATTATTACTTTTACATTTTTTTTTTTTTGGTTGAATTCAGGCCTAACACGGAGAGTGTAGACGGGGTGAATAGTAATCGTTAGCTTAACCAGTCATTAATGAACTATGAGGGTGAAATACTTACCATACATGGCCACATGCGGTGTCAGTAGATGTTTTAGGTGTCTGTGTAAAAGTTTGATTTTAAAAGAAAGTAAAATCTCATGCCCGTATTTGTGACCATGCTGTCGGGTGTTAAATGACAGAACCGCTGCTTCTTTTGTTAAATTTGATATGCAGCCAAACATCCACACAACAAAAAATAGAAATATCAAATATCGTCAGGGTTGTTACACCTATGGACCGAGATAAACAAACACACACCTGTATGTATTTTTAAAGTTAAGTGAATTAAAACGTTTCCGTTTTGAATTAAAAATGAAAACAGGGTGGGTGGTTTTGATTATTTTTGAGATTATATGGTTTTGAGATTATATAATTATTTGAACAAGAAACTTTGATTACCACAACAAAGGTTATGCACAAGATGTACACAATGTAGTGATAAGTCGTAGATTTACTAATATTTAGCAAAGTCGAAAATATATATTCGAGAAATTTGTGCAGTAAGTTGTATATTTTTCTCTACACTAAATAATTGAGTTAAGATTTTATGCAAGTGAAAAATATGCTTTAACATAGCCGAATCAACCTAAATACAAGAATCTATACCAACAAAACTAAATTTGATGGGTTAAATTAGAAATAACTCTTTAAGGTAACATTTGCCTAAAAAACATGCACCATTCAAAATCAGTCACAGTGATGGATCTGACACAAACGCATTAAGTGCATTCAATAGAAGCAAAGTAAGCAAAAAAGGAGATTAAATGAGCAAAATCATTCTGTAATCTTTCCGCTTTGCTGTTGCCCTGTAAACCTGCCAGTTTTGACGTAATTACTGTATGGCTCAGCTTCTCACATCCTTCTAGAAAAACCTGCAATACATGTGATTTTTAATCACACCCTGAAAATCCCAGCCATCATAAGTAAAGCGACTGCCACGATACCTCCCTGTTCATCTGTCTCAGAGTATGATCATTAAAGCAAAGCAACTTCCATATGTTGCTGAAGTGCTGGTGTGCCACTTGTTCATTTTGGTCGTGTTTCTCATTGCAGCTGAGCTTTCCGGGGGCCGTAAGAGGACCACAATGGGCTGAGACCCAAGCCATGGCAGCTCATGGTCTCCAAGCCCAACGGACCAAAACATACCCGCAAATTATTGTCATGGCTAAACCACATTCTCTCAAATTACAGTGAGGATGCAACATGACAATTTCATCGAGAGGAGCGTTTCAACAGTTCTGTTGCAAGTAAATTCTTACAAGCCACCGGTCAAATGTTGGGAATAATTAAGATTTAAAAAAAAAAAAAGTCTCTTATTCTCATTAAGGCTGCATTTATTTAATAAAAACAGGATTTTTTAAAACTAAAATTCTATAAATGTAAAATAACTGTTTTTGATTTTAATATATTTTAAAATGTCATTTATTCCTGTGATGCAAAGCTGAATTTTTAGCAGTCTTCAGTGTCACATGATCCTCCAGAAATCTTTCTAATATGCTGAACTCCTGAACAAAAATACTTATCAGTGTTTGCAATGTTTAAAATGAGTCACTACATTCTTAAAAATAAAGGTGCTTCACAATGACATAGAAGAACCTTTTTTGTCTAAATGGTTCCATAAAGAACCTTTCTGTTTCATAAAAGGTTCTTTGTGGTGAAAGAAGGTTCTTCAAATTATAAAAAGGTAAGAAAAAGATGGTTCTTTAAAGAACCTTTGACCTAATGGTTCTTTGTGGAACCAAAAAATGGTTCTTCTATGGCATCGTTGTGAAGAACATTTTAAAGCACCTTTATTTTTAAGAGCGTACCATTTAAAAGTTTGGGCTAAATTTTAAAAAGAAGAATGATGCACTGAAGTGGCTGCTGAATATAAATGTTGACAATTCATCTTTGCCATTACACAAGTAAATAAAATGTTAGACTGCATATAAATTGCAATAGAAATCCGTATTTCTGATCAAATAAATGCAGGCTTGGTGAGCATAAAAACATTAAAAATCTGAATTTTTTCAAACTTTTGAACAGTGGTGTATATATTTATATCTACACATTAACATAAGTTGAAATGAATGAATTTGGCATGCATTAGACAAAATATCAAACCTAATTCATTCGAACAGTATGTTTGTCCATTTATCATTTAAAACCCGAAAAATAAATGCTATTTGGTTTGATATTTAATTGTCTAATGCAATGGCCTCAGATTCATAGGCACTGTATATATGCACTATTCTAAGTCAAGCAGTAGCGGTTTAGGTGAGCTGACTGTATTTCACAAATAACATGCATGGGCACAATGCGGCAAAATGAACTTGAGAGCAAAGTTGTAGCCAGAGCAGATCCCTGTGAATACCTGTTGTTAAGGTCTGGGGTGTGGGATAGAGTGGAAAGAGTGAGAAGGAAAGGTAGACGCTCTTTAAGGCTGTAATTATGCCTGTGTTACGGAGAAGAACAAAGCGGAGCCCTGGAGTCATAGTGCAGGGATGTGTCCTCACCGTGCCTTAATACACACGAGACTGAACGTTAATAACAATACACCAGAACGTGGCCCAGACTGGCTGGCGTCTGCTGCCCTGCACACTTACGTCTTTGTGAAAGTGCGTGTGTGTGACGAGAAAAGATAGAAAACTCGTCCTAGGTAAGTGTGCAAGTGTGCGTATGAATCTAGGACCGTGCTAAAGTCCTGTTAAGTCCATCATTGTCCAGTGATGTGGAGTGACAGCATTCCTCTATATTCAAATCAGTTGTGCGTTATCCCTCTGGCTCCATCTGTATGCCGCTTCTCACATCACCTTTTTTGTAAATGTGTTACGTCACAGAGGTCTTTCAATGGCTATAGGTCTTTTTATATATACATATATATGCTGAATTATCAGCATTATTACTCCAGTCTTCAGTGTCACATGATCCTTAAGAAATCATTCTAATATTATTATTATCAGTGATCTTGCTGCTTAATATTTCATCAGTGTTCAGATCTTGCTGCTTAATATGTTTGTGGAAACTCTAATATACTACCATTCAAAGGTTGGTGGTAAGATTTATAGTATTTAACAAATAAATTACTTTTATTCAGCAAGGATGTATTAAACCGATCAAGCGACAGTTAAACATTAATGTTACAGAAAAATCTACTTCAAACTAAAGCTGTTCCTTATACTTTCGATTTACCCAAAAAATGATTTCAAGAAAATATTAAGCAACACAACCGTTTTCAGTTTTCTCAAGCAGCAAATCAGCATATTACAGGATCATGTGACACTGAAGACAAAAGCTGAAAAATCAGCTTTACCATCACAGGAATAAATTACATTTTAAAATATGTGACTCTGGACTACAAAACCATTTATAAGGGTCACTTTTTCCAAATTGAGATTTATACATCATCATAAAAGTGGAATAAATAAGCTTTCCACTGCTGAATGGTTTGTTATTTTCCAAATTTGAATATCTAGAATCTGAGAGTGCAAAAAAAAAATATATTAAGAAATTTATACATCATCTAATCAAAAATTAAGTTTTGACATATTTACGGTAGGACATTTACAAAATTTCTTAATGGAACATGATCTTTACTTAATATCCTAATGATTTTTGGCATAAAAGAAAAATGTAAAATTTTGACCCATTCAATGTATTTTAGCCTATTGCTACAAATATACCCGTGCTACTTAAGACTGGTTTTGTGGTCCAGGGTCACATATATTCAAACAGAAAACAGTTCCTTTAAATTGTACTAATATTTCACAATATTACTGCCTTTACTGTATTTTTGCTTAAACAAATGCAGCCCTGGTGAGCGGAAGACACTCTTTCAGAAACATTAAACAATCATAATTATTCCGTACATCTGACAGGTCGTGTACGTGCTTGGATCTTGCAAACAGCACTGTTTACAACAGGATTTGTCTTTTTCCACTCATGTTTTGGCCTGGGGGGATTCTGGGTCAGAGGAAAAGGTAGGTGTGCTTTGTAGGATAAAGACTATTAATCTGTGCTCCAGGCTGCTGGAAGACTGTGGTCCACCCTCAGCTCTCATTCCTCTTGCGTGGACAGTTTTAAAGTCCTCTGCACCTCGCCGTTTCTTCCTAAAGGTCACCGTAAAAGGTCCGTTCGAATGTTGGCGGGGCCTTTTGCATGGGGTTTGCATACATATGTAACTATTCACAGGGAGATCTCGAAGATTACTGATCTAGAAATCATGTTACAGAGTTGTGCAAAACATGCAGTTTTAGCTGCCAGCACTCCCAGGGATAATTAGCTCGAATCATCAAAGAACTGTCTGCTGCCACTCCTCGCACAAGCATCACTCAGCACTGACGGGTACGCAAGAGACACAAAGTGACTAAAACGGATTAAATAGTTAAAAATGACAGTGAGACGATGACTGAGAAGAATCTGAACTGTAATTATGAAACATGTCTAATACCTTTGTGAAATGAAGAGAAGCTAATAGAGATGCGCAGAATGCAGAAAATAACAGCAAATCTTAATTGTACTGTTGACAAGGTAAAGTCTGTCTAATCCAAATATGCTCATTATTGAATAACCATGAATTTCAGTTTTTGTTGTCGTTTTGCTCTTGCAGACCTACATATCAAATCCAAGACCTATGATCAGTCAAATATGATTTTTGAAAGAATTTAATACTTTTATTCAGCAAGGACGCATTAAACTGATCAAAAGTGAGAGTTAAGACATTTATAATGTTACAAAAGATTTCTATTTCAAGTAAAAGCTGCTCTTTTGAACTTTCTATTCATCAGAGAATCCTACAAAAATGTTTCCATGTGGTTTCCATAAAAATATTATTGTTTTCAACAATAAAAATAATCTGAAATGTTACTTGAGCAGCAAATCAACACTGAAAACTGGAGTAATGATGCTGAAAATTCAGCTTTGCGGCACTGAAATATATATCATTTTAAAAAAATATTATTTTGAAAAGAAGTTTCTTCAAATAGCAATAATATTTCACAATATTACTGTATCAAATAAATGCAGACTTGCCGAGAATAATTCCAAGTTGTAACCTGTAAAGTCAAATGAATGATCTAATATGAAACAATAAACTTGAATACGCTGTATTATTGCAATGAAAGCTATTTTAATAGTCATATCAAGTTTTTTAAATGCGTACTTTCATTCGAGTGAAGAAAAGCCAATGGGCACCTGCAGTAGCAGGCAAAAGAGTAATACAAACAGAAGGAAATCTTTCAGGCATTGAGAACCCATTGAAAAGTAGCCTCTCTTGCTTTTTTGGTGGGAATTGCAAATGTGTGTGTGTCTGGTTTTTGGCCTGGGCTCTGAATTCATCACCAGAGTAATTGCTGCCAGACAGAAATGTGAGGGAAGGCGCTGGAATCTCTCTGCACGAATGACTTGACCAACTGTTAAATGACTGTCTATGTGCGTGACCGCAGTTTCCGAGATTTGATAACAAAAAAAGAGAACCAGGTGTAATGTATAGTTTGCATTGGACTGCTAAGTGGTCAATTAGATAAATCGGACACAATGTCACCACAAAAGGCAATTAATATTAATGTATATTCCACATCTAGCCTACAACGTTAGCAATAATAACATATGATTTTTTGCTTATATATATATATATATATATATATATATATATATATATATATAATAAAATATCCTATATCAACTTGTTAAATGTATTAAATTACAACGCAGCACAAACTGAAGGACATGAAGAGGAATAGCAAAAAAGAAAATAAATGAGAAAGAAGCAGAACGAGATTGACAGAGAGACTGAATTTTGTTTAACTCGCTAAACATTCACATCTGGACGGCAGGAAAACTGAAGTGGAGCGAGTGCAGAAGCACCATTGAGCTGTTTTCTGACACTCAAGCAGAGCAAAATACACATTCCAGAGGACGAGACAACACCGGGGAGGGGGTTTGGGCTTTTTCCACTGTAAATGTCACCATGGACCACAAAAAAAGCAAAGTGCTCAGAAATGAGCTCAGATCAGCTAAGAGCTGCGGTGGGGCGTTGCAGAGGCCGGGGGTGTCTAGGAGATGCGTCTGGGACGCTTTGATGCGGCTTCTGGAAGAGATGGGCACAGTTCAGCTGAGGTCACCGAAAACAGGGCGGCAGGAATGCTGTGGTACGTGCTGAGGCGAGAGGTGGCCTTTCAGAGTTTTTGGTTTACATTGAAACACAACTCCACAGCACACTGTGAGAGCTGCTAGCTATATACTGTATGTTATACGACCCAAATGAAAATATTCATTTATAATTCATTGTAACCATCATGACAAATAACCCCATATAAATAAGTTATATGTCAACGTTTTTTCTCATACAATTTAAAGAGAAACTGCACCAAGCACTAAAAAATGTGGAAAAATTTACATTCATGTTGTTCCAAACCTGTATGACTGTTTATTTTGAAAAATGATAAACTTCTTTTATATAATGAATGTCAGTGGGGTCCAATTTGTCCTCACAATTTTAAGATTATATCTCACAGTTCTGCCATTTTTAGAAACTCAGAATTGTGAGATATGAACTATATAATTGAATATTCCGAGAAAAACAAATTGTGAGAACTGCATGCTTCCACAAAAGGTAACTGCAACTTCTCTTGTCACAATTGTGACGTTTCTCGCAATTCTAAGTTTATGTCTCACAATTTGGACTTCGCACAATACCAAGTTATGAATTTGCAAATGCAAGTTAACATTTTGTAATTCAGAACTGTGAGAAAAAAGTCAGAATTGTGAGCTTCAAAAGATTATTACCTTTTCTATTTTTTCATTCAAGTTAACATCTTGCAATTCAGAACTGAAAGAAGAAAAAATCAGAATTGTGAGACTAAAGATGTCGCAAGTGACCTTTCTTATTTTTTCATTCAGTAAAAATAAGCTTCCACTGAAACACTATAGTAACAATAAAACACCAATGACTTTTATTCCTTTTTTACATATGATTATGGGGACAGATAACTGATTAATAAAGCTTTAAATGTGGTTTCTTGCACGATACTATGCTATCACCACAATACAATGCTAAAACATTTTGTTTTACCATAGTGCATGATTTGAAAAAAAATACAATGTGATGTTTCCATCACATGACCAGCTTCATATGCATGGCTTTTTTGACAAAGTAAACTTGTCTGGTAGCGCACCCGGTATCACACAATTCTAATGTTTTTTCCTTACGGTTCTAAGTTTATGTCTCAAAATTTGGACTTTTCATCTCAGAATTGTGCAATAACAAGTTATAAATTCTTTTTTACACAGACTATGATTATGGATTTTTCATGTGGTTTCTTGCACAATGCTATGTGCATATGCATATTTTTTTTGACATAGTAAACTAGATCGGCAGCGCACCCGGTACAGCATTACAGCTATACAGTATTACACTCTAGTATGAGTCTAGTGAAACACAAGTATGATAAAATCGCTCAAAGACTTGTAAGAGCAAGCTGAAATGACATGGTTGTTTTAGCAAATGTCCCATTGTTAAAAATCTCATATTTGCTTCTGTTAACACTAGGGTAGGGCTTAATTTATCTAGTATTTTATTTTCAGATGTAACTGAGCATTTTAGCACCATTCGTGCAACATTTTATTTCTGAACTCCCACAATCGATACCGCAACCTTCGCAATTTGAGACAAAACTGAACAGGTATTTAGTACCACTCAGTCGACATTTAAAACATAATTTTGCAGAAATGTCGCCACAGGCACATTCTTCCAATGAGTCTGGGTTGAAAAAGTCATATAGGTTTCGAACAAGCATGAGGGTGAGTATGATGACAGAATTTTGGGGTGAACTATCCCTTTAAAAGGCTCTTTTTTTAAATCAGTGTGCTGTACATTGCAGAATGAAGGACACGAGGACGGCATACGGGAGGAGAAACGGTCCAGCCTACGGTTGAAGGCTAATCCCAAGGGAGTGGAGCAAAGCACATGCACATCCAATCAACAGACAATGCGACAAGGCCTGAGGTTTCCAGGTATAGACAGGGAATTTCTAAAGACCGGTTTACCAAGTCCAGGGATTATCCTTCTGGGGTTACCCAACCCCTCAGTAACGTGACCTCCTCTAGCCCGTGGTATTGTGGTCTACTCTGCCCAGAGCATTATGATTAACCATCTCGGCTTAGTCCATCTGTACGGCCAGCTTCAGCAAACCTGACATCTGTCTAAGCAAAACAAGAGCACTTCCTGCACGGGAAACATGAGAAAGACATTCTCACTTATTTGAGTTTCACCAACGAACGCCTCTCTATGACGACTGATACTTTAGACATCCCAACACCTAATCGACGAATATGATTTTTCCGTCCTTTCACTCCCACGAATCAAATATTAAGGAAGCCCCAAGGTCAAATCCCTCTCTCCAGAGCTCCTCAATAGAAACAAACCACCAGGATCAAGTTCAGCTCCTGACAAGAAGTCCCCGGCCCTGTCAAGTGTTAAGTTCCATTGTGACCTACAATAGCACACAATGGCCCGCGCAACACCCGGGCTGTCCCTGCTGCCTGATTAATAACACAGGAACCCTGGATGGGGACAGGTTATCAGATCACTGAGATACGGGACCAAACATCTGTCCCACTTTTGAAAAGAACAACATTTTTACTTTTTAATTAATCAGAGATGATTACTAGAATGTTCTTCACACAAATGTTGCATTTTTTATATTATAGATATATATACTTCTTAACCCACCTGTCCCCCTTAACATACATTTGAGGTCAAAAGTTTACATACACCTTGTAGAATCTGCAAAATGTTAATATTTTGCAAAATATAAGGGATCATACAATATGTGTGTTATTTTTTATTTAGCACTGACTTGAATAAGATATTTGACATAAAAGAAGTTTACATATAGTCCACAAGAGAAAATAATAGTTGGATTTATAAAAATGACCCCATTCAAAAGTTTACATACGCTAAATTCTTAATACTGTGTTTTTACCTGAATGATCCACAGCTGTGTTTTTTTTCCCATGATAGTTGTTTATGAGTCCCTTGTTTGTCCTGAACAGTTAAACTGGCAGCTGTCCTTCAGAAAAAAATGTTCAGGTCACACAAATATTTTGGTTTTTCAGGATTTTTGTGTGTTTGAACCCTTTCCAGCAATGACTGTATGATTTTGAGATCCATCTTTTTACACTGAGGACAACTAGGGGAATCATATGCAACTATTACAGATGGTTCAAACACTCACTGATGCTCCAGAAGGAAAAACGTTGCATTAAGAGCCGGGGGTGTAAACTTTTGAACAGAATGAAGATGTGTACATTTTTCTTATTTTGCCTAAATATGATATTTTTTTCATTTAGTACTGCCCTTCAGAAGCTACAGAAGATACTTACATGTTTCCCAGAAGACAAAATAAGTTAAATTGTTCCTGATGTTCAAATTTAAAAAATTTCAGCCCCCGGCCCTTAATGCATCATTTTTCCTTCTGAAGCATCAGTAAGCGTTTGAACCTTATATAATAGTTGCATATGAGTCCCTCAGTTGTCCTCAGTGTCAAAAGATACACAAAAATCCTGAAAACCCAAAGAATTTATGGGACCTGAGGGATTTTTCTGAAGAACAGCGGGCAGTTTAACTGTTCACAACAAACAAGGGACTCATGAAAAACTATCACTACACAAAAAACACAACTGTGGATCATTCAGGTAACAACAAAGTATTAAGAATCAAGCATATGTAAACTTTTGAAAGGGGTCATTTTTATAAATGTAACTATTATTTTCTCTTGTGGACTGTAAGTAAACATTTAATGTGAAATATCTCATTCAGGTCAGTACTAAATAAAAAATAATATGCATTTTGTATGATCCCTCTTATTTTGGTAAAATAATTAACATTTTGCAGACTCTGCAAGGTGTATGTAAACTTTTGACATCAACTGTATAAATCAATACTTAATGTAAATTAAAATTAGAGCTGACAGAATTTTAAATTCAAAATTCTATCATCATTTACTTGTTCTAAAACTGTAAGTTTCTTTCTTCTGTCAATGGTTACCATGGGCAGTTATTATTTATTAATATTAATATTAGTTATTAATATTTTATGTATTAAAATGACCATCTTTAAAATAACAGTAATAATAATAATAAATAAAAACAGGAAAAAGAAAACATACTTCACTTACAATATTTTACAACGGGGTGCCTACTTTGTGATTAAACTCAGCTAATATGAGGTAAATTTTCTATATTTAAACCTGATATTAGTTTTTTAAAGCCATACATGCTCTGGTGAGATTTATATTTAATTTTAGATAATCACGCTTTAGGTAATCATGTTTTATGTCACAACTATGATGTCAGCTTCATCATCCATTAAAAGCAATTATATGGGATTTTTAGATTCCCAGTAGTACTTATAACACCGGAATAATGACCAGACCTACTGTTTATCACATGCGTTATATGCAAAATATGCTTATTTTCATATGTGATATTTTCATATCACAACTAGAATATAGATGAAGCTGACATTTCACACGATCTTGTATTCTCAAGTCGTTCTCAAAGCTGAATACTAATTTGGTCAATATTTGTAATGAATATTTGACATGACGGCATACATTTTGGTTGTATCAGATGGTGTTGACATACAGCGTAGTACGGGCAAGGGAAAACACCCACAATTGGAATTAGCAGATGTTGCACCTACATGCCATATAACATGTGAAGGCATTTTGTAAACCACAGAACAGCACGTGCAAAACAACACTAAATGCATAGGCAAAATGTTCTTTCAACAAGGAAAACAGAACAATGAAAATAAACTGCAATGTTAAAGGTGTCTCCCGTGACCTCAGGCGACATTGTGACGGAGTGTCATATCTGAAAAGCCTGTTTGCCGGGGCCTGGGCGGAAGAAGAGGAGGACGGAGAGAGGTAGAGCTATTCCCCTCCCTCTGCTCCTCTTTCTGTGTCTGCTAAGCGTCGGATTGTCTGCCATTTGAGGGACAACCGCCGACTTCAAAGGATCTGCATTTTTGCTGCTGTCATATTTGAGCATCACGAGACACGTTTCAGACAAGTTCTAAGTCAAAAAAAAAAGACACATCCGTCTCTATCCTCTTGTAAATTTACACTCTTTAAAACTTTAAGCGCAGCGTATGTAGGTTAGGTTCCAAAACCTAGCGAGGTGCCTATGTAGACAGCATTTTAAGCCTAATTATAATGTACTGCACACTTCACAGTGAAGGCCAATAATCAATAGCAACAATCCAAAAAATTAATTCAAGACGCCCATACTATAGTAATATAAGTAATATATTTATAACAATACAATATAGTCAATAATATTGACAATATTCGTTTTAAATTTTTTAATTGGTAATTTTTTTAACATTCGTAATAAATTTAAAAATGAAGCATTTTACCCAATAATATATATATATATATATATATATATATATATATATATACATATATACACATACACCTCACGCACAAAATTTTCTGTAATATTTTGCAATAGTATATCATAATAAAAATACATATTTAGTCAGTAGTGTGTGTATAACTTTTTACTTTATATATATTACTTTTTCTATCTTTCTATAGAATTTGTATTTTTTACAATTAAAAAAAAAAAATATATATATATATATATATATATATATATATATAAAACTTTTTACATTTAAAAATAAACTAAATTACCCAACATTATTTTATCTCTATCTATCTATCTATCTATCTATCTATCTATCTATCTATCTATCTATCTATCTATCTATCTATCTTTTTAGAATTAGAAATTTTTATAATTAAAAAGAATTCTTAATTTATATAATGTACAAAAATACATAATTAGTAATTTGTTACAAAAAAGGATTTTATTGGATTTTATCCAATAATTTATAATAATATATAAGAATAAAAAACCTGTTTAGCCAATTGTGTGTGTGCGTGTGTGTGCGTGTATATATATATATATATATATATATTTAAATTTTTTTTACATTTAAAAATAAACTAAATTACCCAACATTATTTTATCTATCCATCCATCCATCCGTCTGTCTATCTATCTTTTTTAGAATTAGTATTTACAATTAAAAAAATCTTTCATTCATATAATTCATATAATGTACAAAATACATAATTATAATTAATTTATAATTTTATATATTTTTAATATAATTATATATATTTTATTATAAATATAATAGTTCTTTTTTAAATATAATATAATAATATATATATATATATATATATATTTAAAAAAAGATAAAAAAAGATTTCAGTGAATATTTGGAAGTATTACACCTAATCGTTCTACTATCTGTGTCTGCTGTGCATTTTATGTGGTTCCTTATTAGGATGCTATCTTAGAAGACAACTGTCAATTTAAAAAGCATCACAGCTCATTAGGTTTTGGAACTGAGCTTCAGTGTTTTGTTTATTGTGAAGGTAGATGTGCATCAGAACTAGGAGTTTTGCACTGATTGATCTTTTATGATGTCTGTGCGACTGTGTTCACTGTGATCTCCATGTCTCCACTGTCACATTTTAATATGTCCACACAAAGAACTGACCTATTGTTCAAGTGAAAGACAGCGCCCTCTACAGTGGCTCAGGGTCACATGAAGATTGATGTGAACGGATCAGTGACCTTTGAAGAAGATCAAAGCCGCACAGGTTACATACGTCTGCCTGTTTAACTCTTTCATCTTTACGCAGCTCCGGGAGTCACGACCCAAGCCTGTTTATCTAGCCAGCCCACTGCTGGAAGCGCGAGAGATGCACCTGCATACTTTACAGAAATGAACAATAATCCAAATAATTGAGGTATTTAACAAGTTTAGAACATGTTGGATTCACTGTTTTTGCATTTATAGTTCCATGAAGAACCTTGTTTGTACCTTCCATTCCACAAAAGGTTCTTTAGATTATTAAAAAGCTCTTCACGCAAAATGGTTCTTTTAAGAACTGTTCACTGAACGATTCTTTTGGACACCAAAATGGTTCTTTTTGGAACTTAAGAGTGTACAACAGATTATCAGAAAGCAGCAAACCACAAATGCATTAGAGTTGTTGACTACGTAACAGGAGCAAACTAAACGCGTGAAGATTTGGCCTCACGGGTGGGTAACAAAGAGCTATTGCATTCCAGCAGTGAGAGTGAGGTCAATTAAGCCATTTCCCCTCCAATTTATCTCCCCGCAGCACCTAGATCAATTGGACTGCAGCTGCAAGGGCCATGTGTGTCTGGGAAAATGAGAAGATTGAGGTAAACCTCGCCTGGCCCCTAGGAGAAAGACTGGCAAGATTGTCTTCATACCTGTTTCAGATGAATGGGGGTTTCAAGTCTGGCTGTCTTAAGGGTGTGTGTGCATGTGTGTGAAGTTGGTATAAGGTGGATGGGGTGTGGGTCAATACTCTATAGGTTTGTCATATTTTGTCATAATCCAGTGCATGCTATCATATTGGCTACACTTGCGTAATAATTATTCTTCTGAATTTTCTCCACCTTGTACAAAAATCATTAAATAAAATTAAGCTTTTTAAAGTGGAACTTTATATAATATAAGTGTTTTAACACACTTTCAGTTTGAATCAGTTTCAGCAATTAAGTAATTTGTCTTTCTTAAAATGTCACAGAAATGTTGGAAGAATAAAGACTAACTCAACTATGCAAAAAAGTTTGTAGAAGGGATACGCTAAACAATAATACAAATCAATCTATTGACTAAAGACACTTCAATAATTTAATAATTGTAATAATAATTGTAAATTCAATAATATAGTCATTGACTACAGTAATGTTAATGTTAAAGGGATAGTTCTGAAAATTCTGTCATTAATTACTCACCTTCATGTTGTTCCAAACCCATAAGACAAATGAAGTAACACAAATTAAGATATTTTTGATGAAATCTGAGAGCTTTCTTACCCTGCACAGACAGCAACACAAATGAAACGTTTTACGCCCAGAAAGTTAGTAAGGATATTGTTAAAATAGTCCATGTGACAGTGGTTCAACTGTAATGTTATGAAGCTACAAGAATACTTTTTCTGTGCAAAGAAAACAAAAAAGCTTCATAAAATTGAGGTTGAGCCACTGATGTCACATGGACTATTTTATCGATGTCCTTACTGCCTTTCTGGGCCTTGAATGTAGTAGTACCGTTGCTGTCAGAAAGCTTCAAAATCAAAAATATCTTAATTTGTATTCCAAAGATGAACGAAGGTCTTACCAGTTTGGAACAACATGAGGGTGAGGAATTAAAAATGAGAGAATGTTTGTTTGGGTGAACTATCCCTTTAAGGCATTCATTTTAATTAATTAACTGGCATACACTGTAAGAAATAATAAAAAAAATAAATAAATAATAATAATAATAATAATAAAAAATAATTTGTTACCCTGCTGCCCTAAAATTTTAAGTTCAGTCAACTAAAATAAGTTTATTCAACTTGAAATGTTAAGTTGTACTAAGTAACAACTTAGATATTTGTGTTTGCTAAATTTAACAGATGGGTAAGTAACCCAGCTGCCTTAAAATTTTAAGTTGATTCAACACAAATATCTAAGTTGTCACATAATTTAACATTTCAATTTGAATAAACTGTTTTTGAGTTGACTGAACTTAAAATTTTAAGGCAGCCAATAATTACAAATTATTTTAAGTTGACTCAGCAAATTGTTTTTACAGTGTATATGAGTATGGGATCAAATGCACAATACCTTTAGGCTAGGGATGCACGATACTGGATTTTGCTGATATCCAATATGCTGATATTTTTCCTTTAGTTTGGAAACAACACCAAGTCTCTCCTGTGCGGAAATTATAAGCAAAATATTTAGAATTTTTGAATCAAGAACTTATTTGATAGATTTAAATAACCAATAATGAAGTTCTGTTATAATGACAGTAAACTGAAGCTTTGGAAATAACTATAAATAAACTACAAATCAATCGCTGCATTTTTTTTTTTTTCAGAAAGATGCAGTGGTAACTTTAGTATTTTATTTTAAGATTTAATATAGATTTCAGGTGTAGCGTAAGCTCTGGTGATAATATCCTAGCCTTGTGAGAACCAAGTTTTGTTTACAGAAGCAAAGCAAAATTTCCTTTGTTTAGCAAAGAAAAACCAGTCTCCTCTTGGCTTATATCCAAATCCTCTGACATTTTGTTTTGCTCTGTCCTCTGCGCTTACGTGTTTGTCACTCCTTACGCTATGCTTACATCCTACGTGTACGTCAGTTAGCGGAAGCTAGAGATTGCGGTTTATAAACTTTTAAATATAGATATATTTCATACACAAATGCACTGATTTGCTTCGGAGTACTTTTTATGATGGATGGATGCGCTTTTTTGGACGTCAAAATCTCAACTGCCATTATAAAGCTTGGAAGAGGACATTTTTTTAATATAACTCTGACTGTATTTGTCTCAACGAAAAGAGTCAAATACATCTAGGATGGCTTGAGGATGAGTAAATCATGGGTTAATTAATCTTTTTTGGGTGAACAATCACACAATTACCATCTACACCATTCATAAACATATTTATGAGTTTCATACAAATGCACAGTGATGTTGCCTTTTTAAACCAACCTAAAAATATAAAAGTAAAGCCAGGGTAGTGATTTCACTTTAGAAGTGAACTCTGAAATCTCACGTTTCTTTAGATGCTGTGGTCTGTAGACATTCAGCCGCACTGTGACCAAAGCCATCTGGAGCATTTCCCCAAAGGCACTCTAGGCCTTCCACTCCAAACCCAATTAGCCAAATCACATTTCAAAAGTGCTTGAGTTTACCTGCCAATGGTCAAATCCTTCAGGTGTCAAAAAGAAGGCTTAGACCTGGAGGAGAGAACCAGAGAGCAGAATGGAGTGGGATTAGAGTGAACAAAAGGGCCACAGATATCTTCCAACACCTGTGCGGGTACTGTGGCCACTGGAGTGTCTGCTAATGGGAAAAGCCTTTGGTCCAATTTGCAGGTGCTCAGAACCTAATCTCCCATCTCTTAGGATGGGCCGGGTATCTGTTTACCTCTGTACTAGTTCAGCAGACTCGGTCTCACTTGATAGGAAGAAGACCTCCATCCACCCTTGTAGCGTAATCTAGGTAATCAATCATTTACATCAGTAATTAGGGCCTGGTGTCAAAACAGAAATGGAACATGAGCCTGGGGACTTGTGTGCAAGCGGGGTTGACATCAGACTTGGCAAGTGCTATGGCCGATGTGGGTCTGCGTGGGTGAGGTTGAGGGGGGTGCACGTCTCAATGCCGAACTGTGGTCCAGAAGCCTGAGGTCAAGACATTCCACACAATTTGATCCATGTTTAAGAATACCATTTGTTCCGTGTCTTCCTATAGGCAATTGGGACAAAAAACTAGAAGAATAGATCTATTAGTACTGCAAGATGTAAAAGCAGTATCTCTTAGGCACAACTCCAGAATGACTAAGGAGCCACAGGCTCCTACATTCTTAAAATTAAGGTTTCCAAAGGGTTTCTTTGTAGCAGAAGAACCAATTTTGGTTCTATAAGAATCTTTCAGTTAACAGTTCTAAAACGAACCATTTTCTTAGTGTGAAGGACATTTAAAAAACCATGCCAATAAAGAACCTTGCAATAAATAACATTTAGGAGTCAAATGACTGTATTCAGTTGACATATTACAGAATTGCCCCATAAAATGATTGTTCCAAAGCACTAGTTCATAATATTGGTAATACCTTACTTTATGGACCAATTCTCACTATTAAATTGCTTATTAGCATGCGTATTACTAGCATATTGGCTTTTTATTAGTACTTACAATGCACAAATGAATGCCTTATTCTGCATTACCATGTTTTATATCCCTTAATCCAACCAAATACCTTAAATTTAACAACTACCTTACTAAACAGTTTACTAAGTCCTAGTTAGTTAATAGTACGTTTTTTTCCCGAAATTAAAGTGTGAGCATAATATCTTTAAATAATGTTTTTTTTCCTGATTTGTAGATGTGATCTCAGTAATGGCTTTGAGTGATTCACTGACTTCACTGAGTCTGATTCAATCTGACGTAAGCGCTGTTTCATGAATTGTTTTGACTGACTCCTTTAAAAATAATTATTTGTCCATGAATCAAACATCACTCAGTGCTCACTGTCATGTGGAGGAAACACTGGCAATTATTACCAAGATTTCTTACTAGTTTTGCATTACTGTGGCAACCGTGTGTGTTTTGTTGATTTTGCAACTATTTTTTATTCATAGTCTGGAGCCCTGTGACTATTTTTTTTTTTTGGAGACATATTGACTGATGGTAACCGGTTATAGGCTATGGAAATCCAACTTCAAGATGTAAAAAGTGAGCATATATATATATATACAGCTGCAGTCAAATGTTTAGTTTACATACACCTTGCAGAATCTGCAAAATGTTAATTATTTTACCAAAATAAGAGGGATCATACAAAATGCGTGTTGTTTTTAATTTAGTACTGACGTGAATAAGATATTGCACATAAAAGACGTTTACATATTGTCCACAAGAGAAAATAATAGTTAAATTTATAAAAATTACCCCGTTCAAAAGTTGATTCTTTGTACTGTGTAGTTACCTGAATGATCCACAGTTGTGTTTTTTTTATTTAGTGATAGTTTGAAGTCCCTTGTTTGTCCTGAACAGCTAAACCGTCTTTCAGGTCCCACAGATTCTTTGGTTTTTCAGCATTTTTTATGTATTTGAACCCTTTTCAACAATGACTGTATGATTTTGAGATCATCTTTTCACACTATGGACAACTGAGGGACTCATGTATCATAACTATTAAAGAAGGTTCAAATGCTCACTGATGCTCCAGAAGAAAACATAATGCATTAAGAACCGGGGGGTGTAAACTTTTGAACAGAATGAGGATGTGTACATTTTTCTTATTTTGCCGAAATATCTTTTTTTTTTCCATTTAGTAATGCCCTTTAGAAGCTACAGAAGATACATGTTCTTCAGAAGACAAAATGAGTTAAATTTACCCTGATCTTCAAATTCCAAAAGTTTTCACCCCCCTCTTATTGCACCATCTTCTGTAATAGCTGCATATGACTCCCTCAGTTGTCCTCAAAACCATACAGTCATTGTTGGAAAGGTTTCAAATACACAAAAATGATGAAAAACCAAAGAATTTGTGAGGCCTGAAGGATTTTTCTGAACAGAGGGCAGTTTAACTGTTCAGGACAAACAAGGGACTCTATCACTAAACAAAATACACAGCTGCACATTAATATTTTGCAGATTATGCAAGGTGTATGTACATTTTTGACTTTAACTAAATAGAGGTAAATCTCAATACTACATTATTAATTATTGTGGCACACTTATATGTTTTGTTGAACATATAACAATCTTTTATTCACAGTCTGAAGCCGTTAGGTGTCTTTTTTATTTATTTTTTTACAATATTGAGTGATGATAGATTTATAGAAACAGAATAAAAAAAGAAAAAAAAAAAGAAATGACTAACCACCAATGCTATGTGGACCCAAAAATAAAACTACTGGAAATCATAGAAAATAAAACGTTTTTCCATCTGTTGAGATGGAAAATATGGAGGCAAATCTCAATGCAAGTCCACAGTTAATTGCAAATGTAACTACATATTGTGTGCAAATTTGCAAGCATTGTGTCAAATTTGTACGCTAAATAACATCCAACTTCATGATCTAAAAGAATTCAGAGAAAAAAATCAGTAAAAATGAAACAATGAGCAACCAACATAAAGCCATGCAGACCTAAAAATAAACTACAGAAAATAAAACGTTTAAAAAAAGCCTCCAAACTGTTCTGAAGCTGGAAGGCCAGCTGATTGAAGTTTATTACCCGTGGGAAAGAACTAAAAGTCTGTTCTTACAATAATAACTCCACAACCTGAGGAACTGTAGGTGTTTCACTTTAACCTTTCACGCTAAATACCAGTCCTATAGCCCAAGGGAGGGCAAGCATTTAAAAGTCTGTCTCAGAACGCAGAGTTTCTCAGCTGAACTAAGGCCACGCTTTGAAGAGGTGGGCCAGAGCCATCAACTGGTCCAGTAATGAATTAGCCCATTGGAGGAGGCTGCACATGGGTGGGGCAGCAGATCAAAGCATGTTTCTCTTATTGCCTGCACCTCAGGTGAAGTTGAGGCACGCAGCCAGTTGGGGTGATACACTGTCCCACACATCACCAGGAATGCAGAGAACTTTGTATCCCTCTAGAGTCAGGTTTCACGGTGAATGCTGTAGATATGATTACATGCATGCACCGAGATCAGTCATTATGAAAAATGACTGCGGTCAAAATACACATTGAGCTACTGTAATAAAGAAAGGATTCTTTAATCCTGAGAGGATCGGCTTGGTGATTCTTCGGTATTAAAAAGTATTATATAGAGTTATTAATAATGCAACGTTTATAGTATTAAAGTATCATCTTACCACTTTAAGCTAGTATCTGAATGCTGGTTAATGATTGGTTTTAAGTGTGATTGCATTAGAAATCCTACCATACAAAAAGTATGCAAATACAACAAGCTGCCACAATGACAGTGGTCACAGGATGTTAGCTAATACCCCAGTTGCAATAAAATGAAGGATTTTTTTTCTGTATTGTGACGTACATTAGAGTATAACGGATTATCGAAAAAGGAGAAAAAAAAAGTGTGATAGGAACTTTGTTCCGTCTGTCAGTTAATATAGACATTGCACTCAAAAATGCAAGCTTGTATATATTTTTAAACAGCTTAACACATAAGTGTACAATTATATACAATTAAAACATGTTTATAATGTTATCTGTTCTGATTTGAACACAATATTAAAAAAACATGAATATGAGAGCTTTTGAAGCATCATATATGAAAAAAGACCCAGAAAAGCATAGAAAAGATCTGCCATAACTGGACATATGTGACCCTGGACCACAAAACTAGTCATAAGTAGCACATGTATATTTGTAGCAATAGCCAAAAATACAATGTATGGGTCAAAATGATCAATTTTTCTTTTATGCCAAAAATCATTAGGATATTAAGTGAAGATCATGTTCTGTGAAGATATTTTGTAAATTTCCTACCTTAAATATATCAAAACTTAATTTTTGATTTGTAATACGCATTGCTAATAACTACATTTGGTCAACTTTAAAAGCGATTTTATCAATATTTAGATTTTTTTGCACCCTCAGATTCCAGATTTTCAAGAAATTGTATCTTGGACCAAATATGATCCTAACCTAATAAGCCATACATTAATGGAAAGCTTTTTTATTTAGCTTTTAGATGATGTATACATCTCAATTAAAAAAAATAATACATCTCAAATAAAAAAAAATAATTATGACTGGTTTTGTGGTCCAGGGTCACATCTTACACTGTGCATGAGAGGCACAGATTTCTGTTTTACTGATATTATGCATTTAAAAAGTGGGATTGTTGTTTGTCATATTAACACATTTTGTCTGATGTCACAAACAGTGTTGGGGGTAACACATTACAAGTAACGTGAGTTACATAACCAGATTACTTTCTTTCAAGTAATGAGTAAAGTAACACATTACTTTTAAATTTGCAATGAAATATCCAAGTGACATTTTTAAAATAAAAACACAAGTTACTTTTTTTTTTCTATTTATTCTCTCACACCACTCCTGTCCCCATGTTCAGAGAATCTGGAGTGAGATGCAAAGACACTTTCTTGAGACTAAAGGAGAAGTTTATTTCCAGAACAAAAATGTACAGGTAATTTACTCACCTCCTTGTCATCCAAGATGTTCATGTCTTTCTTTCTTCAGTCGTAAAGAAATTGTTTTTTGAGGAAAGCATTTCAGGATTTCTCTCCATGTAATGGACTGATATGGTGCTCCCAAGTTTGAACTTCCAAAATGGAGTTTAAATGCAGCTTTAAAGGGCTCTAGATGATCTCAGCCAAGGACGAAGGGTCTTATCTAGCGATTATTTTTAAAAATAAATTGCAATTTATATACTTTTTAACCTCAAATGCTCATCTTGCTTAGCTCTGCGTGAACTACCCTAAAAAATACCCTGCGTGAAAATACCCTAACTGTCTTGAGGCAGAATACACAGAGTTAAGGGCAGAGCAAGACAAGACAAGCATTTGAGATTAAAAAGTATTTAAATTGTATTCTTTTAATGAAAATAACCAATCGTTTCGCTAGATAAGACTCTTTTTCCTCAGCTGGGATCATTTACAACTGCGTTTTGGATCGTTTGAAGCCATATTTAAACTGCCTTTTGAAAGTTCAAACTCGGGGGACCATACCAGTCCATTATATGAAGAAAAATCCTGAAATGTTTTCCTCAAAAAACATAATTTCTTTACGACTGAAGAAAGAAAGACATGAACATCTTGGATGATAAGGGGGTGAGTACATTATCCGCCAATTTTAGTTTCATGACTTCTCCATTAAAGGGCTCACGCATTTGAAATAGCAGGTGACATTGTAGAGAAGCAAAAAGAGAAAAATAAAACATAAAATTACCTCAGAAACTCAGCACTAGTTTGGACAACACTGTCTTGCATCCTTTGAAGTTGCAGTAGAAAAGAGCAAGTCTTGTTTTTATTCCACTATATTGACTACGTTCGAGATCAGATCGCTTATGCTAGATTCACTGTTTAGATGCTTTCGAAACGTGCATGCTGAGGACATCTACTGGTTGAAGTCGTGTAAATGCAACAAAAACAGGCAGTTATCGTTCACTGGTGTGGACGCAAATATAGTTATCGTTTTATTTATAGTTATTGTTAACGGTTTGAACAGGCCTTTATATTTAAAAATACGTTTTCGACCTAATATTTACAGACACTAGTCCATATCGCGTTTTGATTTAAAGGAGAAGTCCACTTCCAGAACAAACATTTACAGATAATGTACTCACCCCCTTGTCATCGTAACGAAATTATGTTTTTTGAGGGAAACATATCAGGATTTTTCTCCATATAATGGACTGATATGGTGCCCCAATTTTGAACTTACAAAATGCAGTTTAAATGCGGCTTCAAACGATCCCAAATGTGGTTGTAAACGATCCCAGCCGAGGAAGAAGGGTCTTATCTAGCGAAACGATCGGTTATTTTCATAAAAAAATACAATTTAAATATTTTTAATCTCAAATGCTTGTCTTGTCTTGCTCTCTCTGAAAGTTAGGGTATGTCAAAAAACTCCAATTGTATTTTCTCCCTCAGCTTCAAAAATCATTTTAAAATGATCCTACATCGCTGCAGAAGTACCGACCCAGTCTTTGCGAAGTGAACATGCAAAGAAGCTCAAACACCCTTAACAAAAAAGGTAAAACAGCAATATAGGGCGATTTTGAAGTTGAGGGAGAACATGAGATGGGAGTTTTTCGACATACCCTAACTGTCATGAACCGGAAAAAAAAAACAGTTCAGGCAAGCGAGTCAAGACGAGCATTTGACATTTAAAAGCATATAAATTGTATTATTTTTATTAAAATAACCAATCGTTTTGCTAGATAAGACCCTTCTTTCTCAGCTTGGATCATTTACAACCATATTTGGGATCGTTTGAAGCCGCATTTAAACTGCATTTTGGAAGTTCAAAATCGGGGCACCATATCAGTCCATTATATGGAGAATAAATGAAAGGCTGAAGAAAGAAAGACAAGAACATCTTGGATGACAAGGGGTGAGAACATTATCTGTCAATTTTTGTTCTGGAAGTGGACTTCTCCTTTAAGTGTACTGACCTACTTTTGATTTATCCGTGAAAATCCGTGACGTTCGGCATTAGTAAATTCCATTATTACTACTGGATTCTGAGATTTCGTCCGTGTTTTCTGCATCTTGGAAATCATAGGGCCCTTATAATCTTACAAAATCATTCCTGCTGTCTTCATCACAGGCGTAAAAACCACAAAACTTCACAGTCAAAATACTCAAAAATTGAAGTACACAATTTTTATTTTTTTATCTTTCCTTATGCAATGTACAAATAACGTCCTATTTTTTTACTTATCCCTCCACGGAACCTCACTTATGAAACTCATCTCCTTGACTCCAAAACCTTTTTTGGCACCAACTTGGCCATATGAAAGCTAAGGGACTTAGAAATTATGTCAAGATTCAGTTGACTGTATAATTTGTTTAGCAAAACCAAAATCTGAGGAGCATAATTTGATGTGCTTCGCCATTGGCTGCCAATCATCAGCTTTCAATGGGTAAAGATAAAGCACTCATTCGGAATAATAGCTCCTCAAACGTGCACTGGGATATAATCCCAGTCAACAAAGAAGCACTCTGAGAAAATCCACTAAATAGCGCAGAGGCTCTCCTGAGAACATCCACTGTACGAAACAAACAGCAGAACACATACAGAAGAGCCACTGAGACCTCATCTCGCTCAGCTGGATTACTTTCCTGTGGGAACAAGTCGTCAAAGATCCATATTTGTCGGTCTCAATAGTTGCGCTGTATTTACTGTGCAACCACCGAGTGTTAATGCCATAATCGCGCAGCTCCGCTGTTAGTCAGACAAAGTGAGCTGTCCCCTGTAGAGGCCAGCGATACAAGCAATGCAAACTGGGATATGTTTACATCATTCCAACACCTGTTTTTTCCCACAAGTTCTTGTGAATGGTCTCTCTGTGATGCTGATTGGGGATACTTGTGAGACAAATGATCTTGGGTTGTGGGACCTGTTGTTGTCTGTTCCTCTTGAGTCAACACAATTATTTGTGGTAGATCAAGAAATCATTATCGCACACAATAGTGCGCTTAATTCATAAACATAACCTCATGGGTTTAGCACTGAGGAATAGGAGCCAGTACATATCCTGTAACAGAAATGTCGGAAAGTCGATTATAAATCTGATGCTTTATATTCAATTGAAAGGAAGCTGTCTTTCATTATCTTTGTCAATAACCAAATCCTGATGGTTTGAAGATGTGAGGAATGTGGCTAGCCTTTGTGGCTTTTGATTAGGCTTAATGATCTACCAAGAGAGAAGATCTGTTGAGATCACAAAAGGATGTGGTAGAGACAATAAGAGAGAGTGAGCCACAAACCACAAACAAGACTAATGAGATAATATGTTCGCTAGCTAACAAGGTACCCGAGTACTCTTCAGACTGAAGAAAAAAAATGTGAAGAAAATCCCCAGGGTGTTATTTTTAAAAAAAACGATGGAAAGCCACAAACTGCCAAATCAGAAAGCAAGACATTGATTTGAACTTTGGACTGAGAAAAAGGAAGAAAAATGTGTGTAATATTTTTGGAAAACTCCAAAAAAACAACCTGTACAGAAAATATTCACTTCACTTTCCAGCTGCAATGAACACTAGTGCAAGTAAAACCATACTAATATTTGGTCCTTTTCATAAATTATGATTATTTTTGCACAATTCCTTATACAATACTACGTTATGCGCAGTGTTGGGAAGGTTACTTTGGAAATGTAATAGGTTACAGATTACAAGTTACTTGATTTAAAATGTAATAAGTAGTGTAACTTTTCAATTACATTATTAAAGTAATGTAACTTATTACTTTTAATTACTTTTTGATTACTTTTCTAAATTTCTAATATTTTCAACTGTTAATTATTTTGAAACATTTAAACCAGGCAGAGTTAACCTTACAGTAGCACTCAACACTGATTACTGTCAGACTTTCAAAATCCTTTATCACTTGAATTAAGATTATAATAAGTAAGGGATAATATACATCTTTATTTTGCAATAACAACTGGCTGAATGTACATTATTTCACTTATTACACCGCTGCTCGATAGATTATTTAGATGTTTCGTGTCAAAATTATTAGACACGAAACACTGATCTGAGTTGAAATATTTGATCGTAAAGCTTCCATGAAGAAATCAGTTGCTAGCAAACGGCAAGTTCAAACTAGACATTTTAGGGATACAGTGCAGTCATACCAGTTTTCTTACACAACATTTCACCACATAAATAATTATGTAGTAGTAGTAGTTCGTTAGTTATCTTATAATCCATTACAGTACAAAAAAAAAAAAAGCCAGCAGCTGCATTTGTATGAAACAACAGAGCAAGTCCACGATACCAGGATGACAGAATTAAGAAATTGTGCACATAATATTGAATTAAGCTTTAATATTTTATTAGCTAACCAAACGCAAAGCTTCCGCCAAGAAAAATTATCAAGCATATAGCACCGACTTCAGTCGCCCCGAATGAGTCTGAGCTGTGTAATGATTTAATTTAAAGCACAGCCACCACAAATTCAGACTTTTTTTTTTTTTTTTTTTTTTTTTTACTTATTTCTTATTTTGCTTTTTTACTTTTAATGCCTTTTATTGTGATAGGACAGTAGAGAGATGACAGGAAAGAGCTGGAAGGAGAGAGGGGAGCGGGATCGGCAAAGGATCTCGAGACGGGAATCAAACTCGGGTCACCGTGAGTGCAGTTGCGCTATATGTTATAACAAGATCATAACATAAATAACATCATAACAAGAACTAGTTTAATAGCTATGATACTGGGTTTGAAATCAAATGTTTGCATAGTTATGACAGAAAACTCTAGCATCTAACAATGCCTTGAAAAAAATCTTAAAAAATAAAGTTTATGCATAAACCCAAATAGGAAATAAAATTATCGAATAAGCATGTTTCCAATTGTGTGTCCTAAACTCCCGAAACATTGGTGTCTCGTTTTAGAGCAGTCAATGCAATTTATGAAAGAAGTCAATTCAATCTGTAAGTGTGGGTGGGTGTGTGAAAAAATTCAGATGTAATCCCCTTTGTAATCACTGGCATTTTTCAAAAGTAACTGTAATTTAGTTACACAGTATATGTACACTAGCAGTCAAGTTTTTGAAGAGTAAGATTTTTAATGTTTTTTAAAGAAGTTTCTTCTGGCTCAACAAGCCTGCATTTATTAGATTCGAAGTACAGCAAAAACAGTAACATTTTGAAATATTTTTACTATTTAAACTAACTGTTTTCTGTTTGAATATATTTTCAAAATGCAATTTATTCCAGTGAGTTTTTAGCATCATTACTCCAGTAACATGATCCTTCAGAAATAATTCTAATATTCTGATTTGCTGCTCAAACAAAACATTATTATTATTATTATGTTGAAAACAGCCAAGTAGAATTTTTTCAGGTTTCTAAAATGGATCTTTTATAACATTATAAATGTCTTTATCATCACTTT
The DNA here is from genome assembly GCF_022985175.1 of Labeo rohita. NCBI lineage: Eukaryota > Metazoa > Chordata > Actinopteri > Cypriniformes > Cyprinidae > Labeo > Labeo rohita. The sequence continues at coordinate 26,176,887 of NC_066880.1, read as the reverse complement.
TGATCAATTTAAAGAATCTTTGCTAAATAAAAGTATTAATTTCTATCATTTCTTTCCAAAAAAATACTGACTCCAAGCTTTTGAATGGTATAGTGTATAATGTTACAAAAGCTTTTTATATTTCAGATAAATGCTTATATTTGGATCTTTCTATTCATCAAAGAGTTTTAAATATTGATAATAATAATAATAAAAATGTTCCTGAGTAAAGATGCTGAAAATGTAGCTTTGATCACAGGAATAAATTACATTTTAAAATATATTAAAATAAAAAACAGTTATTTAAAATAGTAAAAATATGTAAAAAATGTACTGTTTTTGCTCTACTTTGGATCAAATAAATGCAGGCCTGGTGAGCAGAAGAGACTTCTTTAAAAACAATTAAAAAATCTTACTGTTCAAAAACATTTGACTGGTACTGTATGGCTTTTCTAAAGTAAACTTGCTCGGTAGCGCACCTGGTACAGCATTGTATTTGCCATGCGGCACACAAAAAAGAGCTAAAAGACTTCAAAAAAGCTAAAAAAAATAAAAATAAAACAGCTCAAAGACTTGTTAAAGCACGCATCTCACATTTGATTTTGTTAACATAACTGGTCAAGTTTAGTGTAGGTGCTGCATTACTTTAAATGTGAGTATTAACGTTTTAGCGCCACTGACAAAGATCACTGTCTTTGAATAAAATAGTTTTTTAAATGCAAAATATTTAAAGTGCACCTAAAGCATATTTTATTTAGCACTGTCAAATATACTTCAGTATGTCTTTAGTTGGAGTTCAGCACTACCTAAAATGCACAATTAACATGCATTAAGTACAAAATTAATTGTATACCGGTTTAGTATACTAAAAGTACAATTGCGTGGGTATTTTTATAAAGTACATAAATACGTAAATTTATTTGTAGTATACTTAGCATAAAATAAATGTATTTCAAATACATTTAGTACATTTATTTTTCACTATAGGGATCATTTACACAAGCATATTGTGTATTTCTCATGGTAATATTTGAATAGTGCATAACTTTTAGGGATTGGTTGCATTTCCTTTTTTTAAGGGAGAAAAAAAACTAAAAAATGTTGTGGTAATGAACATCATGGCTACAAGATCATTATATGTACTGAATCCAGAATATTCCTTTAACCAATCTACAGTCCTGCCACTCTTGTTCCGATTGAAGATTTTTGATTTCCTTACAACTGTGCGACTTCAACACAAAGATACAGTACATTGCCTATCCAAACGCCCAGTGAAGGGGTTGACAGGTGCGTTCTGCCCGTGATAATTATTCCAATCAAACCCAACACCTGTTTGCTGCTCTCCCACATGTAGGCTGTTAGCCCCTTGACATATGTCACCTCTCAATCTCACGAGGGCTAATTCAGCGGTTAGCACAAAGAAATAAACACAGATGCTTCTGGCAAACCAAAAACACGACCTGCAACGGCTGGGACTGCGAATGTAACGTTTTCATACCAGGTAAGCTGGTTTATTTCATGATACAAACTTCAATTTGACTCTCTTTTTGAGATAAGACCGCAAGGGACATGGATCGAAATCTTTGTATTGGCAAATAAACAATAGTGTGTGTGTGGTATCAGGGTCTTAGCTTCTTTTCCTAACGTTGCCTGTGTTTACCATCAAGATATGCTCTGATGTGACCAGAGGGTTTGTCTTTTTCCTCCTTCTGAGTCGGGCTACAGCGAGATCGCTTGATAAGCTTTCGGCCTCCTCTTTGACGGCGGCTGCTCTTGGTCACGTTAACATGGCCCCATTACCCATTATCGGCTCCCAAGGGCCAAACTTGAAAAACAACAGAGGGTAACTTGAAATCTGCTGGAGAAAACCTTCTATGTCTATAATTCTCAAGGAAGATGGAAAAAACTCTTATCTGATTGACTTCGCTGTTTCAGTTCCTTTGACTGGCTGGGTAAAAAGAGGAAGGTTATTTTAATGCTTTAAAATCTTGAAATTCGTAGAGAGAAAAAAAAGAGTTAAATGATGCAGAACGGTTCCGTTTCACCCCACATTGCAGGTGATTACGACCTCTCGAAATTCAATTCTACAGCGACTGTACCTCCCAAATGAGAAAGTCCCGGCAGAAATAAGCATAAAAAAGTACTCTGGAATGAGTGCTGCAACGCAGAGAGTATTATGCAAACGTATTGTTTCTGCACGCTTGTGCGTTTCAACAATTGAAGATCTGCAAAATATGCATGTGTGCCAGAGAAAGTTAATAAATTACACTAGAGCGTAATAGGAAGAACAATGTTTCTGAACATTGAACATTGTATAGCCCATGGCAATTCAGGCTGAGGAATTCAGCTTTGAGGACTTGTCAAAAATGATGGACTCCGCTGGTCTGAGCTGCCAAGAGTCAGATGGAGCTTGTTCTGAGATTCTGAAGCTTTCTATCACCCACATAAGCATACGTATTTCTAATACATCCATCACACAAAGAAAAAACCTTCAAGGAACGGCACGTTGTTGATGAGAAATGCTGATCCTAGAGCAAAGGAAATGCCTGAGAGTCTGGAACTGAAGAAGTGTTGATAAGACTTTGTATTTGGCCTGTATACTACACTTGAGTGATGTTTCCCAGTTTACTTATAATTTACTATTTAAAAGTAAACATTTATTTAACTTTTGCTTCTTTGGGATTTAAAAAAAAACTATTTTGTTGTCCTTTCAAATTCAGATGCCTATTTTTTATATACATATTTTGACTCTATACAATGCTTAACCCAATATACTGAAACTGTAAGTATTTACAGTTGAGGTCAAAAGTTTACATACACTTGGTTGTTCATGAGTCCCTTGTTCGTCCTGAACAGTTCAACTGCCTGCCCTTCTTCAGAAAAATCCTTCAGATCCCACAAATTCTTTAGTTTTTCAGTATTTTTGAGTATTTGAACCCTTTCCAAAAATAACCGTATGATTTTGAGATCCATCTTTTCACACTGAGGACAACTGAGGGACTCATATGCATCTGTTACAGAAGCTTCAAATGCTCACTGATGCTTCAAAAGGAAAAACAATGCATTTAGAGCTGGGGGTGAAAACTTTTGAACAGAATTAAGATGTGTAGGCTACTTTTTTCTTATTCTGCCTAATTATCATATTATCATTTTTTCATTTAGTACTGCCCTTTAGAGGCCACAGAAGATACTTACATGTTTCTCAGAAGACAAAATACGTTAAATGTACCCTGATCTTTTTTTTATAAAGTTTTCACCCCCTGGCTCTTAATGCACAATATTTCCTTCTGAAGCATCAGTGAGCATTTGAACCTTCTGTTTTAGTTGCATATGAGTCCCTCAGTTGTCCTCAGTGTGAAAAGATGGATCTCAAAATGATACAGTCATTGTTGGAAAGGGTTCAAAACCAAAGCATTTGTGGAACCTGAAGGATTTTTATGTGAAATGTCTTATTCAGGTCAGTACTAAATAAAAAATAAAAAGCATTCTGTATGATCCCTCTTATTTTGGTAAAATAATTAACATTTTGCAGATTCTGCAAGGTGTATGTAAACTTTTAAGCTCAACTATATACTCATCAACATGGCATTTCTAGTTGTTTTACACTGGAGCGCACTTGAGTAATGTGAATTAGCCATTTCCAGCGAAGGTGAATTATTAATAATTCTTAAAAAACAAGTCATAAGCTTAAATATTGTGTTATGATCATTATTGAAAATTATTAGAATACTGTCTGTTTACAAGGATGAATAATAATAATAGAGGCCATTACATTGTATGTTGAGTCAGATTTCATTGACTGTGAAAGAAAAATTTGCATAAAATGTAATTTAATTCGTTAGCATACACTGTGAAAATGTTGTTTTTGTAAGTTGTAAATAAAACAGATTACTGGAGTATGTTTTGCAAGTAAATACTATTTAAGTCTTAACATTTTCAGGTTTAATTCAATGTGTTACTTGTAATTATTTATGAAATTAACTAGCAATTTCGGAGTTAAAAAATTCTGTTTCAGTATATAAAGATGGACAAAAAGAATAATAATAAAATAAATAAATAAATAAAGAATAATATAAAATAAATAAAAGCAGGAAAAAGTGTCAAATTATTAGTCATGGTAGCTACAAATTCCACAAAATCATACAAAGATGAGTAACAAGTACTTCACACCTCTAATTATAACAAAGACTTCATTAAAATGTTCTAATAAACAAAAGCCTGAAAAACAAGATACAAAACTGCTTCACTTTAAATCAGGACACTGAGATGTATGTCGAGCTCTGTGATTTTCAGCATGATGTACACAGCAGCCTGCAGGAGAGCTCAAAAACAATAGCTATCCTCAGGTAAGGCTTTAGTCCTCCTACTACAGGTAAAGCACATGAAGCCTGAATAGGTCAGATCTGCCTCTTCAACTAAATATCCGATACAAAGCACGAGGCTTTAGGGATTACAGAAAAATCTCCATCGGGCCTCGAAGCTGTGGTCAGGAAGGGTGGGGCTGGCGCGGCCTGCAACCGAAGCGGATAAACTCCCTAAAATCTCAGTATCGTAACCCTCCATCATTTTGCATCCATGACGTTTGCACGCTGGGCTTGCCGTGCTCCAGTAACACCAGGGACGGCGGTAGGCCCGAGCGACGCAGATCTCGCCAATCTTTGTACTGCGCATTCAAATATTCGACGGAAACCTGGCTTGGACTTCAGTCGGTGGCTTAGCCCGGGGCAACGGACCGCACAGTGGCCTTCTCATTGTCATGCATCAATGAGCGCGAGGGCCCATGGGGTCACACGGCTCGGAGGTTCATCCTCTATTGTTTTTTGAGATTTGAAAACCTGACTTTTTCTCCCCTGCACTCCCTCCCCCGCTCGGCCGTCTTGTTACCTTCCAGCATTGAGGGGTTGGAATGTTTATTGAGCCTCGTCAACAATGACAACAACAACAAAACTGGGACTTGCCCACCTGTGTACCCGCCCCTTCTCAAACAATGCTGCCTCCGAATCACCAATCTAGGCCTGCCAGTCATTCTAACCCAACCCTAGGACCCCTGTGGACTCGGGAATGCCTGAAGAGCCGCCTGATTTTTGTGTTTTTGCCACTCCTTGAGTTCTCAGGGAGATTAGCTATAAAACTGGAGGGGTGCTAGTCTCCTATCAAACACTCCAGCTGTTTCTTACGTAAATATGAGGGGTGAGCCTAATTTAAACACTCATTAGTGACATCCACTTTAAATAAATAACACCGGTGTAATCAAAAAGCTATGTTTTTACATAATGACCTATTGACGATGTTGATGACATTTTATTTTTTATTTTTATTTATTATTATTATTATTATTGTTTTTTTTTTCTTTTTTATAATTTAAAATGTGTTTTACATAAAATTATATATAACATACATATATATATATATAAATTTGTTCCTGTAATGGAAATGATTCTTCAGAAATCATTCTAATATGCTGATATGCTTTTATTATCAATGATTAAAACTGTTTTTTTTTTTTTTTCATATTTCATATTTTTTTGTGGAAACTGTGGCACACTACGATTTACATTATAGGTGCAAGTAAGATTTTTTTTAAACAGAAAAATGTACACTTAATACAATGTAATGTATTAAATTGACAATAAAGAAAAAAAAATCTATTTCAAATGAATGCTAATATTTTGAACATTTTATTCATCCAAATAATTTATATATATATATATATATATATATTTATTTTTTTTACACAGAAATTATTTTTTAAAAGTCCAGCAAAAGTCCATTATACACTACCAGTTAAAAGTTTTGAATAATTAAGGTTTTTATTTTATTTTATTTTATTTTATTTTTTTTTTTTTTTTGGAAAGATGTCTCACATGTGAACTCAGGCTGCATTTACTTGATTAAAAATACACTAAGAAACAGTAATATTGTAATTAGTGATTAGAAACAGTATTTGTTCCTGTAATGGAAATGATCCTTCAGAAATCATTCTAATATGCTGATATGCTTTTATTATCAATTATTAAAAGTTTTTTTTTTTGTTTTTTTTTTCTTACGTATTTCATATATTTTTTGTGGAAACTCTGTCACACTACCATTTACATTATAGGTGCGAGTAAGATTTTTTTTTAAACAGAAAAATGTATACTTTTATTCAACAAGGATGTACTAAATTGACAATAAAGAAAAGAAATATAATAAAATATTTCTATTTTAAATTAATGCTAATATTTTGAACATTTTATTAATAAAAAAAAATTCTAAACAAAAAAACTTAGATAAAAATACTAAGTGGCAAAAACTGTTTTTACCCTTTAGGAACCGTTATTAATACCCAAGTACCAAATCAGCACAAATCAGCATATTAAAATGATTTCTGGAGGATAATTTGACAAATAAGTCAACTGTATTGTGTAAACAGCAGTCTGTTATTCATTTTAAAAACAATTTGTCTATGCTGCATTTCTCAAATCTAACATTATACACTACCAGTCAAGATTTTTCATGTTTTTTAAAGAAGTCTCTTCTTCTCACCAAGCCTGCATTTATTTGATCCAAAATACGGCAAAAACAGTAATATTTTGAAATATTTTTACTATTTAAAATAACTGTTTTCTATTTTAATATATTTTAAAATGAAATTTATTCCTGTGATTTCAAAGCTAAATTTTTAGCATCATTACTCCAGTTTTCAGTGTCACATGATCCTCCTGAAATCATTCTAACATTCTGATTTACTGCTCAAAAAACCTTTATTATTATTATGTATGAACAGCTGAGCAGAAGTTTTTTTTTTTAGGTTTCTTCTAGTAAGTTCAGAAGAACTGAAACAGAAATCTTTTATACAGAAAACATTATAAATGTCTTTATCATCACTTTTGATCAATTTAAATGAAAGTGTTCATTTCTATATTTTCTTTCCCAAAAGCTTTGGTAAAGTGTATGTTACAAAAGCTTTTTATTTCAGACAAATACTGATCTTTGGATCTCTTTATTCATTAAAGAATCCTGAAAAAATGTACTCAACTGTTTTAAATATTGATAATAATAATAATAAAAAATATGTTTCTTGAACAGCAAATCAGCATATTAGAATGATTTCTGAAGGATCATGTGACACTGGAGTAATGATGCTAAAAAAATTCAGCTTTGATCACAGAAATAAATAACATTTTAAAATATATTCAAATAGAAAGCAGTTCATTTTAAATAGTAAAAGTATTTCATCATGTTACTGCTTTTGATGTATTTTGGTTCAAATAAATGCAGGCTTGGTGAGCAGAAGAGACTTTAAAACATTACAAATCTTACTGTTTTGACTGATAGTGTATGTATGTATTTCAGAACCTATAATGTTTGATATTAATAATGTCCAAGCTGACAATCATAAAATTATTGTGCTGAAAAATAACATCATAAATCACAAATGTAGCTCCCTGCACTGAGAATTTTTCTTTACTACTAACCTAACCACTTGAGAATGACGGCTCTAAAATTCCAATTTTGGTAGTCAAATCTACGTTTTACAGAAGCATTTTTTAGTTTCAACTATTTTTGGTCATGAATGGTTCAGGACGTAAGTGAGAAAGTGCAGAGCGGATTGGTGGGAAAGCATCTTGGATCCGTGTCTATACTGTAGGTACATGTGCACGCCACATTTCAAGCATCGCCCTCCAGTAAAATCAAACTGTGTTACAGAGGAAATAACAAAACAACAGCAACAACAAAAGAAAACAACAAAAATGACTCTGTAGACCGAGCACCACATAAATAAACAGGAAATTAGATCCCACTCAGCAGAGTCAAATAGAAGAAACCTGTTTCTCCTAAACGCACCGAGCGAATGAATGAGATAACTTGACTAAATTTCAGAGTGCAGAGATAGGGGTGTTGGGATAGGGACCACATGGTATGGGGCACACGGGGTGTCTGGGCTTTATCACTCTGACTGACAGCCGGGTGGGGGCACAGCCTCTGGCAGTTTAATAGCAGACCCTTAGCCCACCCACCTGACCCTGCCCAAAACCACCATCTTGAAACACCTATATTATGCTCTCAGGAAAAGGGTTAATGAGGGAAAAAGGTTCCGGAATCAGGAGCTATTTTTGGATTTAGGATTTTAGGCGGTCAGTGAGTGAGCATGAGGGAGATATTGTTTGGAATATGCTGCACAAAATCCCTGTCATTATCTTATGTCAGTTTTATTTTAGCATGATGAGATATTTCGTTTTTATAAAAACATATTTTAAATTTTATTTAGTTTCTATACTTAAGGTAAGGTAAAGTTAGTAATTTTACGTTTTTTGTCATTTTTATTCATCTTAAAATGTTTTTAGTACCCTCAAACGATTAATCGCATTCAAAATAAAAGTTTTTGTTTACATAATATATGTGTGTCCTGTGTATATTTATTGTAAATATATATAAATACACACACATGCATGTATATATTAAAATATTTTGTTTATATATAAAAATATTTATATATAACATCAGTTGAATATACATATATACATGTAAATATTTTCAAAATATATACTGTATGTGTGTGTATTTATATATACATAATAAACATACATAGTATACACACATATTATGTAAACAAACTTTTATTTTGGATGTGATTAATCGCCATTAATCGGTTGAGAGCACTAGTTTTTATTCTTTTTCATTTCAGTTTTAGTTTATTTTAGTACAGTACGTTAACTAAATGGAAATGAGGAATGTTGACTAGCTAAAAAGGTTTAAAGGTTTTAAAATTGTATTTCAAGATAAGAAAAACATTTTTATAAGTGTATTGATGATAGAAAATTAGTCATTTTATTAATGCGAACATTAATATTTTATATTAAAATAAATGCATTAAATATTAATCAAAAATAATGTTTACAACATTTTAAATATTATATTATTATTTTATTATTTATGAATTATTATTATTTCTATTTAAAATCTCTGTCAGTATCTCATGTTAGTGTTATTTTAGTATGATGAGATATTTGGTTTTTATTATTATTTTGAATAAAATGTTATTTTTATGTTTTTGTTTAGTTAAAGTTTTAATAATTGTATTGTTTTTATCATTGATTCATTTAAAAAAAAAATCATTTTTATTTCTGTTTTAGTTTATTTTAGTACAGTAAGTTTAACTAAATGAAAATGAGAAATGTTGACTAGCTGGAAAGAAAAGTTTTTAAATTGTATTTCAAGTCATAAGAAAACTAGTTTTATGGTTATGAGTACAAAAACACTGTTATTTTATTAATGCATACATATTAATATTTTATACTAAAATGAATGCACTGAAAATGAATAAAGCTAATGTTTATAAAATTAATACAAATAAAAGTTAATTAATTATTATTTAAAATTATTATTTAAAAATGTTACATTATTAATATTTATAATATATATTAATATTAATATTAATATAATAATATTAATATATTAATAATATTAATATATTATTTTAAATATTATTTTAAAATCCCACAATGTGGCCACTATTATAAGCAGATTGGAGCTTTAGTAGTATTCATGAAAATACTGGATTACTCACCATGCTTTTATGTCTTTGTGCAACACTAAAGTGCAATTCCCATGAGCTAGTGAATTAATAGCAGTAATTAATTACTAAGCAATTCAGCAATTATGTAAGTTCAGCATTCGGTGATCCATAGTTCACTGCACGTAGACAGGAATTTTCATAATATGCCATAACATACAGTAGGATCCAAGAGCATGAAACTACATTAACCCTGGAACCTGGAAATGAACAGAAAGTGTCCAAAAAAAAAAAAAGCATACAAATTAAGTTGCACTTTTTCTAGGTCACCAATCAAATGTAAGCAAATTTGTGACACTGACCGTGTTAACATTTTCAAATCATGCTGGATAAATGGATCTTCAGCTTTTCCCATGTTAGTTTAAATGATGCATTCAAGGTACACTCAGTTCTTGCTTTCTCTAATGCAAAAAAAAGGTTAATTTGTAATGAAAATAAAGTTTTAAATAACAAAAAAAAAGCAAAACATAAGAGACTAAACGCACTTGCATACTTAAATGAGAAGTGTAGCTCTTGCAGGTGCTTTTTGTATATCACAAAGTCTGTGAAATAAACCAGCACCATTTATTTTGCATGTGTGACGGCGACCATTACAAAACGTAGGCCGGTGTAACTTGGCAATGATAAATATCATGTCTGGAACGGCTGCTTTCCAGATGAAAACAGCTAATGAGGAAGTAAGGTGGAAAATCAGTCAAATCAGGTGGGTTCAAGGCGGGTGGGCTGGAGGTGTCCACCCATCACCAGCCTGATACAAACCAGAGCACCTCAGAGCTTGGAGTTTAAGTCATATTCCCTCTCATGCAAACACTCAAAATACATGTTCACCCACAGGTGTACTGAAACAAAAGTAGTATGCGACGTTATATTTTCATGTGTTAGTCGAAAAACGAACAGAAATGGAAAAGGAAGTTTGTCTGGCCAGCTGGAGGAAAGCCAGAAGTTTTGAAAGAAAGTCTGGCTGTTGAAGTCAAGTGCACATTACGCTACAAACCCGTGATTACATTGCGTAAAATAAAGGTCATTAAGCAGTTAAAACTGAAGATAACATCAGCTGCGCAAGTTCAAAAACCACCAAACCGCTACACTTTCTTCTTCATGTCTCCAGGTCAAAAGATCTCAAAAAGTCCTTTTATGCTGATTTCTGTGGAAAATATCTCAAATCATAATCAAATTAGTCGAGACATTTAATAAACAACCACAAAAGGGACAGGGGATTCCACGTGGACTTGTTCAAGACTTCCTAGTAACGCGTTAGATGATTCAGAGCGCACTTTGGGTTTGATCAACCACAGCACAGCCATTATTGATCACGCTGTTTGTTTCGCTTTAACTGTGACCACAAACAGCTCTAAATCAAACCAATTACTTAGTCTGTCCAAAACCAGGCTCTAATCAAACCAATTACTTTACTTGTCCGAAACAGACGTTCCCGATCCTTTGATGCTTTCCAGCGCTAAAGCCGTGATAACTGGTTTATTTGTATGTTCCGATTCATAGCCGGTGTAGAAATAACAAGGCTTTCTCATTTACATAGATGAGTGAGATGCATGAATAAGCAAATGAATAAGCAAAGGTTGAATGAAAAGCAAATGAGTCAATGACATATAAAGAAAAGAGAAACACACAAACGCGGAGTTCTTAGAAACGTATTCACGCTGGTTTCATACGGTATCAAAACCCATCATGACTACACTTTACAGTTTTTTTTTTTTTTTTTTTTTACATTGGCTAGGAAACATTTCTCAATACTTTGGTGACTTTTGCAAAACTCTTCACACAGTGAGAACAACAGCAGTCTGCGTGGGCTAAACTGTAATCATTTTAAATTTCTCTGGCACAACATGGATTCATTGACTACTAATTATTGTCTCATTTCGACGCAACAGCTGTCAAAACTCTACCTACAGGCCAATTTGCACACATTTACATACTCTTTTCAAAATTGTTAAACTTTATTTAAAATTTAGTTTAAAAATTAAATGCTATCAAAAAGGTTGGACCAACCACAGGTGATTACTTTTGTAGCTGAAGACCTACACGTGTTTCTCGTTTAAGTAATTCCATTACCATCTATAGAAAGGGGACAATTTAGAAATAATTTGCATTGTGATGTAAACATGGACCAAGCCAGAAATAGAGAAGTGGCTGAAAGAGCAAGAGGGAGACGTATGCGTGGTGGAAGAAGAGGAAGAGGAAGATCAAGAGCTGTAGTTTAGATGAGATTAGGGCGACTGTATTGATTATGTAATAAATCATGGTCTTTCAATGAGAGAGGCTGCAGCCAGATCTTCAACGCCCAACAGTGGCATCTATTGTTAGGGTTTTCCAGCAAACCAACAGGTAAGTTGTATTCTTCAAGACCATTTCCACCAAATCTATTTGTGTGCAATTGCTTATACATTTCTGCTTACTGTAGGACCCAACGTTTACCTCCCATTGGTGGGAGAGGTAAGATGTTTACTGATGTGCAGGACATGGCAATCGTTGACATGGTCATCAGAAACAATGCCATAAAACTCACAGAAATGAGACAGAGTATTGGCAGAAAACACTACATTTGCAAATATTCACAGTGTAAGCATAACAACTATTTCAAGAGTACTGAAAAAACATCAGGTCAGGATGAAGCAGTTGTACACTGTGCCTTTTGAGAGGAACTCTGACCGAGTCAAGCAGCTCAGAAACCAATATGTCCAGGTAAGATGACTATAAAGTACAGAACTGTTTTTTTAACAAATACAAATGCACACAAAGACATGTTTTAGGTATAATGTATATTACTGTAAAAGTCTAATTCTTCTGGTGCCTTCTGGATTTACAGTTTTTCTGAAATGCTGAAACACATTTTTTGAAACTATCACTCAGTTTCTCAAAACCTTAAACACAAATCTAAATGTTCAAACTAAATTCACAGAACCCCTGACACTTCTGGCAAAATCAAACATTTGCTTCAAAACCATTTCACCTGTACTTAAAGTCAAACAAAGCTTTCAAATCATACACATATTAGTCAATACACACACTACAGATTATTCATTAGACAGTACATCGAAAAATGGAGAACACAGTGCACAGTGCATGTAGTTACAAACAAAAGAATATTTACTGAATATAGTAATTATTTTGCAATAAAAAAAAATACATAAACATACACAGAAATCACACCTAAGTTTGGTGAATATACCAAAAAAAAAATAAAAAATAAAAATACACACACATATGTACATATATATATATATATATATATATATATATATATATACACACACACTCATACATATGTGTATTTTTCCTTTTTTTGTATATTCACCAAACTTAGGTGTGATTTTTTTTTTGAGTGTGTGTATGTTTATGTATCTTTTTTTATTGCAAAATAATTACTATATACTGTACAGTATATCTCACACACACACACACACACACACATATATATATATATATATATATATTCACACTTCTGTGCCTTCTGTGCACTTTGAACTGGCTTGCATTTTGTATATTTAAATATTTAGATACAAGTGTGAAGAATTTTGAATTTTTTTGTGTAAACGATGACAGCCGTGTTGCACTTTTGCTTTCTTGCGTTTAGGGTTTTGCATCACAAGTTCATCACAGAGCAAACTGTGTCTTAGTGAGTGAGAATATGTTTAGAGTTTTGCAAAAAGAGTGCATGAGATCTGCAAACTGTGTCTAAACTGCCTAAACTTGTTTAAGGTTTTGCAGAAAGAGTGATTTATGTGACAAATTGGTTTAGGCTATTGAGAATTTGGTTTAGAAAATGGGGTTTGGTGTTTTAGCAAATGTGAAAAACTGTAATTTAGAGAGTCATGGAGATTGAAGCCAGGCAAACCCCACACATATTCATCTTCGTGGATGAGGCTGGTTTCAACTTGGCCAAAACACCGCGTTGAGGAAGGAACGTGATTGGGAAAAGAGCCACAGTGGATGTCCCAGGCCAGAGGGGTATTAACATCAAAATGTGTGCAGCAATATCCACTGATGGAGTGCTGTTACTCAAACCACTAATTGGACCATACAATACTGAGCGTCTTCTTACTGAGTGTTCCTGGATAAGCTTTATGGAAGGGTTGTTGTAGGTGAGGAAAGGGATGGAGTAAGCAGAAATCTGAAATTTTTAATTGTATGGGACAACGTGGCATTTTACCACTCTAATGCAGTCACAGAATGGTTTGCAGCCCATTGCAGGATGGTGTCACTTTCCCTTCCACCTTACTGTCCATTCCTCAACCCCATAGAGGAATTCTTTTCCTCTTATGACCGCCATCCTTATGATCAAATATCCCTCCTGGATGCAATGAATGCAGGATGCCTGGACATATCAGCAGAAGATTGCCAGGGATGGATCAGGCATGCCAGAAGATTCTTTCCCAGGTGTATTGCCCTAGATGACATACAATGTGATGTGGATGAACATCTGTGGCCAAATCCAGTACATAGAGTTGATTAGGATTCCTACCAGTGTATATACAAATTCTTGCAACTTCCAAAAACAAAAATAAAGAAAAACAATATATTGAAACGTATGGGATCAAGTCTAATTCATTCCTGTAACATTTATTTTTGCTTTAAACAGTAGATCATCCTTAGTAGGTGTCCTTCTTTTACAGAAGAAAACATTGTTTATGGCCACCTGTTGGTAGTGTTTATTAGGTCTTTGTTTTATAGATGACCAAGTGTGTTTGTTGACTGACAACCTTAGTTTTAGTGCATTTTGAATGTAAAAAGAAACCGATGTGTCCAGTTGGAAGTTGGTTGGTTCTGCAAAAATCACCAAAGTATTGAAAAATGTGTCCTAGCGATTGTAAAAAACTGTAAATGATTCTAAAAATGTAACGTCTATATTATAGTTGTTATTATATATTGCATATATATGTTTTTTCTAAGAAATAATTTGCATTTCATGCATGTTATGAGACTTTTTCTTACTTATAATATCAAGATTTTTTGCTTCATGCTTTTTAGTGAAAGTGAATGGGACGCAGAGACGGTGATCGAAAAGACGTGTCTCGATGGGAACATATGGCAGCAATTGGGGAGAGAAAGCGCTGTCTGACCAGCTGCAATTAGCACACTGCCTCATGTTGGCCTTTCTTTTAATAGCTTGGATTGCCCTGTTTAGACTAAAAATAAATGGACCAATTTAGGGCTGTGGGGACTGTCATTTTAGGAGCATGAACTCTGACCTTGGCCAAAACTGAATGTCCAGATGGAACGTAGCGTTCATGGCGTAAAACCACATCCCTTCAAATCCAGAAGAAATGGCTTCCACACCTTTTGCACGCATCACTGCAAAAGACCTCACAATCTGCATGCTACTAGAAAATAAAGCTTGCAAAATTGGGTTTTCACAGCGACGCCATAGAAGTACCAATTTTAGTCTTTCATTGAAGAGTTCCTAAAAAGCCTGACCCTAGATCACAAAACCAGTCATAAGGGTCAATTTTGTAAAATGGTGATTTATACATCATCTCAAAGCTGAACAAATAAGCTTTCCATTGATGTATGGTTTGTTAGGATAGGACTATTTTGGCTGAGATACAACTATTTGAAAATCTGGAATCTGAGGGTGCAAAAAAATCTAAATACTGCGAAAATCGCCTTTAAAGTTGTCCAAATTAAGTTCTTAGAAATGCATATTACTAATCAAAAAATAATTTTTGATATGTTTACGGTAGGAAATATCTTCATGGAACATGATCTTTACTTGATATCCTAATGAATTTTGGCATAAAAAATACTGATAATTTTGACCCATACAATGTATTGCTACAGATATACTTGTGCTACTCAAGACTTGTTTTGTGGCCCAGGGTCACATTTTATTATTCTAAAGAACCTTTTTGGACTATAAAGAATAGGCCTGGGTTTTCAAACAAATTTCACAATTCATTGTGATTGGGATTCAAATGCTTGCGATTCAATTAGAATTGATACGATTTGGATTATTTTGGATATATTTCAAGTACAGTACATGCCAAATTTTCTCAAGGAAAAAAATCTCTCAACTAATGCTGTAAAATATTAATGAGTCAGTTGGTATTAAATTACTATAATATTGAAGATTAAAACTTGTATACACTTAAATGACAGTCAGTGAAGTTTTTATATGAATAAAGTTACATTTCTACTCTAATCTCTTTTTTGAAATATAAACATCTAAATGTTGCCTGTCATAAAAACTTAACAGATTTATTCAATCATAAATTAAACATTGAAGAACGGTAACAAAAATTACAATTAATATGTTATATGGTACATATATTTAGCAAAATGCTCCTCTCCAGAGTTTACCAAATGTTTTTTCGGAGGTAAATGTGCCGTTACGTGACATTAACAAACTGTTATATTGACATCTACCCACAGTTGAAACACTGATTGCGCAATTACAAGCTAAGCCAGTAGTAGTACTGACAGTATTGTGTAAACATGGCTGAAGATGTGAAAAGAGGAACAGACAAACCGAATCAATTGAGTCGCTTATGCTGGAACCGCTCTGGTGTGCGCTTCCCGAAAGCAAATATGGTTTTAAGTTCCGTCGTTACCAATAGATTTCAATGGAACTAACAACCATAGTTAGCTAACGATGCTTTTGGGAAATGCACCCCAGGTTGATTCAAACTTTTGACTCAATAATTCATTTCAAGTGATTCACTAGCAAAAACCAGATCAAATTAAAAGAGCCATTCATTGACTGCAACAATTTTAAAAAGCACTAAGTAATGAGTGAAACTCCAAATCAGTTAAACCACTGTCGCAAAATGATTCACTCTTTTAAAGCGCTCTAATCGGATCATGGATCATTTGATTCAAATCGAGACTTCAAATTGCGTTTTGTGAATCATTTGATTTAGATTGGGGCTTCAAAGTGTGTATCACAAATGATTAGATTAGATCGGAACGGGTTCGTGAATCAATTCTTGAACTGAATGATTCAAATCAAATGATTTGCGATTCGAAAAGTTCTGATAGATTCAAGTCAATAGATTTATGATCCACGCTCCGAGTCCTGATCTGTAATGAAATGGTTCTTCAAAGCGTAGATCACAAATCATTTGAATTAGATCGGAACTTCGGAGCGGGTTTGCGAATCATTAGTTTCAGATCTGATTTTCTGATTTTTTTTTTAATTGTAGAAAATATTAAACCATTAAGGCAGTACAGTTATAAAAATAAAGCAAACAAAAAAATAAAGTATACACAAATGCAAATCCCTTAAGAAAATCAAGCATAGTTTTACTATAGTAAAAGTGTAGTATACTTTGTATTACTTTAGTAGTAATACTTTGCATGTGCTTCACTTTATTTTTGCCATCTTTTTATTTATATTTTTATTTATCTATTTCTTTTCTTTTCTTTTCTTCTTTTTTTTTACAATTTGAAATAAAAGACATTGTTCAACAAGTGAAGTGAAGTCCTTGAAAATAAAAAAATGAAGTGCTTAAAAAGTCCTGGATATTCATTTTACAGTATCTGTATGAACCCTGTCTATATTAAACAGCGCCAAAACAGTGCACCAAGCTATACATAACATTCGCTAAGCAAAAAATACAATGACTCTTTGTAGGCATGTTTGTTTTTCCATAGCAATTATGCTGGATTTCTCAAACTAGCATAGACGTAATACTCTAAAGCCAGCTCCAGATCACTATCTAGGGTTTGATGGGGTGTGAAGAGGAAACCCGCTGCGCTTGGGACTCCGATAGCCAATCCCTAAATCACCTTCCATGTCCGCCCTGAAACTTTCTTCTTCTAAATTACCCTCTTGTTTAAATGGAATTTGCAGCCAGATTCAGGGCTGAATTCGTTCCAGAGCGCCGGGCCTGACCGGTAGTCCGGCACAGATGTTCAAATAAGCCCAAGAACAACAAGGAGAACCCTTCACACCTGGCAAGTCTCAAGGCAAAACTTGGCACCCCAGAACCTGTAGGTTTGTCCTGGCTCAACCTTTCACCCCTGGTGATGTCAACGCACCCTTTGGCCAATCGGAGCGCTCCGCCCTGCCCTTGACTTTGCCGGCCCAGACACAAAGACAAATGAATCTATCAGATTAAATGTTTTTTAATGGCGTACGGAGAAAGTCCGTGAGGACCCTGCTAGAAGCCATATGTGGATTTGCTCTGATAATCATTCAAAATGAGCTCTAATTTGTAATTCGCTCTGCCTCACAGGGGCCCGTGCACAATCTGTGTTGTTTGTTTCTCCAGATGCACTGTAAGTAATGACAGCAGAGCTTTGTAGTGTTAGACAAAGTCCAACTCTTAGCGCTTTTGCCTACGGCCAAGTCATTTATTCCATCTGAAGCGGAGGAATACATTTGAAAATGTCAAGGAAAGGCAAACTGGAACTAAGACACAATAAGTCATGCTTCTATTCCTTCCAGAATGAAATGGAGACCACCTGAGGATAACTGTGTCCAAATCATGTCACACTTAATTAACCCGGACTGATAATGGAGAGCGCATGAAAAGGCAGTGAAATATTGCGACTCCTGCGACACGACGTCCATAACTAACTGTTTTGCTTTAGGAAAGTTACAGCCAAGTTTTTCTGAATCATACTGGAGAATATCAATGCAGTCTGCACCTATAAAGCTGTTAATACTATCAGATGAGTCAAAAATTTTCATACAAATAGTAGTGTTTGTTAAGGCAACTGTGAGTATTCTTAAAGGAGAAGTCCACTTCCAGAACAACAGTTCACAAATAATGTACTCACCCCCTTGTCATCCAAGATGTTCATGTCTTTCTGTATTCAGTCGTGAAGAAATTATGGTTTTTGAAGAAAACATTTCAGGATTTTTCTCCATATAATGGACTTCATTGGTGCCCCGGTTTTGAACTTCCAAAATGTAGTTTAAATGCAGCTTCAAATGGCTCTAAACGATCCCAGCCGAGGAAGAAGGGTCTTATCTAGCAAATCTGTAATTTTTTTCGGAAAATAAATTTTTTGATACTTTTTAAGCACAAAAGCTTGTCTAGCGCAGGCTCTGGGATGCGCGTTCACGACGCTACGTACTACTGAATCACGCCGAAAGGTCAGGTGGAACATAGGCGGAACTACAGACCCAGTACAACGATGTCCGCCTCTCAAGTTGTAGGAGAAAATAAGATGGAGTTTTCGCCAAACTCATTACACAGATGATGAACTTATGCGCGATTCATAGTAGGGAAGTTTGGATCATTTTACCGACTCTGACCTTTGAGTCTCATTCAGCAAAATGAACAAATCTTTTTTCGAGTCATTTCGTTCATTTTAGCAAAATATCATTAAAATGTTACGTGTTACTTCCATCTACAACACATCTACTGCTTACACAAACGTTGATCACACTACAAACAAGACAAAACTATAATGCTATAAGAAACAGAAAAGATTAATTCATTGTTTACCTGGGTCTTCAGTCTATGATTAGCTCACCTCACCTCTTATCTGACAAGTTTTCGGGTTTGAGTCATTCGTTCATCACGTGACAGCCCCATAAGATGAATGAACGACTCGAAAAACCCGAAGAGTCAGAACAGGTGAACTAATTCCAGTACAGATCCTAATAGGATGTTGCAAAGTGACTGAACGAATCACTCCCTGAGATGACTCATTCTTCCCGAGTCACTTTAAAGAGTCGTTCAAAATGAATGATTCATTCAAAATGAAAGAATCATTCAAGAACGTCCCATTACTAATTCATAGCATCGTGGACGCACATCCCAGAGCCTGTGCTACACAAGCTAAAAAGTATACAAATTTTTATTTTTTGAGAAAAAGAAAAATTGTTTCAGACCTTTCTCAGCTGGGATCGTTTAGAGCCCTTTAAAGCTGCATTTAAACTACATTTTGGAAGTTCAAAATCGGGGGACCAATGAAGTCCATTATATGGAGAAAAATCCTGAAATGCTTTTCTCAGAAACCATAATTTCTTTATGACTGAAGATAGAAGACATGAACATCTTGGATGACAAGGGGGTGAGTAAATTATTTGTAAATTGTTGTTCTGGAAGTGGACTTTCTCCTTTAATGCTCATACTTGAGCAAACCCCTGATCCTAAGTATTAAACATTGTAGCTGCTTATGCTACGGATATGAATCACACAACTTGTTTAGGCCTGGCATTATTTTCCTAAGTGATCAGATTTATGATTTCTTATATACCTTAAAAAAAAACATGTGTAATGTATTTGAAGAAAGTCTCTTACGCTCTACAAGGCTGCCTGTATTTCAATAGAGTAAAAACAGCAAAAAATACAGTAAAAACAGTAAAGTTGTAAAACATTATTGCAATTTAAAATGTAAACTATTATAATTTGTAATAAATTACATATAATTTATGTGATGCAAAGCTGAATTTTCAGCATCATTACTCCAGTTTTCAATGTCACATGATCCTACAGAAATCATAATAAGTTGGTGATTAAGACATATATTCTTATAATTATCAATGTTGAAAGCAGTTGTGCTGCTTAATATTTTTATGGCATTTCTTTCAGGATTTTTTGATGAATAGAAACTTCAAACGAATTTACTTGAAATAGAAATATTTTGTAACATTCTAAATGTTTTACTGTCACTTTTGATCAATTTAATATAATGCATCCTTGCTGAATAAATTTATTAATTTATAAACATTCCCTTATGTAAATGTTAGTTCTTAGTCTTTAAGTTAGTTTTAATTAGTTATAACTTACTTTATATTAGTGTAATATATTAACATTTGTGTACCGTAATTATATTTAATAATTATTTAATAATAATAATTTTTAATGTTTTTCTGCTCACCAAACCTGCATTCATTTGATCCAAAATACAGCAAAAACAGTACAAGCTTGAAATATTTGTACTATTTAAAATAACTAATTAAAAAACTAATAGTTTTCTATTTGATTATATTTCATCCATATTTTCAGCATCATCCAGTCTTCAATGTCACATGATTCTTCAGAAATCATTCTATTATGCTGATTTGTTGTTCAAGAAACATTACTATTATTATTACTATCATCAATATTTAAAACAGTTGAGTACAGTTTTTATACCATTCAAAAGCTTGGAGTCAGTATACATATATATTTTTTTTTTGGAGGGGGGGGGGGGGAATTATAGAAATTAATATTTTTATTTAGCAAGGATGCTTTAAATTGATCAAAAGTGACGATAAAGTCATTTATAATGTTACAAAAGATTTCTATTTCAGATTAACGCTGTTCTGAACTTTCCATTCATCAAAGAAACCTGAAAAAATTCTACGCAGCTGTTTTCAACATAATAATAAAAATAAATGTTTTTTGAGCAGCAAATCAGAATATTAGAATGATTTCTGAAGGATCATGTGACTGGAGTAATGATGCTGAAAATCAGCTTTGAAATCACAAGCATAAATTATATTTTCAAATATATTCAAATAGAAAACAGTTATTTTAAATAGCAAAAATACTCAAAATTGTACTGTTTTTGCTGTACTCTGGATCAAATAAATGTAGGCTTGATGAGCAGAAGAGACTTCTTTAAAAAACAAACAGAAAGAAAAATCTTACTGTTCAAAAACTTTTGACTGGTAGTGTAAAAAAAGCAAATAATGGGAAGAGACAAAAAAACTACATAAAAAGAAGCCCAAAAAGCTCCCAATGATCACTGGTGCAGCACAAAAGAGGCTTTTGAAAAGCTGCGGAAAGGTCAAGTGATGCTCCTACAAAGAGCTGTGGGTCATTCAGATCAGACAGACGCTGTCCTACAGTGGTGTTTCTTCATTAAACAGACACAGGTAAGAGGACAGTCTGGATTTGGGCCCAGTAAAGCCAACCTCTACCTGTGATCACCCAAGCATGTAGAGTGGAGAGAGAGAGAGAGAGGAGGGGTTCAGGACCTTAGCCAAGGGGCAACCTCGTCACTCACCTGGGCCGTTGTCTTTGGACAGGACACTCGACTGTCTGAAACAGCAAAGCACCCCCACACACAGCTTATTAAGAGCAGGTTTGTTCTTCCTGACAGAGCTCAATTGTAGATAATTGTCTCTTTCAGATCACTGAGGGCTTGTGTGATCCTCCATCCATTGAAGTTGAAGGAATGACGGATTCTTTTTGCATGTGGATGGAGGGAGTTCCACTTCACATAACACAAACCAATAAGGAGTCAAAGAGCCCTTTTTCTCAAGGTTTAATCAAAGTGTTTACGGATGGCAAATACATTCATTAATAGGACTTTTATATATATATTTTTTACCATTGCTTTAATATATTCAGTTGGATGGTGAATATATTTAATATCCACATATTACAATATTTTAAAACAGTGTATTATAATAGTGTAATAATTATAGTAATATTATTATAGCGTATATATAGTATAACAATGTATATATAATTACATTATTATTACATAATACTATATATATACTATTTATATCATTTTAAATGAATTATAACTTTATTAAATTATTTATTTTTGTCATATAATTAATAAAATTGCATGTATCTTTAAATGAACAATAAATAAATACATAAATGAAGAAATATCAGCATAAAAGCAAAAGCATAAAATAAAATACCAAACTGAAACAAGCTTTTGTGATGCACAGAAGGTACAATCGATTGAACACCCACACTAACCCAAGTGCACTGCACCTACAAATGATTCCAGTTTCAACTTGTGATAACGTTTAGCTCCAAACTGTTTGACGTCATCTGAATAGAGAGGTTTTCCCTTCGTTGCAATTCCTTCAGCAGCTCACACACACACATACATGCACACACACACACCTGCAGCTGGTCTGATTAATAAACTCCCAATGGCAGTCCGTTAACAGGCCAGCTGTAGAACAGCAACAGCAACAGAACCATGTGTGAAATTAGCATGCTACAGGTCCTGTTATGTGCCTAACACGACCATTACTCACACACTAACACATATCCCTATAAACTGAGACCAAGTCTGGTTTATTTGGACTAGAGGGGACATTCATTAGGTCATTGCTATCAAAGAGTACCCGATTGTATGTCACAGTACAATGAATAATTTCTTTTTAGGATGGAAAAGGGTTGAACTGAATTATGTGGACTTTAATGAATTATTATTATTATTATTATTTAACTTTAAATGACTTTACTGCTTTGGTTTGAGTGGATTTTTTTAAAAAAAAAGTTTAATTTTTAAATACCTTTACTACTTTGGTTTGAGTGGATTTTTTTTTATTTTAAAAGACTTTACTACTGCGGTTTGAGTGATTTTTTTATTTTTATTTTTGGAATTTTAAAAGGCTTTACTACTATGGTTTGAGTGGATTTTTTTTATATTTTAAATGACTTTACTACTTTGGGTTAAGTGGATTTTTTTTTTTAATTGAAATGACTTTACTATGATTTAAATGGATTGTTTTTAAACGACTTTACTACTGTGGTTTGAGTGGATTTATTGATTGATTGATTTATTTAAATTTTAAATGATTTTACTACTTTGGTTTGAGTGGATTTTTTTTTTGTTTGTTTGTTTTTTTTTACATTTTTAAAAACTTACCTACTTTGGCTTGAGTGGGAATTTTAAAAGACTTTACAACTGTGGTTTGAGTTTTATTTATTTATTTATTTGAAATCACTTCACTACTTCGAGTGGATTTTTTTATTTTAAATGACTTTACTACTGTGGTTTGAGTGGACTGATTTATTTAAATTTTAAATGATTTTACTACTTTGGTTTGGTGTGGATTTTTTTTTATTTTATGTTAAATGACTTTACTGCTTTGGTTTGAGTGGATTTATTTATTTGTTTAATTAATTTTAAATGACTGTGGTTTGAGTGGATTTTCTTTTCTTTCTTTTTTTTTCTTTTTTTGCTATGTCTAATGTCTAGTGCTAAACTAATTTCTAATGTGGAAAAAGACATAGAAATATTCTAGTGAAGATTATTCTGGAATATTGTTTTAATTTGTAATCAATTCATAGGCTTTTCATACGTGTATCTATACATTTTCAATTTCCATCCTGTTTCGCAATATCCCGTAAATATCTTTTTAATAAATAAAGTAAGTTTCTTTAATGACATCATTCTCCAGAAAG
Organism: Labeo rohita; assembly: GCF_022985175.1. Lineage (NCBI taxonomy): Eukaryota > Metazoa > Chordata > Actinopteri > Cypriniformes > Cyprinidae > Labeo > Labeo rohita. The sequence continues at coordinate 26,153,289 of NC_066880.1, read as the reverse complement.
TGACAACCTTTTTACAGGTAAATAACAGCTCTAAAACAGTCTATTTTAATTACAGAAATCTGTATGGCATTATCAAGTTGTCAGATGAACTAGTAAAAATAAATAAATTGTAAAACATGTAACTTGGGAAAAATAAAACGTAACTTAACAGGATTTCATAGGGCCCTAAAAATTGTATTTTTGTTACAATAAACTGTTGTTAAATTGTGTAAGTTTTATGATTTAAATTAATCAGAGGTGCGTTTGATTGCAAACATATGTAAAAACTATTAAAACGAAATCCAGAAAAAATAAAATGGGAAAAAAAGAATTCCAAAAAAATTTAAGTGGAAAAAACAGAATACAGGAAAAAATAAAATGGAATTTGAGTAAAAATGAAACAGATTTCATATGGCCTTTTTTTAACACTCCGTTTTCATCCTGCTGCTTTAATAGAATAATAGAAACACTTCCTTGCATTATTCATTACAAAACTAGAAACCATTAAAACTGACACAGTAATGTCTTTTTAAGCATCATTAGTTCTTCCTGGCAGATAAGTTATGTGTATTGAGGTCGATGACCCACGCGTATCCCTGAGATAAGACTCTCTGCCCTCAGTATTTTTACCTTTTTCCACTCCATTCAAACCCATTCACAAAAACACACTCACATCCTCTGCCTCTGAAACACTCTACGCACCAACAAAGACGCTCTACACATCCTGGATGGTCATGTGGTGACAATGTGTGCGCTGTGGTGGAAGTCTGCGAGAGGAGGAAGCGAGCTGTTGCCCCGAGCGTCTCGTCCTGGGGAGGAATGTTTATCGTGTCCAGTGTCTTTGATCTCGCCCATTTAATCACTTCCTGCACACTGTACGTGAACTGCTGCACTGCCACATAGGGGAAGCAGGGGGAGGCCATTAGATGTGGTTACTCCTCCACTACCTTCCACAAGTCATTAGATAGAGGCTGCGATAAGGTGCACAAATCCCATGGTTTCGGGGTGTTGTGGCTGATTCCTTGAACATCTCGGAGGACTGAGCAAGACAGCCTTTAATTGCTGTCTGGCTTCGATTGGCGTCTCCAGTGCTGGGAACTTCGCCGTATGGGGGCAGACAGATGCCCGAGCCAAGCTTTACGCACTCTATGGCGGTCGTAAGCGTGACCTCTCACACGATTTCATCTCATGGTATGCACGTAGGGGACATTTTTGGGTAAAGGCAACACTAAAAAGTAAAAAAGCTGGAAAATATGCTCATATTCAAAATTAAAGTGTTAAAGTAGTAGTTTTATGTAAGCAGTAGGCAATTCTATAAGACTCGGGACTATTTGGACCAATTAATTAGTGAGAATAAAGATCCATTCATGAAAAGACTGTAACTATAACGATAACGATTAAAGGGATAGTTCACCCAAAAATTTAAATTCTGTCATTACTTACTCATGTTGTTCCAAACACATAAGACCCTCATACATCTTCGGAACACAAATTAAGATATTTTTGATGAAATCCAAGAGCTTTCTGACCCTGCATAGACAGTGACGCACGTTCAAGGCCCAGAAAGGTGGTAAGGACATTGTTAAAACAGTCCATGTGACATCTCTGGTTCAACCTTAAAAGAACTCCAACAATTTACAAATAATTTACTCACTCCCTTGCCATCCAAGATGTTCATGTCTTTCTGTCTTCAGTCGTAAAGAAATTATGTTTTTTGAGGAAAACATTTCAGGATTTTTCTCCATATAACAGACTTCATTGGTGCCCCGACTTTGAACTTCCAAAATGTAGTTTAAATGCAGCTTCAAAGGGCTCTAAACAATCCCAGCCGAGGAAGAAGAGTCTTATCTAGCGAAACAATCTGTCATTTTTTCCGAAAAATACAAATTTTATACTTCCTAAGCACAAAAGCTTGTGTAGAACAGGCTCTGGGATGCACGTTCACCATGCTACGAATTAGTGATGGGTCGTTCTTGAACGATTGGTTCATTTTGAAAGAATCTTTAATATGACTTGGGAAGAACGAGTTGTCTCAGGGAGTGATTCGTTCAGTCGCGCATGCGCAACATCCTATTAGGTTCTGTAATGGAATTAGTTCACCTGTTTCGAGTCTTTGGGTTTTTTGAATTGTTCGTTCATCTTATGGTGCTGTCACGTGATGAACGAACGACTCAAACCCGAAGATTAGAGGTGAGGTGAGCTAACCATAGACTAAAGACCCAGGTAAACAATGAATTAATCTTTTCTGTTTCTTATAGCATTATAGTTTTGTCTTGTTTGTAGTGTGATCAACGTTTGTGTAAGCAGTAGATGTGTTAGGGAAGTAACACGTAACATTTTAATTATATTTTGCTAAAATGAACGAAATTACTTGAGATTCGTTTATTTTGCTGAACGAGACTCAAAGGTCATGATCCGAACTTCCTATCACTACTATGAATCAAGTTCATCGTCTGTGTACTCCGGCTAAAAATGGTAGAGTATGGCAAAAAACTCCATCTTATTTTCTCTTACAACTTCAGAATCATACAACATCGCTGTACCTTTTTGTTTGTAAACAGCGTTTGACTTACTTGCACTTTCTTAGTCTTTGCGCGTTCGCTTTGTAAACACTGGGTCTGTAGTTCCGCCTACGTCCGGCGTGACCTTTCAACGTGATTCAATAGTACGTAGCATCGTGAACGCGCATCCCAGAACCTGTGCTACACGAGCTTTTGTGCTTAAAAAGTATACAAATTTTTATTTTCCGAAAAAAATGGCTGATCGTTTTACTAGATAGTCCCTTCTTCCTCGGCTGGGATCGTTTAGAGCCCTTTGAAGCTGCATTTAAACTACATTTTGGAAGTTCAAAATTGGGCACCAATCAAGTCCATTATATGAAGAAAAATCCTGAAATGCTTTCCTCAAAAACCATAATTTCTTTACGACTGAAGACAGAAAGACATGAACATCTTGGAGTAAATTATTTGTGAATTGTTGTTCTGGAAGTGGACTTTTCCCTTAATTTATTAGAGCTATGAGAATACTGTTTGTGTGCAAAGAAAACAACGATGACACAAGGTGAAGTAGTTGATGACAGAATTTTCATTTTTGGGTGAACTATTCCTTTAAGTTTTATTCTAAATTTAAAGAATAGCAGAGTCCACACCACAACTTTAACAAGAAACAATATCATTGGAATCACTTTCAAAAGTTTTTTTTTTCCAGCTGATGAACGAAGAGATGACATAACTCCAGAATGTGCTTACAATCAAAAGAAGATTGTCATGCATTGGTGTGGATGCTAATATAGCCATCATTACTGTACCTGCTAGTTATCATTCTTGATGAGAACAGGTTTTAAAGGGATAGTAAAAAAATGAATTTGGTCATCATTTACTCCCCATTATGTTGTTCCAAACCTGTATGAGTGTCTGTTTTCTGCTGAACACAAAAGACAACATTTTGAAGAATGTTGGGAAAGAAACAGTTGCCAGAAGCCATCGACTTCAATAGTATGGAAAAAACACTATGGAAGTCAGTGGCTACTGGCAATTGTCGGTTTGGAACAGCTTGAGGCTGACTAAATGAGTGAACTATACAGAATGCAGGTGTCCTTAGATATGCATGTTTTTGGTGTCTCCAAAAAGGCAAAAAGCAATGGAAAGTCAAAGACTTTCATTCAGGGAATGTTCAAAATTACCTCTCAAAAATGAGACTTTTGTCATGTAGGATGATATTGAAATTGGAGAAGAAAATGAGACGGGAGTTTTTCAACATACGCTAACTGTCATGAACCGGAATACACACAGAGTTCACATAGAGCTAGACAAGATGAGCATTTGAGGTTAAAAAGTATATAAATTGCAATTTTTAGGAAATAACCGATCGTTTTGCTTCTTCATCGGCTGGGATCATTTAGAACCCTCTGAAGCTGCACTTAAACTGCATTTTAAAAGTTCAATCTCAGGGGCACCACATAAGTCCACTATATTGAGAGAAATCCTGAAATGTTTTCCTCAAAAAACAATATTTCCCAACGACTGAAGAGAGAAAGACATGAACATCTTGGATGACAAGGGGGTGAGTATCTGTACATTTTTGTTCTGAAAGTGAACTTTAATGGTTTGATGTTTTCTACTGTTTAAAAAAAAAAAAAAAAAAGATCTGTGAAATTACTCCAAAATCCTGATCTGAAACAAATGATTCGCGCTCCGCGCTCCGAAGTTCCAATCTAAAGCAAAAGATTTGCAAACCCGCTCTGAAGTTCCAGTCTAAATCAAATGATTCGCGATCCACGCTCCGAAGTTCCGATTTAAAGCAAACGATTCACGAACCCACAATGAAGTCCAGATCTGAATCAAATGATTCACAAACAAGCTCTAAAGTTCCAATCTAAATCAAATGGTTTGCGATCCACGCTCTGAAGCCCCGATCTGAATAATGACTGGCGAACCATCGTTTCAGCGATACGCAAAGATCTGATTTAAATCACATTATTCGCAATACGCCCTTCGAAATCCTGATCTGAGTCAAATGATTCACGATACGCGAAGATCCGGTTTGAATCAAATGATTCACAATACACCGTTCGAAATCCTGATCTGAGTCAAATGTTTCACAATGTGCAAAGATCCGATTTAAATCAATGATTCGCAATACGTGCTTCGAAGTCCTGATCTGAGTCAAGTGATTCGTGATACGCAAAGTTCTGATCTAAACCAAATGATTCATGATACGCGCTTCAAAGTACTGATCTATATCAAATGATTTGCGATACGCAAAGTTCCAAAACTAATAAAATGATTCGTGATAAGCCATTTAAAGTCCCGATCTGAAACAAATAATACGTGATCCGATTGGAGTGCCTCGAAACAGTGAATCATTTTGTGACGCAATGGTTTAACTGATTCAGAGTTTTGAAAAGCTTTCACCCATCACTACGTGTTTTTTAAAATCTTTACACGGCATGTTGAAATTCGAAATTGAATGACTCTTTTAATGTAATTTTTTTTGTTAGTGAACTGCTTGAAATAGATAAAATCGAAGTCACAAGTTTGAATCAATCACAGTGGTTCCAACGTAAGCGATTCAACTGATTTGGTTCATCTGTTCCTCTTTTCATGTTTTCAGCCATGTTTACATGACACTGTCAGTACTACTACTTGCTTAGCTTGATTGTTTTCTGACATTTACTTAAGTGAAAAAACTATGTACCTCTAAGTACCTCTTTCAAGGGTTTTCTGGGGTCTAAATTTCAAGAAGTCAAATTCAAGTACTTCAAGTACTTAGAGCACCTTGTACGAACCCTGGGCGCTAGTGCCACCACTCTCAAATGTTTATCTGGAGCCCTGAATATCCACATCATCCAGGATTGTTTGTTTTTCTTATTTCTAAGTATCAATACCGTTTGTTTTATGACTGAGAAAACGCTTCAGATGATTCAGTAAAAGAAAGTGCTCTGAACAAATGCGATTCAGATTGAATGCATTTGGCCAGTTCACTGAAAAGAAAGAACTGACTCAAAAATTCAACTCAGGTTGACAAGCTTCACTTTCTTGAGTATGTCCTGCTACAACATACTTAAGAGTCTTCAGATCAAATGATTAGTGAGTGTACACCTGAGCAGATCGAAGTGTCTTGTTTTATATGTTTTTAAACCCGAACATCGCGTGTTCAACAGGAAAACAACTGAAAAACAATGCAGGCGGACGCAAAACACTTGTCCCAATGGGAAGTGTTTGGGGTGATAAATGAACGCAAATTGATTCAGACCGTTTTGCAAACCCGTTTGACCATTTCACAGAAAAGAAATAACCGCCTCCAAAAGAATGATTCATTCACAAATGATCGTCATCACCGGTTCAGAAATAAATGATAGACACGATTTGCATTGAAAACAACTGTCAGGTCAGTCAGAGCGCTCACGGTGCGTACCTACAGCTGTACAACTGCAGGCGCCACTGGTCTCGGACTCCGTTTCTTTGAGCTCACATGGAGACCAAAGTTCCAGAAGCACTATAAATGTGATGGAAAGACGGCGGAAGGGACGTTGCGCATGCTGCGACAGGTTTGAGGTGCTCTGAAGGTAACCTCCCCCTACTGTGTCTGGTTCTCACCGTGACTTATTTTCCGGGGCAACCCTGTCAATCACAAAAGCGATATGTTGCCTCTGGGAACGGTGACTCAGTGCAGGCCAGCGGCCTCCCTCAAAACCCCTCGCCAACTCGCTCGGGTATCGGCGGAGAACTTCGCTGCCCTACATACAACTCAAGCCCTCAGGTTAACTGACTCCTCCCTATGCAAACCGAATTGCATGTATGAGATTCTCACCAGCCTTAAAATAGGGATAAACCTGGCTCCACACCTGGGAGAGGCACAAGCAGGGACAACCTGTTGGCTCGCCCGTGAAGGATCGGCGATTCGGGGGATTTATCTTCTGTACTTCCTTATGCTCAGCTCTTATGTCATTGCACAAAGCGCTGTTGCTCTTTTGACTCGAGGCCAGGATTCAGTCTGTCAGTGGCGTGATGATGGCTGGGCAGTTGGCACGGCGTGTCGGCACTCATGTACTCCTTTAGAGCCAACGGGTGTAGCCGATGAGTGTTACAGAAAACCTTTTGTTTCTCAGTGAGTGACGAGATCTACATAGGCAGGATTTACAGAATGTTCCTGAATCCATTAGTTACCAAGGGTCATAAACTGTTGTTTCCCATTACAGCTTTCTGGGTGTTCTATGAAGAACAAACATGGCAATCAGCCAATATTTGGAGGCTGTTCTTTAAATAAAAATGAGGCCTGCATGAAATGCCTTCAAATTTAAATACGTCATGTTTAATAAATATTTCAGCTCATTTAACGTTACTTTTAGCTACCAGTGAGTGTGTAACTCAGCTCAATTTAACACAATTTACAATATTCAAATCCACCGTGCAGAATTATACTAAATAAACGCTAAAATTTTTAAAAAAGTGCACCGAAAAGCTTGTTTTAAAATTAAAATGCATTGTATACACTAACATGGTTCTCCCTATAGACTCAACATACAAACTACAAAGGTACATTGTAAATCATATGAAATGTAATATAGTAGCGAACATTTGAAGTGGGTGAAAAAAGTTAATTATAGTTGTCCTAAGACAAGAGCGGCTATTGTTGTGGCTTTAGGACAGCTTTGATGAAAGGTTTTGATACACTTCAAATGTTGACTACTGTACATAAAAAAAAAATAAAAATAAAAAAAAATGAAAAAATGAAAATGAAAAAAAAAAAAGCAAAAAAAAAAAAAATAAATAAAAAAAATAAAATAAAAAAAATAAAATAAAATAAAATAAAATAAAATAAAATAGGACATGTGCAAAATAAATAAAAAGAAAAAATAATAATAATACCAAATGTACTCTTTACACTTGGTTTCAACATGCAATTTTTAAAAAGGTCTCAGTTTTGTGACTGTTAAAAAAGTAAGCTGGTTTCATTTTTTTTAAAGAATAGTTTATATAATATAATAATTTTTTTTTTTTGTTAGTTATTTAGTTAGTCAGTCATTCATTCAAATATCCTGAATTATTTATTTATTCATAAATATTATCGACAGAGTCATACCACATGACATTTTATAACATGAACTAACATAGCCTTTCATAAAAAAGCTAATTATTTAGCCTAATATTAAATATTATTAGAGACTTGCTGATCTGTTTTGTTTTTTTCTTTTTTTCTTGCATGTTGGTTGGAGTACATGGCAAAACTGTTTGCACTATACTTTGCAGTTTTTCCATATATTAAGAAGTGAAGCCTTTTCATAAAAGATTATGTCAAATCTTTTATTTCATAAAAGATTATGTCAAAAAGGTTTTGTTTTGAATATTTTTTTTAGAATTTTTATATTTTTTTATTATATTATTAATTGAGTCATTCATTCAAATATCTAGAATTATTTATTTGTTTATAAATGATACATCATCAGCAGAGTCATACCACATGGCATTTTATAACGTGAACTAACCTATCCTAATTATTTAGCCTAATATTAAATATTATTAGAGACTTACTGACCTGTTTTATGTTTTGTTTTTTTTCCTTTTCTTGCATGTTGGTTGGACTACATGACAAAACATGAAGTACAAAACGTGAAGCATTTTTTTCTAATTAAAAAAAAAAAAAAAGAATATGCGAATTTCAACAAGGTTTTGTTCTGAAGATTTTTTTTTTTTTTTAGAATATTTTATATTTTATTTAATTATTATTTTATTAATTTGGTCATTTATTCAAATATCTAGAATTATTTGTTAATAAATATCATCAACAGTCATACCACATGACATTTTATAACATGAACTAACCTAGCCTTTTTATAAAAAAGCAAATTATTTAATTAATAATTATTTTACTGACCTGTTTTATTTCTTTTCTTTTTTTTTTTGTTGGTTGGACTACATGACAAAGCTGGTTGCACTATACTTCACAGTTTTTTCAAATATTAAAAAGTGTCGCATTTTTTTTCTAATAAAAAATATTATGCAAACTTCAAAAAGTTTTTGTTTTGAAGATTTTTTTTTAGAATATTTTATATTTTATTTATTATATTAATAATTTAGTCATTTATTTCATATCTAGAATTATTTATCTGTTTATAAATATCAACAGAGTCATACCACATGACATTTTATAACATGAACTAACCTAGCCTTTTTATAAAAAGGCAAATTATTTAGCCGAAAATTAAATATTATTAGAGACTGATCTGTTTTATGTTTTGTTTTTTTTGTTTTTGCATGTTGGTTGGACTACATGACAAAATTGGTTGCACTATGCTTTGCAGTTTTTCCAAAATTAATAAGAAGTAAAGCATTTTTTTCTAAGGAAAATTTATGCAAACTACAGAAAGGTTTTGTGTTGAAGACAAAACCTGTTTTTTTTTTATTATTATGATATCAAGACAGTTGCAAAAAGATTTTTTGCATTATGCTCCAGCAAAAATATCAACATTCATTTTAAATCATAAGTTAAAAGCATGCTCATCATCACAGAAAATGTGTATTAAAGCTACTGTATGAATTGCATTTTCATGCATTTCTGAATAAATTAATAGATAGATGAGTGACATGTCACTGACCCAGTAAAGAAACAATACTAAGATGAAATAGTGTTAAGTATGCGAGATGAACAGGCTCAGAAGAGCAGCGGAGCATAAACGCTGTTATTATTCTACAACGTGTCATGGCAGTCATGGTGAAAGGGCCGGCGTCTTTCATATTTCTCATTCAGCAATGCCCTCCAGCCTGTTTCTTTGCTGTCAAACTGCGCGGCTGGCACACACTCAGAGCCCGGCTCTGTTCCAAAGAACGTTTAGGATCTGTAGTCTCAGGAACCCGACCAGCCCAGTTTCTATTGACTCACAAATATGGGAGTAAACATTCCTGCTCAGTTACATTCTGTTTGCAAAATATCATTTTTCAAAAGTGCTACAATATATTACAGTAAGTGCCACAACAAAGGTGGACAGAATATATGTTTCCATGGCAGCATAATTGCTTCAACTGACAGGCCACTTGTTGGATAGTAACAAATATTTTAACACTCCCATATTCTTTTTATGGTGGCACCACCCACATGTTTACAAACACAAGCTTAATTCTGGAGCGCAGGAGACATCGTTTCACCAGACAACAGTTAGGTGGATCTATCTTGATACCAAAATATACTACGTTAAATAAGGCAGCACACACTAGACCTCACACATTCACTCTCAAAAATTCTAATAAGAGAACTACAGTATCCAAACGTTTACTCATGTCAAGCCAACAAGAAATACTAGCTCATTTTATTTCCTTAACTACACTTACTCATGAGCAAAACAGGATAGTCATGGAGAAAAAAAAAAATTAAAAAGGCAGATATATTGTTTTGTTGTTTGGTGTTTGGAAGGCATTAAACTGATGTGGAATGATTCAGATACAGCACTCAAAATTAAAGGAGAAGTCCACTTTCAAAACAAAGATTCACATATAATGTACTCAACCCCTTGTCATCCAAGATGTTCATGTCTTTCTTTCCTCAGCCGTAAAGAAATTATGTTTTTTAAAGGAAAACATTTCAGCATTTTTCTTCATATAATGGACTGACATGGTGCCCCGATTTTGAACTTCCAAAATGCAGTTTAAATGCGGCTTCAAACGATCCCAAATGTTGTTGTAACAAGAAAGAAGGGTCTTATCTAGCGAAACGATTGGTTTTTTCATTAAAAAAAATACAATTTAAATACTTTTTATTCTTAAACGCTCGTCTTGCCTTGCTCTTGTTGAACTCTGTGTATTCTGGCTCAAGACATTTAGGGTATGTTGAAAAACTCCAATCGCATTTTCTCCCTCAACTTCAAAAATCATTTCAAAATCACCCTACATCGCTGCAGAAGTACCTACCCAGTCTATGCAAAGTGAACATGCAAAGAAGATCAAACATCCTTAACAAAAAAAGGTAAAACAGCGATACAGGACGATTTTAAAGTTGAGGGAGAACATGAGATGGGAGTTTTTCGACATATCCTAACTGTCATGAACCGGAAAAAAAAAACAGTTCAGGCAGAGTAAGACAAGATGAGCTTTGACATTAGAAAGTATTATTGTATTATTTGTATTATTTGTATTATTTGTATTATTTTTATGAAAATAACTGATCGTTACGCTAGATAGGACCCTTCTTTCTCAGCTGGGATCGTTTACAACCGCATTTGGGATCGTTTGAAGCTGCATTTAAACTGCATTTTGGAAGTTCAAAATCGGGGCACCATATCAGTCCATTACATGGAGAAAAAATGCTGAAATGTTTTCCTCAAAAACATAATTTCTTTACTACTGATGAAAGAAAGACATAAACATCTTGGATGACAAGGGGGTGAGTACATTATACGTGTGTTTTGGAAGTGGACTTCTCCTTTAAAGAGTACAATTTTAATTAGAAATAAAATTTCTAATTTATTATATTATAATATGTATATATAGGCCTGCACGATGAATCGTTTTTAAACCGAAATCGCGATTTGAAAGGGTGCGATTTTCAAATGACAAGAGCTGCGATTATTTTGATGGACTATCAAATATGTTAACAAGCATATACGTAGTTTTTGACAGTTCGCTTCATGTGCATATTACGACTTCATGCGTATATTACGTTTGATGCAGAGTTTAACCAGTAGGGGGCATTTTAACACTGCATGTACTGACTGAACGTGCAAATAACGTTAACGCCATTTAGAAAAGATGAGCGAGATCTGCGGCTCAACTTCCAAACAAAGTGTGTCTGCAGACGACTTGGTACCTAAACTAAAAAAAGCACCGCATATGTTTGGAATTATTTTGGATTTCGACGTTCTGATGTACTTCAAAGGCAAGTACTTTGTTAAACGTGCCGAACGTCTGCGTCGACCTCGCGAGGCAACACAACCTGTATCAGACTAGGGTTGGGTACCGAACCCGGTGCCAATACAGCACCGGTACCCATGTGACCGGTATGTACCGGACCGAATCAGAACGCAAATTTCGGTGCCTCATTTCGGTGCCACTTAAATGCCTGAACTGTCGATTTATATAATTTTTCTTCTGGTGCTGTGACACGGACGTCAGAAGCTTTGATTCATCAACATGCATGATCGCTAGTTAAATTTAAATACTGCATTCATGGGTGTCAGAATGATCCAAAAATTTATTTCCTGAATGAGAAAACTCACGTGAATGTCGGAAAGCTTTGATGATACAAATCCAAGACATCTTTGTAGTTACTGTTATTTTCACATTTCGAATTAAAAGCACAAATCGTCTGGAAATGAGACCATCCGAGAAGCGCGTGAATGCAGCAAATATCATTACACTTGCTTTGACTGCAGCAGGTGGTTTGCTGTTAGCTTAGCAAACTATGTTAAACGCGTCTAACTTAAAATGCCAAAAACTAAACGTTCTGAAGTGTTGCTATATTTCACAAGAAATTATTCAGACACTGCGACGTGCAGCAAATGTTTTACAACAGTTGCGTGTAAAGGGGAAAACACGTCAAATCTAATGAAACATTTGGTGGTACATCGAATAAACTATAATAAATAAAGCAAAGGGATGCACCGTGTTTGACAGTTTGCGGACATCAGCTACCACTGTCAGGAGAGGTGTCGTAATAACAGACGCTACAGCAAGTTACCTGGCTACAGGTTACCTGGCTTACAGTGTGTTTGGATTCTTAAAAGTTTAAGATTTTATATTTAATTGTTAATTTAATTTTATTTAAGATACTGTAGTTATTTTCTTAATTTGTCATGACAACTGACAACTTTATGTAAAAAATGGCAACAATAAGAGGTTTTAAATAAACAGTAGCACAGTGTAGCATACTTTGTGATTATGCTTGGTCTTTCTTTGGTGCTGTTAAATTCACCACATCAAACCTGTAGCTCTTTTATAAAATAGTAGTAAATCGCATTTTAAATCGAAAATCACAATTTTGATCAGAAAAATCGCAATTAGATTTTTCTCCAAATCGTGCAGCCCTATGTATATATATATTTAATATATATATATATATATATATATATATATATATATATATATATTACATAAATTATTCGCAACCCTCTTTATTTCTGCAGTGACACCTATTCATGAGTAAAACAGGATATTCAACCAGGAAAAACTGTTTCTATAAAATATATTTAATTATTAAAATATTGTAATATTTAATTACATTTAATTATGTTTAAATTATATATTAAATATATTAAATATATTAAAACATATAAAAGAAAAAGGGAGAATATTACATTTTGTTGTTTTTTACATCAGTGAATAATTCTTACTGACATTTTTTTTTTTTTTTTTTAAATGTACAATACAATTAATTAGTATTTGGGGTGAAAGTAATTTGTCTTTTAATATGCCATAAATAGATTTTTGTTGTAAATAAGCCTGACAAAATTGTTATACTGAATGACAGTTCAGTGGGTGTCTTTTGAGGGTGAAAAATGTATGATATTTATTTTTTGCTCAAAAAAACAAAAAACAAAAATGCAATTAATTTAAAAAAATTTTGGGAAAAACAACAACAATTCAAAGCAGTATTACACTTTCTGTTTATAAATGATATTTATATATAAATAATACTTATATCATTAATATATATATATATATATATATATACCCATATATGCATATTACACATATATAAATAACCAAATAATTGAATGTACTTAAGTATATACTTAATACTATATTAGATTTTGTTTATATATATATACACACATTACCGTTCAAAAGTTTGGGCTCAGTACATTTTTATTGTTTCTTTTTCTTTTTTTTTTTTTTTTTAAGAAATTAATACTTTTATTCACCAAGGATGTATTAAGTTAATAATTAAAAGTTTATTAAAAGTTAATAATAAATAAATTACATTTATTTTTTAAAATTATATATAAAATATTTATATTCTGAATAAACACTGTACTTTTTAAACTTGTTATTCATGAAAGAATCCTGAAAAAAAAAAAAAAAAAAAAAAAAATCACAGGTTCCAAAAAATATCTGGTAGCACAACTGTTGATATTATCCAACATTGATCATTCTAATAATAAATCCGCATATTAGAATGATTTCTGAAGGATCATGTGACACTTAAGACTGGAGTAACAGCTGATAAAAATTCAGCTTTTCATCACAGGAATAAATTCTATTTTAAAGTATGTTAAAATAAAAAACATTATTTTATATTGTAAAAACATTTTGCAATATTACTGTTTTTTTCTATATTTTTAATCAAATAAATGCAGCCTTGATGAGCATAAGAGACTTCTTTAAAGACTATTACAAGTCTTACTGACCCCAAACTTTTGAACGGTAGTGTATATATATATATGTGTGTGTGTGTAATATAAAGTATATATTACAGTAATACTAAAATATCTCTCTATATAAATATATATAACAAGTATATTTATTAGTGATACCCATTTATGTGTGGAATAGTATATTTAACCATACATTTATACAAATTATTTACATTATTTACATTACACAGTTGTGCTACATAAACAAATTTCAATATCTGATATATCAAATATAGATATATATTTATATATATAAGTATGTACATTTATCTGCTTATTTATAGTACAATAGCGAACAGATATATATTTAGAATGTGTTACATAAGTAACAGTTTGATTTCAGGGTTGACTTGACATAATTTGTTTTTAAAATATGGTATCAAAGGCAAGGTTACGTGGAGCCACAACAATGTTAGCACAAACAATTAGCATAATGTGTGTAATGTTCATATAATTATATCACTGAGGACCCAATTATCGATCAGAAGTTTATAAAAGCCTTCAACAAATATTATTAGAAAGCCAGTAACCACAAAATACAGAGAGGAGCTGTTCTGGCACTGCGTGTACATGTCTGTTGTGTCGGCTTGCGTGACTGGGGTGTGTGTGTGTAAAGGCTCCAGTCCCGCCTGAGGCTGCCGGCACACTGGGAGCAGCTCTTTACTTTTAATCCTTGAGAGTCTTAAAAAAAAAAAGTCATATAAAACAACAAACACTTCAGCTTTGACATGGGATGCCAACGATGCCCTGAACAACCACAAGCGGAGGTGACTTAGTGCGGAGTCTGCAAGCAAAGAACCAACGCACACAAACAAGGGCACCATTATTTAGGAGAAGAAATGCTGTGCCAAGCACTGAGGTTTTTGGAAATGTTTAGGTGCAACGGTCGAAATACAGAGAAAACTAAAGGTTCATAATAAACCCAGGTTTAACGTGATCACAATTCAAGTTAGAAACACAGCGAAGGCCTTATATGACACCAGCAATGCAGCTGTTAAGAAATGAGTCAGAGCAGACAGGAGTTTTGGAAACGCCTCATAAATATGTTGACATGTCATGCGTTGCTGAGTCACGCTGGCCGAACGCATCATCCCAGCCCAAACGACCTCCACACGCACGGAGGCATTTCCTCCTGTACCTGCCTCACCGGCGCCAGCTGTCTTCTATTGACTTGACACAACTACAAAATGTAAAAAGAATTGGTCTTTCACAGCAAAATGTAGGCTAGAATCAGGGTTATTACAGTTAACTAAAACTAACATTAAAATCATAAAAACTTTCCATTATTTAAAATAAAAAAAGATATATATACAAAATTAAACTTATGTTATTTTAGCTAGTTGGTGTACTAAAATAAGTCAAATTAAAGCAAAAAAAAACAAACAAAAAAAACACGACAACTAAAAAAAAAATTCTAGTGTAATTCTAGTGTATTGTCAGTAACATAATAACAATAATAATAATTATATATATATATATAATTTTGATTTATTTGTATGACAATTGGATTATATAGTTGTGCTTGTGTTCTGTATTAAATCACAGAATAATAATTAAATTAATAATTAAAAATAAAACTAATTCAAAATAATAATAATAAATATGACAATTAAAATAAATAATTTAAAAAAAAACATGAAAAATAACACTGGTAAGAACTCTAGTGTAAATATAGAGTAAATCTTGTCAGTAATATTTGTTATCATCATCATACAACAATTGGCTCCAAAAATAATTTAGATATCACTAAATAACAAAAATAATTGAACCAAAAATAAGATTACTTTATTTATCATTATTTTAAAAAAAGCATAATACTATATATATATATTTATAAATTTACTTATTTATTTTATGACAATTGCTCGTGTTCTGTACTAACACAGAATTATACAAAAGATAAGATTGTCTCATGCTCTCTTTAAAATGGTCACTTATACATGAAGAAGTGGATTGTGTATTTGTGTATATGCCTGAACAAAAGGAATATCCCACATGTGCCATCATATGTAGAAAAAAATTAAATGTAGGACCAAAAAAAAAAAAAAACTAGCATCTTAGATCAGCATCACTGAAGTTTCACTGCAGTATAAGACATCAGTGTAGATGTTTTCCTCAGCAGACAGTTTGTTTGTCTTTGATTTGTATCATTCGCCTCATTTAAGTCACGTCTACCAGTTTGATTTGTGTTCTGCTCTGTTTACTCGCCAAAAGTGCATTTTACTTGGATTTGGCGCTCGGTGAGGTTTAATTTTGGATCCTGTCTGCATCCTTATTAGATTCTTCTAACGCATGCGATTTCAGAGGTATGTCATGATGACAATGTATGAATCTAGCAGGGAAACGACGTTCCTCATCTTCCTCCTCAGACACTCCCAGGACTCTGAGCAGGTATACAGCTGGTGCCGGCGCAGGCGGGAGTTCCCGTGAACGAGAGCGCACGTTTCTGAGAGCAGAAGGGTGGGAAGCGTGAGGAACCTGCTGTTTCTCATCCCAGGTGGAAGGCTTTATGTGGAGAAGCATACAGAGGGTCAGGGGGGCCGGGCTCAATACCTGCTGTGCCGCTGAGACCCCCCTCACCTGGTGGACTCGTGTCTGAACAGGCACAACCTGAGCCCATTGTGCTCAACGCCTCTGTCTCTCACCAGGGGCCAATCTGACAGGGCTGGATCTGCCGCCGCCGCTACTCTCCACAGGCCAACTGCCTGACACCCACAACACGAGGGATAAAGACTCCCATCTGCTGGCCTTGACTTGGTGCCAGATGGGCTGAAGACCCACTGCAGAGCCGGGGAACCAGTAAGGAGGCCGGGAGGAAGGAGCTTTTTTTCCTTTGCATGGGTGCAAACGCGAGGGAACCCGGCCAAAAAGCGTTCGAAATCCTCCAAAATTGCGTAACCTGTAAAATCTGGCACAGCTTTTGACTTGAAAACAATGGGCTGCCTTTAAAAGATCCTCATTGAATTTCTGACAAGCCCATAATGACGATACCTCTAACTTCCTAATGAATTTACGCAGAACTGCACGCCTAAATAGTTGCGATCCGTAAATGCATATTAAGTGAGCCTGCAGATTCAGTTGTTGTGACATTCCAGTCAGGCTATTGTGTTCACGTTCCTCTGTGCACGTGACAAGAAGTGGTTGTTTAGAAAAGCGAAAAGCAGCAAAAGAAAAGAAAGCTTTTGTTTACTGGACCTGGCCTCAGGTGCAGGTGACCTTTGACTCCTCCAGCTCGCAGGTGGAACAAAAGACCCTTGAGGTTTAAACATGCTCCCCTCGAGCAAAACACCTACCTCCGTGGACGAGAACTAGTCAACAGCTCTATGAAATAGCAACACTGCTATAAGTCTATTTAAAAACAAAAACAAACCAAATATTGCTAATACTAATATCAAAGAAACACTCATGAGTGTTTAAATATTTAGGAAAGCAAATTAAGGGATTACATATAATTTATAGCAGAACTTTAATGTGTGTCAACCAGTGGCCAATTATAGTCTAGATATTACATTATATTATTAAATATTATTAAATATTAAAAATAACAGTATAGCTTCAACATTTTATAGTTATTCAAGTGAAATTGTTCAGGAAAAAATGTATAATTATTACAACATACTAAATATTTATTTAACAATTCAGTTTTTTTTTTTTTTTTTTTTTTTTTTTTTTTATTATAGGTTTTGTTCCAGGTATTATATTATATTATATTATATTATATTATATTATATTATATTATATTATATTATATTATATTATATTATATTATATTATATTATCTTATATTATATTATATTACTGAAAACAATAGTAGATCTTCAACTTCAGATTTTATAGTTACTTAAGTAAAATTGTTCAGGAAAAAAAAGCTGTTGTTAAACAATTTCAGACCTTTTTATTTAATATAATCTAATATAAAAATTTGTTCCTGATGTATTATATTATATCCTATTATATTATATTGAAAACAATAGTAGAGATTCAACTTCAGATTTTATAGCTATTTAAGTAAAACTGTTCAGGAAAACAGTTGTATAAAGATTAGAACAAACTAAATATTTATTATACAATTTCCGTGTTTTTTTTTTTTTTTTTTTTTCCCTCTGTTCCAGGTATT
Source organism: Labeo rohita (assembly GCF_022985175.1). NCBI lineage: Eukaryota > Metazoa > Chordata > Actinopteri > Cypriniformes > Cyprinidae > Labeo > Labeo rohita. Next base: position 26,135,350 of record NC_066880.1, on the reverse strand, counting down.
ATATTATATTATATTATTGAAAACAATAGTAGGGCTTCAAATTCCGAGTTGTTTAAAAAAAAAAAAAAAAAAAAAAAAAAAAAAAAAAAAAAATCAATATAAATTGTTGTTCCTGGTGTATTATTATATTGTATAGTATTTATTTATATATTATATTTTATAGTTATTTAAGTGAAACTGTATAGGAAAAAAGTTGTATACATATTACAACAAAGTAAATATTTATTGAACAATTTCTTTTTTTATTATAGGCTCTGTTCCAGGTATTATATTATATTACATTATATTATCTTATTGAAAACAATAGTAGAGCTTCAACTTTTTTTTAGGTATTTTATAGTTATTTAGTTTTAGTTATTTTATAGTTACTTAAGTGAAATTGTTCAAGGAAAAAAGTTGTTTTATAAATATTATGTTGTATAAACTTACTAAATATTTATTGAACAATTTCAGGCCTTGTTTATTTAATATAAATATTCTAATATAAAATTCTGTTCTTGGTGTATTGTATTGTATTATGTTATGTTATCTTATGTTATTGAAAACAATAGTAGAGCTTTTTATGGTTATTTAAGTGAAATCACTCAGGAAAAAAGTTGGTTGTATAAATATTATGTTGTCTAAACATACCAAATATTTACTGAACAATTTCTGGCCTTTTTTATTTAACATAAATATTCTAATAGAAATTTTGGTTCCTGGTGCATTCTACTCTATTCTATTCTATTCTTCTATTCTATTCTATTCTATTCTATTCTTTCAAATTACGTCAACTACGCAGTCAAGATTTTGGACTAGTATTTATTTATCTTTTTACAAAAATGTACATTTTTAAAAATATTTTTAGATTAGATCAGATAGATATTCAGAATTCTTGATCTGTGGCACTTACATTTAATATAGTTGGAAATTATTTATAAATACAGCGGGTACAGTATTTGCATGAGTCAGTTTGACAGTGGTACCGTTTCCCATCAGCAGGCATTACTGTTTCAGCAGCTTTCCCGGAGGCGATGATGACCCTCTATCAACACCAGTGAATCCCTGTTTGGCAGATCGATGATTGATCATTTATCTCTTTGGAGATTATATTTTCTCGAGACATCGCATCCTTCAACCCTGTCCCAGAACCTAAACACAGGATACGGTTCAGTGACAAGTAAGTGTGGTTGAAAGAACAGGAACAATACTTCCTCTGATTGCCGGATGACAATAGGAGTAGTGACAATGATTTAAAGTGCGGGGATATTTAAAAAAAAATGTCTTAAAGTATAGCTATTCCAAAAAAGAAAAACAAAAAAAAAATTCACAAACACATTGCAAATACATGACCAAAACTGTACAAAAGAAGAGTTTGGGTTTCTCCAGTGGTTATGTTGTGCATGCAGCTGTGTTTGGGTTTCAGACTGATACTGGCTCAACACTGCCACCAAGCGGTCTACCCCACAAAAAGTCACGAGTAAATAGTGCTCCTCTGCTTCTTGTCACTCTCTGGAGTGAGTGAGCTGTGGTTAGGCTGGTGAGATGACCTCACTGGAAGGGAAACACACAGAACAGAATGGGATTTTCCATTGCGCTGCGGTGTGAGAATGCTCAGACCCTCTTGTTACACCGCACGCTAATAAAAAGAAGCGCTCGGCTGAATTACAGACAGAAACTTTTACAGCCAAAAGGGAAATCCGTGTAATCCTTTAAGATTTCATGTTCAACATGTCTGTTTGTGTCAAAGTCACCGGACAGGGGAGACCTGCCTTTGTAGACCTGAAAAAAAGGTTGCATTGCAATTAAAATATTAGTTTTCCAAAACAAGTCTGACAAAGATTAACTTACTGCTCACTACTTAAAGATACACGGTATTTAATCCACACCAGTGTTTTCCAGTAGGCTGTGATGCCAGTAAGCAATGGGAGTGTTGAAGAGCTGTAAAGAATTTGCATACTCGTCTTAAGGGTGTGTGGGAATGCAAGTACCTGGCAATGCTCAAAGACTGAATGCTATGAAGGATTATCAGATGAGTTACATAAAAATCGCTCACATCAGCTAAATGAAATGCAACAAAACAATTAAGAATAATGTACAATTATACAAGGGAAATTTAGAGGAAATGTAGCTTGCTTTCAGGAACAATGCTGTTATTTATGGAAACCTGTTTCCGCCACTGAAAATAAAAAAGGTTATTGTGACTTTTTTCTCAGAATTGCATGATATAAACTCACATTGCGAGAACTAAAGTCAGAATTGCAAGAAAAAAACTCACAATTCAGACGTTTTTCTCGCAAATGCGAGTTTACATCTCGCAATTGTGACTTTTTTTATGCGAGAGACAGCTGCAAGTTATACAATTTTGCGGGTAAAAAAAACCTGATTTGTTCTCAGAATTGCAAATTTATTTCAGGAGCAGTACGCCCATCTAATCTTCCAGTTAATAGCCAAGTATAAACAGCCTCTTACCACTTTCGTTGTTAGTTCTTTCGGCATCCCTCCTCTTCCCCATCTCCTCCTTTTAATGCACATTTATTAATTTACCTTTCTGTCTATAGGGGGGGCTATCAGAGCTTGAGTAGAATAGTCTCTCTGAGCCCTCCATTGCAGACATCAGGCCAAATCTGTTTACCACTAATGCTAAAATTATATGGGCACACAAACACGTGAATTCAGACTTAACTCAACTGCAAGGTATAACTTCAGAATTGCAAGATATAATCCTACAATTCTGAGAAATAAAGTCAAAATTGCGATATATAAACTCACTATTCTGAGAAAAGGTTTAGATCTCTTAATTTCTCAGAACTGCGACTTTGTCTCGCAATTTTGACTTTATAACTCCCAATTGTGAGTATATATCATGCAATTCTGAGAAATAAATCAGATTTGCGAGAGGTAAACTTACAATTTTGAGAAAAAAGTCACAATTGTACGGTTCTTTCTCACAATTCTGACTCTATTTCTCAGATTTGAGAGTCTGTCTCACAATTTTGACTTTATAACTTGCAATTGTGAGTTTATATCACACAATTCTGAGAAAAAAAAATCAATTTGCAAGTTTATATTGCAATTCTGACTGTATAACTTACAATTCTGAGTCAAAAAAAGTCAAAACTGTGAGTTATAAACTTGCAATTCTGACTTTATTTCTCAGAATTGTGACTTTATTTTTCAGAATTGCAACTTTATGTCTCGCAATTATGACTATACAACTCGCAATTGTGAGTTTATATCACAGAATTTTATCAAAAAAGTCCAATTTGTGAATTCTCCAATATCTCGCAATTTATAACAATACTGAAAAAAAGTCAGATTTGCAAGATGCAAATTTGCAAATGCATGAAAAAAACCCTCTGAATTATGAGTTAAAAAGTCGCAATTGCTTTTGTTTCATGTTTATTTAGTGCTAGAAACGGGCTTCCATAGTTATTTTAAGCCACCAAGACAAAAAATCTAAGTGACTGTGGTCTGAAAATAAATATGTTACTAGCTATGAAGGACAATAATCTTTAAACTGCTAATAAAGCTGCTCATTAGGTGTGTAATTGATACTGTAACATTTTCTGTGCAACAGCATGAAAAGAAGGAAATGTAACCACGTTTCCTCATAAACCAGTTAAATTAGTATTATTTATCACTATTCCTTATTTACAGCACAAAAACTCCATAAAACAGTTTTTAAAATTACGCAATCTCAGTCATTTATACACTGTGTGCCATTGTAAATACTGTAAGTCTATCCCTCAAAGCCTCGTTTTTACTCAAGTAAAATTCTGTCAAACCTGATTAAGATTCTGAGAAAATTCTGTCAAACCTGATTAACATTCGGATATAGCTTATCACCAAATCTGACAGTCATAAATCATGAATGCCCACAATTCATAAAGTCAGGACTTGAAGAAACTCCTGCTTACATTAATTTATGTGGATGCACTCATGTAATAAATATGATTGCTCTGATATGACTTAGTGTTAGTAGTAGCAGACGCTGTAATTACGGTCTATTTACTGAAGGATTTTAATGCCCAAAGGATGCTGAATAATTCAAATGCAACCTAATCGCATTAATAATCACTTCTACTCTAAATTCGTCAAGTACACATTAGCATTAGCATTAGCATACGTCAAGAAAATCCATCCAAATCTGATTTGTTTAGATTGGTTAAATCTTGCCATACTACAACAACAAACACTGGAGTACACAAACTTGCAAAAGCAAACACCATCGCAAAGTCGTGCAGGGTGAAGTCGACACACAAAGTGCCAGGATTAGCGGTGTTGGCTTTCTTTCCATCGTGTGAGAGAGTGTTACCACAGGAAACCTGATCTTCTTCAATAATTCACAGTAACACTGGACCACTACAGCATTCTCCATTAGCCCTGCTCAAGACCTCTGGCCTTACACCTCTCATTTGCAGTCTTTCTGGCACACTGGATAGTCAACACTACAAATGAGCAACAACACATATAAGAACTATAAGACAAGTATTGCAAAAAATTAAACACTTAACATTTCTGATTTTTTAAATTCTTTTTCAGGTTTATGCATCAACCCTGTTACGATCATATTTTTCCTATTTTAAGTAATTGCTTTTGAACAGAAAACGTCAACGGGATAAACATCCTTGCTAAGTTTTCCAGAAAGGGAAAATCTTAAAGTATCAACCCTGTTACAATGCTTTAATACAGTAAACAAATTAAAATTGAAAAGCGAATATTTGTAGAAATACCATTATGAATTTCCCTTTATACAAATAATTTTTGAACAGAAAAACTCAACGGGATAAACATTCTTGCTTAGTTTTTCAGAAAGGGACAATCTTAAAATATCAACCCTGTTACAGAGATTTCTTATAGTACACAAAATAAAATTTGAAAGCAAATATTTCTAACAATACAAGTATGAATTTCCCTTTCTACAAAGACTTTTTGAACATAAAAACTTAACGGGATAAACATCCTTGCTAAGTTCTTTTAGAAAGGGACCATCTTAAAATATCAACCCTGTTACACTGCTTTCATATAGTAAACAAATTAAAATTGGAAAGTGAATATATGTAGAAATAAAAGTATGAATTTCAATTTCTACAAAGACTTTTTGAACAGAAAACCTAACAGCATAAACACCCTTGCTAAGTTTTTTCAGAAAGGGATCACCTTAAAATATCAACCCTGTTACAATGGTTTCATGTAGTAAACCAATTAAAATTGGAAAGTGAATATTTCCAGAAATAAGAGTATGAATTTCCCTTTCTACAAAGACTTTTTGAACATAAAAACTCAACGGGATAAACATCCTTGCTAAGTTTTTCAGAAAGGGGCCATCTTAAAACATCAACCCTGTTACAATGCTTTCATAAAGTAAACAAAGGAAAATTTAAACGTGAATATCTGCAGAAATACCAGTATGAATTTCACTTTATACAAAGAATTTCTGAACAGAAAAACTCAATGGTATAAACATCCTTGCCTCAGGTTTTCAGAAAGGGACCATCTTTAAATATCAACCCTGTTACACTGATTTCATATAGTAAACAAATTAAAATTGGAAAGTAAATATTTGTTGAAATACCAGTATAAATTTCCCTTTCTAGGAAGATTTTTGCAGAGTTACAAGCTTAAGCACAAGGCTCATAATGTCAAATGACATTACAGAACTGTCCATCCTGTTACCTGCATTCTGAAACCAGTGTTATTTTTATATCTTTAAAATTCTATTATAGTTTTAGATTCATGATTTGAATAAGTTTTTATTTTAATATTAATATATTTTATATATATTATTTTAATTTTAGTTAAAGGTTTAGTCATTTTGGACATTTTTATTATTATTATTATTAAATATATCTATATAGTTTTTATTAATATGTTTATTTCAGTTTTTAGATTAGTACATCATGTTAACTAAACAAATTGAGAAATATTTCCTTGGTAACTAGCTAAAACATACATTTAAAAAAATAATAATTTATTAACATTTATTTTATTTCAAGTGATGCGTTTAAGATTTTCATTTTACTTAATATAATAACCCTGTCTCAAACCATAAATATATCCCATCATATATTACAAGCTTAATACAAGTGACTAACACAAGAAATTAAAACTGGACTCTGTTCCACAGAATGACCCAAATTACTCCATGACAGACACAAAGCTGTCGTAAGATGGAAAAAAGAACTCCAGTAAAATGGGAAGACGCTCAAGACAGTGCTCAAGTGGAGACATATTAAGAAATGAGGTGAGACAAAAGTTGTGAAGTGCTGGAGAGGTATCGGTCCTGTTCAGAAGCTCTCATGTGCACTTTGTCTCCATTTACTTAATTACGATGTGAGGCAGCGGCCTGTTCTGGGAGGGCATAAATCCTCCGGTTGTCCTGGAAGAGCCATAAACCACTCATCAATTATAGACACCAGCAGCATGAGCGTGACTAATACCCACATGACATGCTTATTCACACCAGAGCCTGAGCCAATGAGCACCTACGGAGCCTTGACAAGACAAGTGCGTCACCTTTTTGACCAGTGATGCTCTTTGCAACCACCAGGCTGACCTTATGTGCTCTGTCATAGCTGATCCTGAAAAACAAGGCCTTTGAATCCAACACTGCTGACATAAATTAAAAAAAATCTTTTTGTCTGCTTGTCTGACAACTCCGTACAAAGTTATACGTGTGGAAACCGAAGCCCTGCTATCTGAGATATAAATTTTTAAGCAGCTCCTAAATTCACATGCCTGAATGGTGGAAATCCAAACTGTAGTTGGTATGAATGAAGCTGCAGCTGTAAGGACACCCTGATAGTTCCAAGTGAAGTAATGATATGTTTAATGCCACAACACCCTGCTCCTGTTGTTAAGCTGCTGAGCCATGTGGAACAGCCAACTGTTTGCGTGAGAGAAACTTTATGGCTCCGTGCCCATGTGTGGCATGCTGGAAACCTAAGACAGCAGGAGGACACCGATGCTGTTGTTCTTGACACCCAACTCAAGTGGCACTTTCAGCGTTTCATTTTTTGCAGTTTTCACCATGTGTTTTGACTTGGCGCTTGAAAAGTGCTCTGACAGGCTGAATTTGATCTCAAGATTCAATGCAGACTTTCTTTGTTGAGAAGCTGGAATCATGAAAAACCATGGCGGAAAATATGGCAATCATTCAATACCACGGTATGTATCATAACACAATAATATCACCACCAGATACCCTCTGGTATTGTACTTTTTTGAAAGACTACTGCTTTCAAAAAACAAAAGTAATGTATTAACGGTCAATGTTAGGTTGGCAAATGTAACTCGGTAAAAAGTCAATATGAAACGCCATTCACAAAACATTATACTTCCGTAATCTGATGAGTATATTCTGCAAGAAAAAAAGTGTAGGATGGGACTTTATTTCATTTCAAATTCATGAAAAGTGGGTGTATCAGTCTATTTTATGATCTAATTAGACTTGCAATGCCTAAAATGCAGCCCAGATTGGTAGGCAAGAAGAAACTATTGAAGTTAGGGTTAGGGTTAAATTTATAACACTTCTAAAGCCAAGTGAATGATATACAGTTCCTATTCTTAAAATAAAAATAAAAGGATATTGATTCCAATGAGAAAGCCACGGCTGGCTGTTTCAACATCTTTCACGTCAAATTGTACGATACATCATAGCCTAGACCTGGGGTGGCGAACGTCCTGGAGAGCAGCAGCCCTGCATAGGTTTGCTTCAACCCTAATCAAACGCACCTGAACAAGCTAATCAAGGTCTGAAGGGTTACTAGAAAGCAACAGGCAGGTGAGTTTTAATTAGGGTTGGAGATGAACTCTGCAGGGCTGCGGCTCTCCAGGACCGGAGTTCGCCACCCCTGGCCTAGACTTTAGTCATGACTGACAACATTGGCGGAATATTTTTACATCAGTCTGTGTCATGCATTGCTACAATGATATCTACTCACCTTTTTATATATATTTTGCTCTCTGTCCGCCCATAATTCGACACATTTTTTCAGCTCTTTCTCTTCAATGTCATTGTGATGAGGTTGGAAAAACTGCTGGTTTCACCAGTTACTGTGTTCCTATTGGTTCTCCAGTAGACAGGCGTCATTGAACTATTCAAACTGCAGGACTGCAAACTTAGCGAATACAGTCAAATTAAAGGGATAGTTCACCCAAAAATGAAAATTACCCAATGATTTGCTCACCCTCAAGACATCCTAGGTGTATATGACTTTCTTCTTTCAGTCGAATATGATCAGAGTTATATTTAAAAATGACCTGGCTCTTCCAAGCTTTATAATGGCAATGAATGGGTGTTATTTTTCAATAGTCCAAAAGAAGTCAAATTAAGTGCATCCATTAAATCTCTAGGGTTCTCGTGAGACTAGCATATTCTCTACAGAGATTACGCTATGCCTACGTCGTCCGTCGGAACGGTGTTCCATTGTGAACCTTTGTACAAACGTTAGCGGAGCTAGATATGACGGAATACAAAGTTTTAATTATGGATATTTTTCTTACAAAAATACATTGATTCACTTCAGAAGGCCTTTATTAACCCCCAGAGCTGTGTGGAGTAGTTTTTATGATGGATGTATGCACTTTATTGGACTATTAAAAAAATAACAGCCATTCACTCCCATTATAAAGCTTTTTTAATATAACTCCAATTGTATTCGTTTGAAAGAAGAAAGTCATATACACCTAGGATGCCTTGAGAGTGAGTAAATCATGGGGTAATCTTCATTTTGGGGTGAACTATCTCTTTAAACAGCTGTCACTAAACAAGTCCAATAGACTAATGACAATCTGTGTTTTACAAATTGGGAAAATTGGATGCAAATTTGTACATTTTTTTGTAGATTTTAGAGGTTTAAAAGTGGACCTTCATGGTGACGTTTAACATTTTTATACACTGAAATGGCCAACTAGTACAAATACAGTGAGAAAAAAAAAAAAAAAAAAAAAACAGTTGTAAAAACATGCAAATAAAATTAAATAAAAGTAATCAAAGCAAGATAATTGCAGTATGTTTTGCAAAAAAAAGAAAGAAAGACTATTTTAGTCTATTTACTTCAAAATTTCATGTTTATTTCAGTGCATTACTTGCATATTCTTTGTAATTATTTGCAACCCTGGAGCACAAAACCACTCTTAAGTAGCATTGGTATATTTGTAGCAATAGCCAAAAATACATTGTATGGGTCAGTTATTAAAATTATTAATTATTAATTTTTTGGCATAAAAGAAAATCATTAGAATATTAAGTAAAGATCATATTCCATGTAGATAGTTTGTAAATTTCCTACCATAATATATCAAAACTTATTTTTTGAATAGTAATATGCATTGCTAAGGACTTAATTTGGACTTTAAAGATGATTTTCTCCTTTTTTTTTTGCACTTTCAGATTTTTAAGTAGCTGCATTTCAGCCAAATATTGTCCTATGATAACAAACCATACATCAATGGAAAGCTTATTTCTCAATTTCTCAGTGTTTTGAAACTTTATACAAAAAGTTTTCCAGGGTTCCAGGGTCACATTTGTGAAATTCACACACAAAAAAAATTAAAATAAAAAATTGAGTGAAAACCACCAAATATTTTCCAATATAGCCTACTTACGAATTCTGAGTTTGGTTTGAGAAAAATCACACTAAGCAAAGACTGTCAGTTTTGCCTAGGCAAAATAAATCCTTTATTTGTCTAAGACAGCAAAATTGTATGCACAAGGCTTTACTTTATTTCCAAATAAAATCCTGAAACAACTACCATGCTTGAATCAGAACTAATCCATTAAATCGATCGACTTAATCAGCCAAACATTTATTCTTCAGAACAACTCATAAGGTAAGTGCACACAGATCTCATCTTAAGAGCAATTTAGCACCACAAGTGCCTGAAGCGAGCTATTATCTACGTATACAACACTATCGCCCAATGGCATGCCACTGTTTTGAATGGGAGAACCCCCTCTGAAACGACAATGTCAGCAATTATCCTGACAGGGATATCTCAACTGATTCAGCTCTGGAAGAACCTGCTGTATGACACAGAAACTGGCACCTGGGGCCTTGCAACCGGCTTATCTTAATTATCATATCAGCTGTCCTTCAATTAGGGTTTACTTTAATGGATGCATCCATTCCATTCATGCACATGCGCCAAAACACAGACTAATGTAAATTATTGACAACTTGTGGCAAGGCAATTACAACCTAATTACAGCTTTTGTGATTCAAATGACAAAACTGGTAAATGGGGCCTGTAACCTAAAACTAATTATTGCCCCCCCCTTCTTCCAGACACTTTTGCCTACCTACTGTACTGGCTCTCATTTCCCTTTTCTCATTTGTTAGATCGCTATCGCAGCATTGAGGAATGTGGCTGTCAGTGTCTGTTAGCTGTCGGTGGATTAAAAGAGCGAACAGACGCAACAAAGCAGTTAAACAGAAGTACAGGAATGTGCGAGCGGCCTCTTCTTTCTATCTCGGTCTGTCTTGTGCAACATTTTCACGTTGTTTGTCATGACAGACAGCTGCAATCATTCCTATTGTGTGTCACGCAACATCAGACTCCAAACACCTCTGAGCTTTACCTTTCAGAGAGCGATGATTCTTTGATGTCGAGCAGGATGCGGAAATGATACAGAATATTCACTGTAAGGGGCTGTAAGGCTGTAAGCTGCGGTGGCTTTGCACCAGCATTTTACTAGAGTATTTTATGTGCTCAGCGTTGGTATGAATTATTGCAAATTTTATGGCTATAAACTGCGTAACAAAATCTGAGCGTGTGCTTGATCTAATTTAGGCCTGTAATAATTTTCATATGTCTTCAGAATGTCTGCCAGCACAGTGCTCTGTTTGCAAATGTGACCTCTTAAACCGTATCTAGTTGTTTATTAAAGGAGAATAACAACAATTTACAAATAATTTACTCACCCCCTTGTCATCCAAGATGTTCATGTCTTCCTGTTTTCAGTCGTAAAGAAATTATGTTTTTTGAGGAAAGCATTTCAGGATTTTTCTGCATATAATGGACTTGATTGGTGCCCCGAATTTGAACTCCAAAATGCAGTTTAAATGCAGCTTCAAAGGGCTCTAAACGATCCCTGCCGAGAAAGAAGGGTCTTATCTAGCGAAACAATCGGTCATTGTTTTCGAAAAATAAAAAATTGTATACTTTTTAAGCACAAAAGCTCGTGTAGCACAGGCCCTGGGATGCGTGTTCACAGATCGTTCTTAAACGATTTGTTCCTTCTGAACGAATCTTTAATGTGACTCGGGAAGAACGAGTCGTCTCGGGGAGTGATTTGTTTAGTCGCTCATGCGCAACATCCTATTAGGTTCTGTACTGGAATTAGTTCACCTGTTTTGAGTCTCCGGGTTTTTCGAGTCGTTCGTTCATCTTATGGGGTTGTCACGTGATGCTGATTTTGCTAAAATGAACGAAAAGATTCGTTCATTTTGCTGAACAAGACTCAAAGGTCTGAGTCGGTAAAATGATCCGAACTTCCCATCACTACTACGAATCACGTCTTCGAATCACCACAAGTTCATCGTCTTTGTACTATGGCTAAAAAAGATAGAGTATGTTGAAAAACTCCATGTTATTTTTTCCTACAACTTCAGAATCATCCAACATCGCTGTACCTTTTTGTTTGTAAACAGCGTTTGACTTACTTGCACTTTCTTAGGCTTTGCGTGTTCGCTTTGTAAACACTGGGTCTGTGTTTCCGCCTACGTTCCGCGTGACCTTTCGACGTGATTCAATAGTACATGAATGCACACCCCAGAGCCTGTGCTACATGAGCTTTTGTGCTTAAAAAGTATAAAAAAAAATTTAGTTTCTGAAAAAAAATGACCAATTGTTTCACTAGATAAGACCCTTCTTCCTCGGCTGGGATCGTTTAGAGCCCTTTGAAGCTGCATTTAAACTACAAGTTCAAAATCGGGGCACCAATCAAGTCCATTATATAGAGAAAAATCCTGAAACGTTTTCTTCAAAAAACATAATTTCTTCACGACTGAAGACAGAAAGACATGAACATCTTGGATGACAAGGGCGTGAGTAAATTATTTGTGAATTGTTGCAAGCATTGGCATAAATTCTGGTCCAGTTTGCAGGTCGGCCAAGAGCCGCCCACCTATTTGGAAACCTGTCAGGAAAAGTGACTAATCACAGTTTGAATTTTTCTATGCTTAGTAGTAAATGGGTGTGGATTCTAATTTGAATAATTACACTGTAGTGACAGTTCAAGACTGTACACAAAATGCAAAGAACTAAAGTCCGCCTTTCAATATAGTGACGTATTTCCAACAGAAGCAGCAGGTGGAGTTTTATTTTCGCACTCCTACTCTCCTTAACCACTCCCCTCTGACCAGTTTTCTCTAAGCGAGGGACGCTTGGAAAAAACTGGTCAGAGGGGAGTGTTTAAGGACACTCTGCCCAAATCATCAAACTGACATCATCAGAAAAGGCGGCGCTTGCAAAAACGCTAGCCAGAGGTCCTGAGGCTATTGTGTCTTTCTGTTGGGCTACTAAAACTTATCGCCACCCTCTTAAATCTTTCCCGCGAGTCATTACAAAGTCCTAAACAGTCTCACATTTAAGTTCTGTCAAACTCAAGGCCAGAAAAAAATGGAATACCTTAAATGGTATAAGACAAGATCAAGAGATCTTCCATTTGGGGATGGACAGGCAAGAATCCCTGTTTGGATTAATGCGATGATTAAATTTCAAAAGGCTATGATTTCATTGAATAAATATGAGCGCTACATGTTTCAAGTCAAAACACGGCTTGGGTGTTTTTATATGAATGCATCTCTGAAGGAAATAGATTGCTTTCAGAAAAGTTTTGATGGCATTTTTATTTCATCTCCTTGTATAATGCCTGATAAAACAGCATTTACGTTGCACTGGATTTTTTAAATATTGCAGATACCCTCTAAACAGTGAAATGTTTTTTTTGAAAATGTTTTTGATTGACGCTTTGGCTCCTATCCAATTTTCTACATTTAAAAAAAAAAGTTCTTTTTTTATTCAGGCTAGGTAAACTCATCTCAGGCTACCAAAATCTGAAGAGTGAATGTGATTTTGAAATTTTGCAAGCCCTGGAAGGAATGCCATTCCAGAGCAGTGGATTAACTTGCATGGATTAATGGTTCACATCAAGACTAGCAATGTGTGCTAACAAAGTAAATAACGTAAATTTTGATTTAATGCAGACTTTAACAGAATATGCATGGACATTATACAAGCATATGAAAGCTTAAAAAAAAGTTTCACAACTATCATTAATTTTAATAATAAAAAAAAAATTCTGCCTTAAAAAACACACAGTATTGATTGTATAAGGTGGTCTTTTTTAATTTATGTAAAAAAAAAAAAAGAAACAAATTGTAATCACTATTTTTTTCTAACAAAAATATAAATAAGTAAACTGTATGAATGAATTTTAACAATTATTATTTTTTTTTTAATTAATGTTTTATTGATGCTAATGAATTTGCACCCAAAAAAAAATACAAAAAAAAATTAAATATAATTTGTGTGCTAACAAAGTAAATAATGCAAATTTTTAGGACTTTAAGAGAATATGCATGGACGTTGTAAAAGAATATGAAAGCTCAAATGGCATTAGCAACACAAAAGTCATTATTAGTTTCTCAATGATTTCTACAGAATTCCTGTATATCTTGTAACTGTATATCCTGAATGCAATGTAAGTCACTTTAAATAAATGCATCTGCCAAATGCATACTGTATGTGTAACTGAAAATGTAATTGGAATATGCTTATATACTATTCTTTAGCATATTTATTATTAAAAAAAAAAAAGTATTTTACAGAATAGTTTTACAACTATCATTAATTTTAATAAAAAAATAAAAATATCTGCCTTAAAAAATACAAATAAATAAAAAACAGCATTGACTAACTATATAAGGCGGTATCTTTTTTGGAATTTATGTCAAAAAATGTGAAAAATAAATAAATACATTTGTAATCACTATTTCTAACAAAAATCTAAATAAAATAAAATTAACAACATTTTAATTGTACATTTTTTTAAAAAGCCCTTTCCAGCTTTTTAAATTAAACTTATTTTGAAAACTATGTTTTATTGATGCTAATGAATTTTAAATATAATTTTTAATTCAAACAATATTTTAAAAACAAACTTGCTTTTGTCAGACTTTCAATAAGAGTTTTCATTGTAGGCCCCTCAAAAACATAACAATAACAAACTGCTTTTAATGCATGTTGAATAACTTAACAGATTGTAGAAAATATTGCACAAAATGACAAAAAGGTCTGCCAAAAAAAAAAAAAAAACCTTACATCACTGACCCAATAGCCAACACAGTAATCTGACTGGAGGAGTTTTGTATAAGCCTTCATCTCATATGCTATTATGAAGGTGACAATCATGGTGAGTGCTTGGTGCCAGTCGCATTATCCGTTCTTTGTGACGTGCAGAATACAGTATAGTCACACAGACATCATAGAGCATTAAGACCTGCCTCTCTAACTACCACCCACAAACTCATGAGAAAAACAAGACCTCTAAAGCGATCTGCAGTCAGCGGCCCACACAAACATGATGCAGAGAGGGAAAAAAAACCTAGAAGAATGTGAAGGTGTTGGTGGTTGACGCCACTCTAAGCCTGTGTGGCTCAGGTGAGCACAGTGCTCTCGCAGGCCTGTTGTCTGGGCTTGGCTCATCACACTCATGAGAAACTCCCATCGTGCCTTCAGGGCCTTCTCTGCACGGCAACAGGTATGCATGTTGACGCATGCTGAATCCCTCTCTTTTCTTCTGTTTTTTCTCCTCAAAGTTCTCGTGAACGTCGCGTAACGCCCTGTCTAAACCGCAGACATCAGAAAAACCACCTGAGCAAAGCTGTGACTTGTTTGATTGCACAGGCTCACACCCTGGTTTCTCCCGCTTCACCCCCTCCCCATTCTCAACCAGCCCCGTCCCAAAAACACACAAGTAAACACACACATACACACGCGCGTGTGCATAGCTCTAATGGCATCGGTGGTGCCACCTGTCCATCACAAAGCGTTCCCCGAGGCCTGATCCGGCCTGGGCTGCTGCCATGCGCTGGGAGAAGAGACATGCTGATGGATGGAGGAGGAGGTGGATTCCAGGGACAGGTGAAGGATGTGCCGCCTTTGATCTGCTTCAAGTGCAGAGCGAGCAGGAAGAAAGAAAAAAAACAAGTGACAACGCACATCTCAAAGGTCAGACACTTTGTCATCACGTCAAGTGGTTGAGGAACGATGTGTTGTCCTCCAAATATGGTGGCCTTATGGGACGCATTTGACTGCTACTGCATGATATATGGTATATAATGACTTCCACACTGAACACATAAGAAAAATCACCAATTACCAAAACCTCTTTCAATTTAGAAGTTGAAAGCTAGAAGTTCTAAAAGTTAATTTTTTTTATTTTTATTTAGAACTTCCAAAATTGAGGTTCCAAAGTTTTTCTTTTTCAATTTAGAAGTTTCAGACTTGATGTTCCAAACGTTTTTGATCCAAAATTTAAGTTCTATAGGTTTTTTTAATTAGAAAAAATGTTTTTTTTTTTTTTTTTGGAAGTTGCAAACTTGAAGTTCCAAAATTTTTTCAATAGTTCCAAAATTAAAGTAAATGTTTTATTTAACTTGAAATTCCAATGGTTTTTTTAATCTAGAAGTTCAAAAATGTAATTTTTTGTGATGTTCCAAACGTTTCCAAAAGTTCTTCCAAAACTGAAGTTCCACAAATTTAGAAACAATGCTACAACGTTTTAAAACTATGGTTCCACAATTGAAATTCCAAAGTCATTTGATTTAAAAGCTGAAAACTTGAAATTTCTAGTTGTTTTAATTTAGAAGTTCTAAAATTTTGGAACTTGATGTTCCAAACATTCTTTTAGTTTAGAAGTTTTAAATTTAAAGTTTCAAAGTTTTTGTTTATTTAGAAGTTGCAAACTTGAAGTTCCAAAGGTTTTTTTTATTTATTTAGAAGTTGTAAATGTACAAGTCAATTTAGGTTTTTTTGTCAATTTAGAAGTTGCAAACTTGAAGTTCCAAACGTTTCCAAAAGTTCTTCCAAAATTGAAGTTCCAAAAGTGTTGATAATTTAGAAACAATGCTACCACGTTTTAAAACTATGATGTTCCAAAACTGAAGTTCCAAAATTATTTGAATTAAAAGTTTAAAACTTGAAATTCCAAAGTTTTTTTTTTTAATTTATAAGTTCTAAAACTTAAGTTCTAAAGTTCCAATTTTTTTTTCATTTGGAAGCTGAAAACTTGAAATTCTCAAAAAATTTTATTTAGAAGTCCCACAATTAAAGTTAAAGTTACAGAGGTTACAACATACAATTTAGAAGTTGCAAACTTGATGTTCCAAACATTATTTTATTTAGAAGTTGCAAAACTGAAGTTATTAAAGGTTTTTATTAGAAGCTGCAAACTTTTATTTATTTTTTTCAAGTTGAAACTTTTTTTTTCCAAGTAGCTCCAAAATTAAAGTTATATTTTATTTTAGAAGTTTTTCAGTTTAGAAGTATGAAAAGTAAAGTTACAGAAGTTACATTTGTCACAACAGTTTTTTTGTCAGTTTAGAAGTTGCAAACTTGAAGTTCCAAATGTTTACAAAATTGAAGTTTTAAAAATGTTTTCAATTTAGAAACAATGCTACCATGTTTTAAAACTATGATGTTCCAAAATTGAAGTTCCTCAGTCTTTTCAATTTAGTTGTAAACCTGAAGTTCCAAAACATTTTATTTAAAGTTGCAACATTAAAGTTATTTTTTTTTTCAATTTAGAAGTTGCAAACTTGAAGTTCCAAAAGTTATTTTAAAGACGTTCCAAAAATGTTTTCAATTTAGAAACAATGTTACCATGATTTAAAAATTATGTTCCAAAATTAAAGTTCCAAAGTCCTTTAAATGTAGAAGTTGCAAACCTGAAATTCCAAAAGTTTTATTTAAAGTTGCAACATTGAAGTTATAGTTATTTTTTGTTTTGTTTTTGTTTGTTTTTTTCATTTAGAAGATGCAAATTTGAAGCTCAATTAATTTAAGGCCCTTCCAAAATTTAAGCTCCAAAAATGTTTTCAGTTTAGAAACAATGCTACCATGTTTTAAAAGTTATGTCCAAAACTGAAGTTCCAAAGTCTTAAGTTACAAGTTGCATACCTGAAGTTTCAAAAGTTTTATTTAAAGTTGCAAACTGAAATTACAGTTTGCAACAGTTTGGTTTTTTTTCCAATTTAGAAGTTACAAACTTGAAGCTTTTTATAAAAAGTCTTTCCAAAATTGAAGCACCAAAAATGTTTTCAGTTTAGAAACAACTATGATGCTGTACCTTTAAACAACGTGTGACACCTATTTTGACTAGCAGAAATAATTTGTTATGCTACTATAGCAACCGTATCTGCAAAGAAAAATGAGCAAACAAAGTTGTAGGTGTCAAGGTGAGGATATATTAGCATTGCAAAAGAGCCAAAGAGCAAATATTCCAAGTTGCTGTGCCAAAAATTCACCATTAAGTAGGTTACAGACTGCCGAGACATCCATCAACATAAACACATGTTCTGCAAAGTGCGATCCGTCTCACAAACAGAAAGTGATATCAAAAGCAACCTGACTCCCCCATTAAGCCTTTGACAGAGCTGCTCTATATATCGGTTTCAGATTAAGGAAAAACATTAACATCACGCGAGCATATAGTTAGACTGCAGAAGCATGCAAAATGTTTACATGCTTTACATGCAACTCAAGGAACTTCATGTCATAATCATTTTACCACGGGTCAAGAGAGTCCATTTGTAGGCTAATCATTAGGGTTCATTTGCGTCCTCTGATTTTTTAATTTTTATTTAGAAGTAAAATTTAGTCCTATTTTAGACGTTATTTGAAAAGACTTCAATTTAGTTCAAAACTAAATCACACACAGCCATATCTCAAACTTACAGTATTGAAGCCTGGTTTGTCTCACAATAAAAAGAAAAGTAATTATAGATTAAAATAAGAAAAAGCCACATTGTGATATACATATGAAGTTACACTGGGAGTTACAAGCTCACAATTTTGAGAAAAAGAGTATGAGTACAAAGTCATGAAATATTGAAGTCACCATAAATTTCAAGACTAACTTTATTCTTTTATTGAATATTATGGTGTTTAGTTATGCCCTGCATATGGCCTCAGAAGTTGAAAACTTGAAATTCCAAAAGTTTTTAATTTAGAAGTCCCACAATTAAAGTTAAATTAACAGAAGTTACAACTTAGAAGTTACAAACTTACAGTTTAGAAGTTGCAAACTTGATGTTCCAAACATTCTTTCAGAAGTTCTAAATTTAAAATTCCAAAGTTTTTTTTATTTAGAAGTTCCAAAATTTAAGTTAGTTAAGGTTTTTTTTTTTATTTGAAATTGTAAACTTTTATTTTTTTTTAAGTTGAAACTTGAAGTTCCAAAAAATTTTATAATTTAGAAGTTGCAAACCTGAAGTTCCAAAAGTTTTAATCAAAGTCGCAAACTTGAAGTTTCAATGTTTTTTTCCAAGTAGTTCCAAAATTAAAGTGATTATATGTTTTTGTTTTAGAAGTCGCAAATCTAAAGTTCCAAAAGTTTTATTTAAAGTTGCAACACTGAAGTTACAGATTTTTTTTTTTCAATTTAGAAGTTGCAAACCTGAAGTTCCAAACATTTTTAAGAAGTTCTTTCAAAATTGAAGTTCCAAAAATGTTTTCAATTTAGAAACAATGCTACCATGTTTTAAAAATTATGTTCCAAAATTGAAGTTACAAGTCTTTTCAAGTTAGAAGTTGCAACACCTGAAGTTCCAAAAGTTTTATTTAAAGTTACACTGTGAGTTACAAGCTCACAATTTTGAGAAATAGAGTATATTAGTACAAAGTCATGAAATATTGAAGTCACCATAAATTTCAAGACTAATTTTATTCTTTTATTGAATATTATGGTGTTTAGTTATGGCCTGCAATTTCCTTCTTCCAGAAGCCATTTCTCTCTGATACATGACACTAAAGATGATCACAATTTCCATTTCATGCTGACAAAAGTGTTTTGAAACCACTGTGTGCTTCAAAAACATAAAAACATTGTGATAGTTGTATTCCTTATGTGTGACCCTGGATCACAAAACCAGTCATAAGGGTCATTTTTTCAAAATTGAGATTTATACATCATATGAAAGCTGGATAAATAAGCTTTTCATTGATGTATGGTTTGTTAGGATAGGACAATATTTGCAACTATTTAAAAATCAGGAATCTGAGGGTGCAAAAAAATCAAAATATTGAGAAAATTACCTTTAAAGTTCTTCAAATAATGTTCTTAACAATGTATATGACTAATCAAAAATTAAGTTTTCATACATTTACAGTAGGAAATTTACAAAGTATCTTAATTGAACATGATCTTTACTTAATTTCCTAATAATTTTTGCCATAAAAGAAAAATCAATAATTTTGACCCATACAATGTATTTTTGGCTATTGCTACAAATAAACCCCAGCGACTTAAGACTGGTTTTGTGGTCCAGGGTCACATTTTAGCAACTTACATTTTTGAAGCACAGAAAATGAAATTGTAAACTCGAACAAACCATGAATGCCTCTTCAATTTATGTTCAACATGGACCTTACTGCTCTCATAACTTGAAAACTACCATTCTAAAAAGCCATTACAACCTCCCAAGGAAACCCTTGGCTCATCTGGGTTTTAGGACTACAAACTCAACAGCTCTATATAAAACACATTACAGTCCTTTAAGGACATTTAAAACTTTTACTGGTAAAATCTGGGTCTTCTGTAATCCCCGATGCAGCTGCGAATGCTGACGCTACAGGCAGCACTGAAAGATGTCTGCCTCAAAGGCACCAGTCGGTCCAGTGCAAGCAGCATTGCATCACACACTGTACTCATAAACAAGGCTGTCTTGTATTTCCTGTTGCTTTGCACGCCATCTTCTTGGCTGCCCTAGACGGGCTTGGCTGCAGTGACATAGTTGAGGTGGAGTACTGCTGGTGAAGCTGGGACACTGGGCACATGGCCAGCGGAGAGAAGGTGGTTCAGACACCACCCTGGCTTCAGGCACCCCCACAAAACCGCAAAACCACAGCCCCCTGAAAAAACATCAGGCGTACTGGATACATCAACCCCCCGAAACCATCGTACAAAACCAAGGCCGGATCCCAAAGTCCAAGACGTGCAACAATCTTCACAACGCAAAACCTGAGGGGTGGCCTCAGCCGCAAAATAATTCTCATAATGTTATTAAAGAAATGTGCACATAAAAACATTTCTACTAACTAAATAAATATTTTTTTTTAAAATCTCATTAAGTCTTTTAAAAAAAATACCATTATTCTACAAAAATCTAATCAGAATGATGGGAATATGTTATTGCTGTTATCTACCAGAGGTGTGCTGATTGGTCACTTTCACATGCTAACTACAGGTGTACCCTGTTTTACAAGTATATTTTGTTGCCGGAAACACGCTTGTAAGGCAGATTGTTGTAAAACGAGTCCTCAATCCGTAGTGTACATGAGGATTAGTCGTAAACAAGGCCTTGTGAAGACATTTTTTGCTATTAATAGTCCTAAAATAAACCTTTCATAATAAACCTATATGACTTTCTTTCTTCAAAGGGACACAAAAGGAGAAATTGTAAAGAATTACACAGGATGTTTGTTTCTATGCATCTACAATGAATGGAGCCTGAGGTTTCAAACTTCAAAAACTAACAAAAAAAGCATCATAAATGTATCATGAAGTGGTCTATACAATATATATTGTACAGCCTTCTGAACTCATATGTGACCCTGGACCACAAAACCAGTCCTAAGTAGCATATTTGTAGCAATAGGCAAAAATACATTCTATAGGTAAAAATTATAGATTTTTCTTTTATGCCAAAAATCATTAGGATATTAAGTAAAGATCATGTTCCATAAAGATATTTTGTAAATGTCCTACCGTCAATATGTCAAAACTTAATTTTTGGTTAGTAATATGCATTGCTAAGAACTTCATTTGGACAACTTTAAAGGCGAGTTTCTCAATATTTTGATTTTTTGCACCCTCAGATTCCAGATTTTCAAATAGTTGTATCTCGGCCAAATATTGTCTTG
This sequence comes from Labeo rohita, assembly GCF_022985175.1. Lineage (NCBI taxonomy): Eukaryota > Metazoa > Chordata > Actinopteri > Cypriniformes > Cyprinidae > Labeo > Labeo rohita. Next base: position 26,114,218 of record NC_066880.1, on the reverse strand, counting down.
TAACAACACATACATTCAGCTTTCAGATGATCTATAAATATTAATTTAGAAAAAATTTGACTTATGACTGGTTTTGTGGTCCAGGGTCACATATGACATCAAAAATGTGCTTTTTGAGTTTATTCATGATTTCAGCTGATTCAGGTTTTTGAGTTCACCCACTGATTCAGTTAAGCGTTCACTGGAAAAGAAAGACTATCAATTTAAAGCATCTTAAATTTCAAGCTGATTTTCAGACAACTCTACCATATAGTATACAAGTCATATAGACCATGTTTTGTCTTTTTTTTTTTTGTCTTTTTCAAAACTTAAAAGCTCTAGTCTTTATTTATTTCTTATTTGTACTTGCACTAAATAGTGCAACCTCCACATTTTCTGAAATTTGCTTTTCTCATTTTTGGGTGAACTACAGTCAAACCAAAAATTATTCAGACACCAGATTTTTGATATATATATATATATATATATATATATTTTTTTTTTTTTACTAGTGGATGCAGGACACCACAGTTCATTTATGTAAGAGAGGATATCATATTATAGCTATAAATGATTCATTAATTATACCCACTTTGCTTAAGTGTTTTTCTTTAATTGCTAATGCCACCTTTTTAAAGCACAGACTGTATTTGCCCATTACATACCTTTCTATCAAAGTTATCTGACATTATCAAGATGAATTGGTTCTGACACCGTTTAGAGTTCTTGACTTATTTTACCATTTTCTAAACTATAGCAAATAAACTGTGATAATGTGAAAAATGTTAAAGTGTCCAAATAAATTTTGGTTTGACTGTTGTCAAAATGTTGTTTTGTCAATAAATTTAACATTAATAGATTCTCAATGCACAAAGTATTTCTGAGATGTCCCTTGATGTCCCCACAGCGTCCCGTGTCCTGTCCCGCTGTCCCCCACCCTTCATCTCGCTACATCTCCCTCCATCCCTCTGTCCCTCCCTCTTCGGAGTCTGGGATGAACAGTCTGTAATTGTGGAGAGGCCACAGCACACAGCCAGGGATATAAATACCCATTTCTCCTGTTCCTGTCAAAATAAAGGACCTTATGAAAAAAGAAACAGGGACTCTTTTTTTGTGGCATCCGCCTGCCAGTGTAAGGGTTTATTTTGGCTGCTTATGTGTGCTGTGTACCTACAGCATCCTGAGACTGGTTTCCTTCAAAAAAGATGCGCTCGGTTGCTATGAGACATCCACATACAAATAAATGCATAACATAGGGGTTAATTTGTCTGTGGGTCAAAGCAATTACAACATGCCAACGTCACATTTTACCCCAAAAATAGATGAAAAGATTTAATGTCATTTTTTTTCTTTCCCAATCAAAAAAAAAAAAAAAAGCTAAGTAATGCTATAAATAGACATTATTTAAATTTGAAAGTATTTATACATCATGGTAATATGTGGCCCTGGACCACAAAACCAATCAGTCAATTTTTTTTAAAATTGAGATTTAAAATAAGCTTTCCATTGATGTATAGTTTTGGTAGGATAGGACAATATTTGGCTGACATTAACTATTTGAATATCTGAAATCTGAGGGTGCAAAAAAATCAAACCTTTGAGAAAATCACCTTTACAGTTGTCCAAATTAAGTTCTTAGCCATGCATATAACTAATCAAAAATTACGTTTTGAAAATATCTTCATGGAACATGATCTTTACTTAATTATCTAATGATTTTGGCATAAAATAAAAATCGATAATTTTGACCCATACAATGTATTTTTGGCTATTGCTACAAATATACCCGTGCTACTAAAGACTGGTTTTGTGGTCCAGTTTCACATACATCTTCTAATGCCTCTAATGCTGATATATTATAAATACTGTAGTATATAGTGAATCACTTTTAAGAATAACTGAAATTACAAAAAAAAAAAAAAAATTAAAATTCATGTGCCTCAATGTCACAAAATGTAAAAACAAGATTTTGTTTTTTTTCCTTTCATAATCAAGTCATTTTCATTACATTAGTGCTAAAATGGTTAATTATAATGAACAGGACTTGATTGAAAAAAAAGACGTTTAGTAAAAAATTACTATTCATTTTCTAAATGCATGTTATAGATATTCTAAATGACAGGCTATATTTTTCATTTAAAAAATACTTCATTTTTTTATTTTTCAATAATTCATTATATTTGGATGAGCAACACAATACAAATCGAACATTACACCACAAGATCTGTCATTACTTCCATTTCAACATAACTTCTATTGTCCTAAACATTGGCTTAATTGTTTCTATTAAGTAAAATAGTTCCTGTACACAGCCTTATGTATTAATACTGAAGTTTCATGCCATGTAAGAAGTCACCAGGAAGCAGCATATAGTTTCTAAATTCAAAAACACACGTGATAGTGAACTTTTTTGGCAAGCTGAAACCTTTTTTCCCCCACCAACAGCTCCAGGCATCTTTTAATTAATTTTCATGACTTGATGAAAACAAAACACACATTGTCTGATATTTTACAATGCAATTAACTGTTTACTCATTCACAATAGATAACCTATTGACTACAATGACTGTAGGCATTCGGGGAAAGCAGCCAGTGTGCTAATGCGATTTAGCGCACTGCAGTTCTTCCAGTGTTGTTTTCAAGAATGCAACCGAGTTGTTCCTCTACACAGGCGGTAAGGAATCCATTTTACTAACAGCCTTATGACTGCTCCACTTCGACCTTTTTCCATATCAGTGAGACCACACAATGTGCAGACGAAGGAAAATGTACGTGACTACATCAGTGGAGTCTCGTTTGCTGCCTACTGCTGTGACTCCAAACCAGGGGTACTTTTGCCTTTATTAATTCTATAATCTATTTTTTTTGTTAATTTTAAAAAGGCTGCCACTGAGTATTTTTTTCCATACTATGGAAGTCAATGGCTAACAGCCAGTGTATTCTCAAAACTTCATTTAAGGGTGTTAAACAGTAGAAACTCATACAGTTTTGGAACATCATGAGGGATTAAATAATGACAGAATTTTTATTTTTGGGTGAAAGAAAAACCAAATAATGTGTAAAGTATCTGGAGCCTCACAGTTAGTAGACAGAAGTTAGTAGATGCTGCTCTGGTATAAAAATACATTTTCTCTTTGCATTGTCTACTAGGCTACGAATAACAATATTTATATGTACATAATACCCCATAGCTCTTCATAGTCATCAGATCTCCCAAAGATGAACCACAAAATATATTACAGAAAGAACTGTAGTGTTGCTGCTATTGCCACAACAAATGATATGGATCACTGACTCATGCTGGTGTAACCCGCATAAATATGTGCTTGAACTAAGGACAGTGTATTCTGAGCTGTACGCCGTGCGCAATTTTCTGCCGCTCGCTTTATTTATTCATTTCTCCCTCATCGACAACAACAAAGTGCGAAACACGTTGTTGGAAAGTTTGCGAGATATTATCTGCAATGCTTTCTCCTACTCTCTCACCAAGAGCGGTAATGTTTTTCTCTTTTTCTTGCCACAACCCTAATAATGATTCAAGATGACAAGCCCATCTAAAAGATCTCCAGCAAAGAGCAACTGGGCGGGATTTTTGATCTTGATTGTTTGAGCAGAATTGGTAAACCACAAACTCCTGAAACTCTCAGATAACCTGAGAATAGCTCAGCAGAATTGAGTTTTCGGGTTGTATTCTTTTCCCACAGGCTCACGCGTTAAAAGAATAAGATGAACAATGTGTCTGTGCGCTGGTATTATGGGATGGAGAAGGTGTTGATAAGAACGCTCTGAGCTGTGCACGCATAGATGACTGTTGACGGGCCGCCTTGTTTGATCTTGTTTTTGGCGTGTAGAATGAAACCAAGCTTCATGGCCCACACACCTGCCACATAGGTTTGCTGATTTGTACATTTTTAGCACACACACTCTTGAACTTTGCCATGTTTTTAATCATTTGTGAAAATTACTAAACATATGAATTATGAAATATACACATTAACACCTATTTCCACACATCTGACTTATTCTCATGAACAGCAAGGTAATAATAGCACCAGAATTATTATTATTATTATTAAAGTTCTAAGGTTAAATATTAGAGGTCAGCCAATATTGGATTTTACCGATACAGATAACTAGGTTGGACCACACTGGCCGATACTGATTAATCGATCGATAGTTTTTAAAATGGATACTGAACGGAAAATAAATAGTGCTCTACTATTAAAAAAAAAAAAAAGTAGCCTACTGAACCATACTTTGTAAATGAATAAAAATATTAATTATATATTGGTCATTACAGTTCATTGTTCATTAATGCTAACAAAAGCAACTAAAATTTTTTTAAATATATCAGTAAATGCTTAATAACACACTCTAATAAGGAACAATGCTTCTATTCTACAGCTTTTATCAATCTTAATGTTACAAATGGACTCATATTGTAAAGTGTTCCCATTACATCAACAATCAAGCTAAAGATGGCAATCTTTAAATATCTACACAAAGGCCACAGTTTTGAAATTGCATGTATATGGATAATGTGTACTTACACAATTTAACTGCTTCTATTCTAGAACATTTGTGGTTATCTAATCAAAATATAAAAATATGTCAGTCACACAACAGGCAAAAGTGCAGCGCCGCGTCTAGAAGAACTCGCAGCTATCCGGCATCACACACACTGGACGGGTCGAATTCAATTCAAGCGCCGGTCTACAAGACTGTATTTGATCACCAAACGGGCAAAAGTATACTGCTGTCCTTTCTCCACTAATGCATCATCTAGTCAACAAATTCATCGCTTAGTAATGACATGAAAACCACTTAGTAATGACATGAAAACATGCACTTTGTATACTGTACACACTGCTTCGTTGTCTATGTTTTAAATCCGCCTTTGAAGTGTCCTGCTCTGTGCAGCAGGCAGTGTCAGTGTCTAAACAAACGGCATGTGCCGTCAGTGATTTCCGCCACTAGAGGCCGCTCTTGTGCTTTGTAACAAAGACTACAGGGACTTTGCTGCATAATGACGACCTTCTCTGCCGCTCCAGCAATGGACCCAACCCGGAAAAAACTATCGGCATGGATTTTTGCCGATAACCGATAGTTCCGCCAATCAAGTATCGGTGCCGATTAATCAGCAAAACCGATACATCGGCTGACCTCTATTAAATATTGTCACCATTTACTTTTTAATGCACATTCTAGTTGTGGCTGAAATCGCATCCTTTCTGATTAGGTACTTATTGGCCTCATGCCTTACGGGGATAGTACAGTGTCCATTGGATTCGCACTTCAGAATATTGTAGAAATCCGGCAATTTTGCCTACTGTTAAATTCTGACAAACCACTTTTCACACACTGTTTTTCCACTTACTATATATTAGGCAAGTATGCATATCCAGATGTAGCTTTAGTCTAACTGCGCACACATTTTCAGGGTTCTCAGAAGTAGGGACCTATGAATTCCACGAAGCGGAAATTGCGTGAATTTAGTGCATAAAGCGGAATGTCATGGAATTTGCCAAATTTTGGACGAATAAATCAAAAGTAGGTCAGTACACTTGAATCAAAAAGCAATAAGGACTAGTGTCTGTGAATATTTAATATGAATCCTGCATGTTCTGCATGTTTCCGTGTGAATGAATGGCGCAGACAGACGATTTCGTTTACTACACACAGGACACGAACAAAACAATCTCTAGAATTGCTCTGAGACTGACTCCATGAGCATTTTGGCATTTCTTTTAAGAAAAACTATTGTCATATCATATAAAAAAAAGAAAGTTAAAGGTCTACACAGCAACCTGTCAAAATAAAAGTTTGGTTTAACTTGAAGAAATGGTGACAGAAAAAATATTACTTAATGAAATGATTAAAATATTATTACATTTTTATTGTTTTTATTGTTTATTTGTATTTACTAGAAGGAAATAGTTACCAAAATTTACCAGAAAAATGTAAAACCACAGTATTTCTGAAAAAAAAAAAAAAATAAATAAATAACTATATATGCATACACACACACACACACACATATATATATATATATATATATATATATATATACATACACATATATATATAGTTATTGTATTTTAACTTACACTAATGGGATGTTTTTACAGACTGCGATGGCATGTACATATTGGCATGTTGTTAATTTAGCAACATTTTTTTTATGTTTTCATTTTTAAAAAGATTAATGTACATCTATAGCACTCAGGGCTGTAACAGTATATGTATTCGTACCAAATATTTTCAGTATGGGTCTTTCGGTTCCTTATGCATATTATATAAGTTAAACACTGCATTATGTGCAATTTACATGTTTGCATACAATTTATTAATCAATCAATTAATATATATATATATATATATCAATTAAAGATGCTTTTGATTATTAAAATAATTATTACAATTTAATGAAAACAGTGGTTTACTGAACAAGTTGCTCTCTCTTTAAAAAAAATTCAGTTATAATTAAAATTCTCTTAGTGATAAGAATCTACCTCAGCTTAAGCTTTAAACTATAGAGAGCCCTTTTACATTACTATAAGGTTACAATTAACAACAGAGCCCAAACTTTAATTTAATTTATATTTATTTTTAAATATAATAATCAACACTCGACTTAAAAAAAATGTATGCAAACATGTAAATTGCACATAATGCAGTGTTCAGATTAACTTATAAATTATAACGTGTACCGAACCGAAAGACCCATACTGAAAATTTTCGGTACGAATACGTGTACCATTACACCATTAGTGCTACAGATGTACATTAATCTTTTTAAAATTGAAAACATGAAAAATGCTGCTAAATTAACAATGTTAATTACATGCCATCACAGTCTGTAAAAAGGTCCATTAGTGTAAGTTTCTGCACTAAATAAATAAATAATCACTGTCTTTATAAATTTCTATAACAACTTTTCTTTTCAGCTGATGCCACCAAGGGCTTTTATATTTCAGCCCCTCCCCTTCTACACCATAATTTTCACCATCCCAAAAAAATTCTAGATAAATAAAACCAAGCCCATGCCTAAATTTTATCGTGCTGAATAGCCTCAGAAATGACACATCATTGAATTTAAATGCAAATACCATTTCATGCTGACTTCAAAAGAAAACAACTGTACACTCTGTTCTACCATTGTCCCATCAAACTCCTCATAAAATTCAGGCAAGTCTAGATCTAAATCTTAAAAAAAGTGTGACACACAGTCTTTAAAAACAGGCATGCAAAAAAAACAATGTACACACATATAAAAACATTCACACCTGCATGCCAAAACACATACACACACACATAAATGCTCATCACACACACACATGCAGCAGAATTCCCTGTCTGGTACGGCTGGGAAGGGCTGGGATGAGAGAAGAGGAAGGAGGAGGGTTATGTGTGGAATGCTCCAAACCCGGGCTGGTGTTGCGACTCGTCCCAGACTCTGTGCCGTCACCGCTGGGGTCTGTGGCCAGACCTCCCTGTGCCAGACCCACTGGCTCCAGAGACCGCCCAGGCCAGTTTAGCTGCAGCACAGGGCCCATAATTACACAGCTCTACCCCCTACTCTCTCTCTCTCTTGCTCTCTCTCTCTCTCCATGATCCCTCCAGCAGGGGCTCATTCATCTCAGTTTCAAAACCTAGTGAGCTGCCTACATAGGCAGCATTTTAAGGCATCATACAAGCGCTCTCCATGCCTATTTTTAGTCAAATTCTGAGGCAACATTTCATGTAACCTTCACAAAGAAGCTAATTCCATTATACTGTAAAAATTATACAGATATTATTTATTTACAATTGTATTTATATGTACTTATAATCTAACCAATTTCAACTTTATTTTTTTAAAGATTAGTTCACTTCCAGAATAAAACTTTCCTAATAACTTTCTCACCCCCTATGTCATCCAAGATGTTCATGTCTTTCTTTCTTCAGTTGCAAAGAAATAAAATTTATACACTTACAAATTTTAACCACAAATGCTCATCCTGCAGTAGCTCTGCGATGCGTGTCTACAACTTCACGCATCATGTTGGAAAGGTCATGGGCGAAACTCCAACTCATTTTCTTCATCCAAAATCGTCCGACATTGTTGTGCTTGACATTCTTTGCACATACGCTTTGTAAACATTGTCACACGTGACCTTTCCAATTCGACTATGTAATGCGTGAAGACAAGCTAGTGCAAGACAAGCATTTGTGGTTAAAAATTATATACTTTTCTTTTTTGGGGAAATGACCAATTGTTTTGCTAGACAAGACCCTTTTTCCTCGGCTGGGATCATGTATAGCCCTTTAAAGCTGCATTGAAACTGCAGTTTGGACCTTCAACCCACTGGTTCCCATTGAAGTCCACTATATGGAGAAAAATCTTATAAGGTTTTCCGACAGAAGAGATAAAGACATGAACATCTTGGATGACATGGGGGTGAGTAAATTATCAGAAATTTTTAATCTGGAAGTGAACTAATACTTTAAGTTAAACAAGATTCAACTCAATTTTTAATTTTAAAAGTTTAATATAATTACTTGAAATGACCTATCCATGTAATTTAGAAAAAAAAAATTAATTTTTGGTCAAAATTGAAGGAAATAAACTGAAGTTTTTACTTTGAAGCAGATGACTTTTTATCTATGTATTGCAGCAAACTAAAAAAAAAAAAAAAAACACACTACACTATTTGTTTGTGAAATATATTTTATGCTTATAAGAATGTGTCTAAAATGTGTATAACAAGGTGCAATGCAAAGTTTCAAATGCCAAACACTTTGCCTGTGCACAATAAATGCAAAACTGCATTCAACCTGAGACAATCACTGCCAATCAAATTAATAAATATTTAATGCACATTTATGAAAAGTGGAATTTTGGACCAATGATGATTCAAAGTGGGCGGGACTAGTACTTTATAACTTTAGTACATGTAAACTGATTAGGACAAACTTTTTTTATTGCGTTGCCTCTAATTGGGACACAATGTTGGAGTACTGCATCATTATATTAGCAGAAGTCTAACATCAAATTCTATTGAGCACTGCAGTGATGACATTTGTGACCCTTGACCACAAAAAAAAAAGTCTTAAGTAGCACGGGTATATTTGTAACAAAAGACAAAAATACATTGTATGGGTCTAAATTATAGATTTTTCATTAATGCCAAAAATGTAAATGTAAAATTCCTACTGCAAACATATCAAAACTTAATTTTTGCTTTGCTAAGAACTTCATTTGGACAACTTTAATGGCGATTTTCTCAATACTTTGATTTTTTTGCACCCTCAGATTCCAGATTTTCAATTCTCAGATTGTCCCATCCTAACAAACCATACATCAATGGAAAGCTTATTTATTATTATTAAATACGCTTATTAAAGCTTATTAAATCGACTCTGTTACCTGTTTAGTGTGATGATATTTAGTGTCCTCGAAAACCATTTGTAGTCCCATTTGTTATAAACTGGCTTTTTCAGGACTAGTAAAAGCTTTAAATAAAATCACAAGGGGGTATAAGTGATGTACTTTATGTCATAAAATGTGAAAATAGCTTGAGCTTGTGTTAACCAGAGAACTTATTTCAGACATTTTACCAAAAACCATTGACGATGGAACTGGAATCGCTAAAATGCTAACTTACTTCCAGGTTTTGGCCTACAAATATATGGCATCTCTGTACCAGTCCACTGAATTCAATTGTTAGTCAAGCCTCACATGAAAAGCACTATTTATGTTGCACTATTTGAGTTGTTGCCTGTGTAGAATGTTTTAAATCAGTCGAAGGCAGCTCGCTAGATTTGAAATAGAGCCTAAGACATGCAGTACTCATTATTAATGTCATTGACTGCTGTTTTATAGATGTGCTACTGGGAATCGCATAGCACAGTGTGTGGTGCATGGAGAAAAGACTCGTTAAAATAACTGCATAAGTTTCTGTTTGCCAAAACATCACTCTGCATTGTAGAAACAGAGTGCCATGTGTTTGACAGCACAAATGATCGCATACATCTCAACTGGTGGGTCATGGCCAAAAAAGGTGTCACAGATTTGTTCTGGAAGAGCAATGCTAAATGCTCATAATAACATGCAATGAGCAATAAAATCAAATAAAGGATAAAACACTTCCTCTATATTTTGTTGTTGGTGACACTGGCTGTGCGAGCAAATAAATGTTATCTATAGACCAATTTGGAGTAAACGTCACAGTTACGTCACTTGCAGCTGCACGCGCATAGTGGTTGCGGAAAAACACTGGTAACAAGTGAAGGTAAACGGGTAAAATCCATGGAATAAGACAAAAAAACAATTTCTGTGCCTTTTGATGTCAAAATCTGAATGCAAATAATTTTTATAGAATACTGTCGTCAAAGACGCCATTTGAAGCTAAATGCATACGTTTAAACGTACATACTATGGATGAAAACTGCTATGATTATTATGATTATGATTATTTATTTTATCTCACAATTCTGACTTCTTTTCCCAGCAAATTCAAGTTTATACCTTCTAATTCGGACTTCATAACTCGATTTAACTTAGTTTGTGAATTCTGAGGGAAAAAAGCCAGAAGTGTGGGATATAAACTCCTATTCTGAGCAGAGGGGAAAAAAGAGAACGACAAGTTGTTTTTCCTTATTAGAACTGTGAGATCTAATCAGAATTCAGAAGTCAGAATTTTGAAATATAAAATCAAATTTACCTTTTTTTAAAAAATTCTTTTATTCCATGGCTCCATAGACTGCCACTTGAAAACCGTCATTTTCTGTCACCCGATAGGCTCCGCCCGTCAATTTCGTTAAATAACAGTGCTTATCGCTGGGTGACAAGCTCATTTTTAAAAATGACATCTAATCAATATAATCTATAATCTTTTTAAATTTAACTATTTTGTACCATATCCGTGTAATTCTCTAGCCGTAAAGGCTATCGCTCCTGGGTTTTCTGCAACCATGATGTGCACGCATCCCGAATGTTTACAAACCTATAATTGGTCTATTGTATTTTACAATAAATTCATCAGAATAAGAAGAGGAACTGTTGCAAGTTGGATTCAAACTAATGTTGCTTGCATGAGCACCAAGGCTCAATGTTCCAAAACATGTATGCTAACAAATGGACAACGCCTCTCTATTAGATCAACGGTGAAATTTATGCCTCTGTCAGCAGCGTTCAAGAGACTGAAGAGCTTAATTCCAGCTGTCAGAGAGATCAAAGCACAACCTGAGTAAAAATCTGAGAAAATCTCCAAAAAGAAGCCGCTTTTGCCTATCTTTGCAGAAAAAGAGACAGAACGTAAACCCTGTAAAGGCCATGATTAAAGCTGAAAGAGACATAGAGACAGCATAATGATGCTAAGTGATCAAGGAATGTTCCAGGTTCAATATAACTTAAGCTCCAGCAACAATATTTGGAGTATAATGACGTTATGAAAATAATTTCTGCTTTTTTCCTAAGTTTCTTTGCAAAAGCAAAAGTGGTAGCTTCAGTAATGAACTTAAAATTGAAGTAAACCGACTCGTGCTTGGTTTAAAAACAGAACTGTTCTGAGTTTATGTTACTGTAACAGTGAATTTAGCTCTCAGGAGTGAGCTGAAAAATTGTGGTAAAAGATATAATGCCAAAATTTAAATGCATTCACACCTCCCTTCAGAGTAGTTAGCAGGGTGCACGACCATGCAGAATTGCATAAAATGATGATAAAACGACCCTATGAGCTAACATGATGCTAACTGCTCGTTTGCGGCCTCTAAGCTTTCCATTGAAATGGCTGCACTGGTGAATAGTGTTGACAGTTTTACAATATGAGATGAAGTTTAGATAACATGTACGCAAGCGTGCAGAAAGGGTTACAGCAGGAGACACCGAGCCCCCCACCGCGGTCTCCGCAGCCTAAAGAAGACTGACATTGTTTATCTGGGGTCAGTGGGTTGGGCTAGAGGCTTCATAAATCTAATGAAGCCTTCTCGAGGAATACCTCATCCTCCACGAGAGAAATGAGAAAATTATACACTTTTCTGACCGCCTGTCCTTTTCTCCCCCCCTTCTCTCTCTCTTCGTTTTACCACTGCTGCTATAATTTCCTCTAAAGCAAAGCTACCTAAAATAACTTTAACCTAAAAATCTCCATCCGGAGACTTACAGGACTTCCTGGAGGTCCTCCTGGGTGGCTTGCCTGCTTCATTCAGGACTTTAAAGCTGCGAGGTGGCTCCTGATTGACTATACAGATGCTTAGAAACCAAAAGCCTCTGGTTTCCATGATTTCCATGATTCCAGGAACACTGCCATGCGTTTGTTGCCGATTACGACTTGCACACTGCAAAAAATAAGTGAATAAAAAATCTCAATCAGTGAAATATCATACAACCCTCAGTCTTGTTTTAAATGTCAACAATTTACAATTTTATATCTTCCAAGGAATTTTACAAGCAACATTTGAGATAAAGTTGATACATTAAATAAAACATTATTGAGAATTCTATGTCTGAAAGCTCAGAATTATAAAAAAGAGTAACTTCTGGCTCTGTGTAAAAACTTTTCTTTAGCTGATGAAGAACTGAAAATGAAAACTATGTTGAAGCAACTTTTATTAGAGATGTCTATTGATCCACTTTTGACTTACAAGCTCTTGATCTGGCTCAATATGGATTAATCTGGATAAATATCAGATAAAGTACATCAGTCAGTTTTTCTTATAGGAAAAGAATCTTTCAACTAAAGCTATAAACTAAAATATTAAAAGTTAAAATTAACAACAATAATCCAAACGTTTACATTTAAACATATTTGATATTATATTACATTATAGTTGTATACAAACGTTTAAATTGCACATAAGGAAGTTTTTAAAATATAACGTATAATATGATATAATTTTATACTACTCCATTTGTTGTTGAAATATACAAATATACACAAAATAACATATACTACATAAATGGTGCTATCATTAACTTGTTTTCATGACAAGAAGTCATTAAACATTAAATATAACATCACAAACAAGTTAAGAAAACAATGAATATGTCATTAAGTGTACATATTTAGCAAAAAACTCCTCTCTACAGATATTTTACTTGCTAACTGTTCAACTATGGATACTAGCTTTCCTGCGGTAAGTTAAGTGACATTGTTTACAAGCTGTTGTTGACGTATTTACGCTTTTAAAGTACGAATTGAGCGATTACATAAGACACCATACATTTCAGAAAATTGCACAGTTTCTTTCAACCTACCTTCCGATGTTCATTTATATTTATTTTGTGCTGTAACTAATAATATTGAGGAAGAGACACAAACAACGACTTGTCACGCCTCGTTAGAGCAACTGTATGTAGCCTAGGTTTGTAAGTCGCCCCCTGCAGTTAAGGAAGTGAAATTCACTGTCGTAAATATACAGTTGAGGTCAAAAGTTTACATACACCTTGCAGAATCTGCAAAATGAAATTAATTATTTTACCAAAATCATAGGGATTATAGAAAATCCATGGTATTTTTAATTTAGTACAGACCTGAATGAGATATTTCACATAAAAGAAGAATATACAAGTTGAATTTATAAAAATTACCCCGTTCATAAGTCTACATACACTTGATTCTTAATACTGTGTTGTTACCTGAATGATCCACAGATGTGTTTTTTTTTCATGAGTTTGTTCATTGTTTGTCCTGAACAGTTAAACTGCCTGCTGTTCTTCAGAAAAATCATTCAGGTCCCACAAATTCTTTTTTTTTTTTTTTTTTTTTTTTTTTTTTTTAGCATTTTTGTATATTTGAACCCTTTCCTACAATGTCTGTATGATTTTGAGATCCATCTTTTCACAATGAGGACAACTCACTGATGCTTTAGAAGGAAACACAATGCATTTAGAGCTGGGGGTGAAAATCTGAAGATCAGGGTAAATGTAACTTAATTCGTCGTCTGGAAAACATGTAAGTATCCTCTGTAGCTTCTGAAGGGCAGTACTAAAAAAAAAAAAAAAAAAAAAAAAAAGATATTTAGGCAAAAAAAAAAAAAAAAAAAAAAAAAAAAGTACACATCTTCATTCTGTTCAAAAGTTTACACCCCTGGCTCTTAATGCATAATTTTTCCTTCTGTAGTAGTTGAATATGAGTCCCTCAGTTGTCCTCAGTGTGAAAAGATGGATCTGAAAATCATACAGTCACTGTTGGAAAGGGTTCAAATACACAAAAATGCTGAAAAACCAAAGAATTTGTGGGACCTGAAGTTGGGACCTGAAATTTTTTCAGAAGAACAGCATACAGTTTAACTGTTTAGGACAAACAAGGGACTCATGAACAACTGTCACAAAACAAAAACACAGCTGTGGTTCATTCAGGTAATTAAGAAGGGCATTCAAGTATGAAGAATCAAGTGTACAGTATGTAAACTTTTAAATCAGGTACATTATTTTCTCTTGTGGACTATATGTAAACATCTTTTATGTGAAATATTAATCAGGTTAGTACTAAATAAAAAATAACATGCATTACTATCTTATTTTGGTAAAATATTTAACATTTGGCAGATTCTGCAAGGTGTATGTAAACTTTTGACCTCAACTGTACCACTGTCGTAATTACAGTGCATAGAGTGCATTGCTGCCAATAAAACAATCTGCCTTTTACCCGCTCTCCAAATGTCTGGAAAGAAACAAAAGCTATTGGCCTGGCTATAAATCAGAACCATCAGAATAATTTTGAAAATGATATTTTAAGGTTAAAAAAAACATACGTACAGTATTTACAGTGCTTTACAGAGCGCCAGAACAAGATTTATTGGGATCTTGGGATTTAAGGATTGATTTAAAAATTAATTACTGCTACAAAGTTATTTAAAATGTCACTTTATTCGACGTTTATGTCAAAAAGCGTGCTCAGCCTTTTCAGTCTCTAAAGTAACTACAGCTTCTCAGTCAGACTCCCGCTGATTATAAAAAGGTAGTTCTTAGAAGTAACCACAAAACCACAGAATACGATTGATGTCTGTTGAAACAGAGATGCCCATGAGCTCATCTGAACCAAACGTTGTGCCTCTCTGAATTGTGAGCTCGTGCTCTGTAACACAAGCCTCATATTTCTCTTCGTGATCTCCCCTTCTGCATATCCATCAACAGCAGCGACTAGCGACTGCTTATACAGTCGTGGAAAAGAAAATACAAACCTACAAATTTAGGTTAAGGTATGCAGACTAAAACGTGGCGTCAAAAAACGACTGTGATTTATGATTTATGGTTACTTGCTGAGACTCACTTTGTGGTTTTGTTGTTACAGTATGTGCAAGTAACTGAGTGAAACGACAGGGAATATGAATAAAATATTGTAAGCTCAACTCATTTTTTAATAACTCCATGACAGTGGGCTCACAAATCATATTAATTGTGCATTCAGGATGTCATTCCATCATAGAAAAACAGTGTTTCCAAGCCTTTTTTGGCCTTAATCTTAATATGACACTGGCAAGACTTCTATGCCAAAATATCACAGTCATACTGCGTGATTGAGAGTGACAATTGCTTTTATACGTAGTCCAGTGAACACAAAGTTAATACTATGCGACTTACATTTTAGACATTATATTCACAGTTACTTTGCCAGGTTTTGACCATGAAAACACACAGTGCAGACGTTTCCTTCCTGAATGAATCTGAGTTTTTGTACAAACCGGTTGAGTGAATGATTCACTCATACTTGTTTTAATACTAAATCAATCAGCGTTTTAAATCAGTTGACTAGAAGAATTAATAACTCACACTTTCTGTTACTGAACGAATCTGATGTCTTTGAAAGAATCAGTTGATGGATGATTCAATGATTCATTCATAAAGACAGTTGTCTTCATTTACTGACACAGCGTTTGAACGTCAACAGTCAGCTTCCAAAAGAAAAAAGTAAAGTTTGTTAGGGAAATGTATTTTTTTAATGACACCTTTAACCATAAATCCTCAAAGACAGACCTACTGTGAGTTCCATGGTTGTTAACTGATGGCATGTTCTTTTCATTACAGAAAGTTCAAACACTCATCAATGCTTCAGAAGGAAACACGATGCATTAAGAGCCAGGAGGTGAAAACTAAATTTGATTTAAAACTGAAGATCAGGTTAAATTTTACTTATTTTGTCTTCTGGGGAATATGTATGTATCTAAGTACTAAATACAAAAAATATATATTTAGGCAAAATAAGAAAAATGTACACATCTTAATTCTGTTCAAAAGTTTTCACCCCTGGCTCTTAAAGCATCATTTTTCCTTCTGAAGCATCAGTGAGCTTTTGAACCGTTGGTAATAGTTGCATACGAGTCCATCAGTTGTCCTCAGTGTGAAACGATGGATCTCAAAATCATACAATCATTGTTGGAAAGGGTTCAAAAACACAAAAATGCTGAAAAATCAAAGAATCTGTGGGACCTGAATGACTTTTCTGAAGAAAAGTGGGCAGTTTAATTGTTCAGGACAAACAAGGGACTCATGAACAGCTATCACTAAACAAAAAAACACAGCTGTGGATCATTCAGGTAACAACCCAGTATTTAGAATCAAGAGTGTGTAAACTTTTGAACAAGGTCATTTTTATAAATTCAACTATTATTTACTTTTGTGGACAATATGTAAATATCTTTTATGTGAAATGTCTTATTCAGGTCAGTACTAAATAAAAAATACCATGCATTTTGTATGATCCCTCTTATTTTGGTAAAATAATTAACATTTGGCAGATTCAGGAAGGTGTATGTAAACTTTTACTTCAACTGTATATATATAAAGCAATATAATAAACACTTTTAAATGTGTAGGTTTATATTTTGCCATCATTTTTAATTTGATTGTTATTTGCAAAGCCTCATGGGATTCTATTTTTTTCTTTCATTAAAGCCATTAAGTGCAATCCTGTATCCTTTGGGGGGGGGGTTTTGTCCAATTTTCAATACTTTTTTGCATCAAATAATAGCTTACTATGTTCTGATTCACCTCGTAGCTGGTTGGCTTGGATCATGGCTTATAATGCTTTAACGAAGCCTTTAAAATCCCTAAGTGAAAAATAAAAATACCAACACCACTGAAAAATTGGACAGGCTTTTTAATAAACCGCCTGGGTAAATTTTGTTTTACAGGTTTAGCAAATTCAACATCTTATCCTAAGTACATATGCAAGTATACTTGCATATAAAATGCCATAAAATTAGTACAAACTGAGGGGCTCGACAGACACACACACACTCACTCAGACTCTTCCTCTGTCATATGGAATCTCGTGGGTGGCACTGGATAGGCAGAGCGCTCTGGAAATAGCTCAGGAGCAACCCCTCTGTTTCTCCAACCCAGATTTCCTTTTCTGAGGTCAGCGCAAGGGCTGGAAGTGCTGTGCTGCAAACCTCCAGTCGCCATGGCCGACCGCAGCGGCTTCTCTCACAGCACTTCAAGGGCCCAGCGGCAGTGACCAGATGGCCCACCTCGCTGGAGCATCCTGAAGACTCTACACTCATTCACCAAGACTGTTAGACACACTCAATATAGCTGGGAACACAGAGTGAGGCTATACGTGACATATGTGAAGCGTGAAAGGAAATGTGTCTGGAACACACAAGAATGACGCCTGATTAAGACATGTAGGGGATAAATCATAATTTGGTCACTCTAAAAAGACGACTCTGTCATCATTTACTCATCCTATGTCACTCCAGACAGGTATGACTTACTTTCTTCTGTGCAACACAAGAGAGGATGTTTTGAAAAATATTCATTCTGCACTTTTCTACGCAATGGATACATTGATTGGGACTTATTTAAAAACACACACACACATGTACGTATAATTAAACTAGAAGTCATCGTGCAACTGAATATCTTACCCTGAATATCTTTTTAACAGTTATAAATAACTCTCTTTGTGTGGCAATCAAAAAGGGTGAGTAAATGATGACAGAATTTTCCGTATCAAAACAGTGAGTTAAGCTAAACAAATGCAAAAAGAGGACACGTTATCATAAAAAAAAGGCAGTCTGCATGAATGCTAACATTTTAAAATGTTAGTATAAACTGTATGTTTCCATTTTTACAGCCATTTTGACTCGGGCCAATGTTTTTCGAGCTTTCAGAGGACTTTACATTTCCTTTTCCTGTGGTTTTCACAGACAAGAACAGCCAAACCCAAATGTAGATGCTCAGCTTGGCACGCTGATGGCTCGAGTGTGCCGGACAGACAAAGGCACAGAAGACAAATCAAGCCCGTTTATTTGTATTTATTTCTTCTCAGTGGTTTTGCATTTTGCGGCCCAGACATACAGACCCCGGGGAGGATATTCCTACTAGACAGCTGATTTTTTTTACTCTTTTATTGACAGCTGACTGAAGTTGTGGTGAAGGTAGTGAACACTAATCACTAATGTCATTGCCATGTGTCTAAACAGCAATGAACACTGTGACTGTAGTATTTTCTTGCACAAAGCAATAGGTTACATCTCCAAATAGCCATACTTATCTTTTTAAGCCGCAATGTGTAATAATGGCACCAAACAGTTATACTTATTGGTACTTACTTAAAGGGATAATTCAGCCAAAAATGAAAATTCTGTCATTAATTACTCACCCACATGTTGTTTCAAACCCATAAGAGTTTTGTTCATCTTCGGAACACAAATTAAGACATTTTCTGACCTGCATAGACAGTGACGCAACTGACACATTCAAGGGCCAGAAAGGTAGTAGTGGTTCAACTGTAATTTTATAAAGAGAAAAGAATACTTTTTGTTGCAAAGAAAACAACAAATAATGTCTTTATTCAACAGTTTCTTCTATTAAGTGTCAATCAAGCAGCTCCACGCGCATTCATTGTGGTACTCTCATAAATGTGTGGCAGAGGCTGACGTGGAAGAGAAGGAACTGCTGAATAAAGATGCTATTTTTGTTTTCTTTGGACACAAAAAGTATTTTTGTAGCTTCATAAAAGGATGATGTCCTAACTACCTTTCTGGGCCTTGAATGTATGAGTTGGGTCATTCCATGTCAACTCAACCAGAGGTCCCCAGCTCAAATTTTTAATTTTGCTAATATTTTTTCTGAAGAAAGATACACATGTATAGTGATGAAGGCCAAAATATTAAATGTCATTGATGGATATTTACTGAGTAATCCATTATTTTGTAGACAGGGGTCAAATTGACAATTTTCAGCTTAGATTCAATCAAGTTACAGGGGTGTAAAAATCACTTACGAAAGATGAAGCATCATTATCTTATTTTTACACAGAGATTGGTAGTTCTATTAGTAAGGTCTGGTGACCTTAGCAACTTTGTTGCATTATGTGCCGATGGTGACCATTCAAAAATAGGGAAACAGCACTTTTCAAGTTTTTCTCCAAAGTTTGCATGCCTGTAACTCAAGAACCCCTTTTGGGTTTTTTGTATTTTTAATGCCCTATGAGATACAGTTCCAGAGATACTGGAATTTCAATATGGCCCCAGGAGTAAGTCGTTAAAATGTTCACATTTTCAGTGGTCAAAAACCAAATGTTGGTCAGTTTGCAAAAATATGAGACTTCTTTTCTTTTAAAGGAGAACTCCGTTTCCAGAACAACAGTTTACAAATAATTTACTCACCCCCTTGTCATTCAAGATGTTCATGTCTTTCTGTCTTCAGTTGAGAAGAAAGAAATTATGTTTTCTGAGGAAAACATTTCAGGATTTTTCTCCATATAATAGACTTCATTGGTGCCCCGATTTTGAACTTCCAAAATGCAGCTTCAAAGGGCTCTAAATGATCCCAGCTGAGGAAGAAGGGTCTTATCTAGCGAAACGATCGGTCATTTTTGAAAAATAAAAATTTGTATACTTTTTAAGCACAAAAACTTGTGTAGCACAGGCTCTGGGATGCGCGTCCACGATGTTACGAATTAGTGATGGGTCGTTCTTGAAAGATTTGTTCATTTTGAATGAGTCTTTAATGTGACTCGAAAAGAACGAGTCATCTCGGGGAGTGATTCGTTCAGTCGTGCCTGCGCAACATCCTATTAGGTTCTGTACTGGAATTAGTTTACCTGTTTCGAGTCTTCGGGTTTTTCGAGTCATTCATTCATCTTATGGGGCTGTAACGTGATGAACGAACGACTCAAACCTGAAAACTTGTCAGACAAGAGGTGAGGTGAGCTAATCATAGACTAAAGACCCAGGTAAACAATGAATTAAGCTTTTCTGTTTTTTATAGCATTATAGTTTTGTCTTGTTTGTACTGTGATCAATGTTTGTGTAAGCAGTAGATGTGTTAGGGAAGTAACACGTAACATTTTAATTATATTTTGCTAAAATTAACGAAATGAACAAAATGATTCAAAAAAAGAGTCGTTCATTTTGCTGAACGAGACTCAAAGGTCCGAGTCGGTAAAATGACTTCCCATCACTACTATGAATCACGTCTAAGTTCACCATGTGTGTACCCCGGCTCAGAAAGGTACAATTTGGCGAAAAACTCCATCTTATTTTCTCCTACAACTTCAGAATCGTCCGACATTGTTGAACCTTTTTGTTTGTAACAGCGTTTGACTTACTTGGAGTTTCTTAGTCTTTGCGTGTTTGTGTTGTAAACACTGGGTCTGTAGTTCCGCCTACGTTCCGCGTGACCTTTTGACGTGATTCAATAGTACGTAGCGTCGTGGACGCACATCCCAGAGCCTGTGCTTTTGTTCTTAAAAAGTATAAAAAATTTTAGTTTCCGAAAAAAAATGGCCGATCGTTTCGCTAGATAAGACCCTTCTTCCTCGGCTGGGATTGTTTAGAGCCCTTTGAAGCTCCATTTAAACTACATTTTGGAAGTTCAAAATCGGGGCACCAATGAAATCCATTATATGGAGAAAAATCCTGAAATGTTTTCCTCAAAAATTTCCTTACGACTGAAGACAATAAGACATGAACATCTTGGATGACAAGGTGGTGAGTAAATTATTTGTAAATTGTTGTTCTGGAAGTGGACTTTTCCTTTAATAAACTTCTTTTGGAAACTTACATCATTCATTCCCAAAGATATGGGGATCTCAATGAGGCTCCATGTCCAGATTGTTGATTGTTACCCATTTTCAGTGGTCGAAAACCGAATGTTGGTCACTTTGTATGCAGCCAGTGCTTATTTTATTTAAAGAACAATGTCTGAAGAAGAAATAATGTTGAAATTAGAATTGTATTTTGTTTCCCTCTATCAAAGTGCACTGAAATGGTCAAATTGAGGTCACATTAACTTGTTTTCTGTAGTCTATTCATAAGATTCTATATTTGAATCAGTTTCGGGTGCATTTGAAAGAAGGGATTTTGTTCATTTTAACAGCTTTGAAACTACCAAGAGTTTAAACATGCAGTATTTCAACATGTTTAAAACACACCCATGCCTCATAGGGAAGTGTGGCTGCTTTCGCCACACATTGCATTCACATCAAAAAACCAAGATTTGCCTCACCTGGATTAATTATTAGAATTTCTTTTTGTTATTATTGTTATAAAATATGAAGCATAGTCATAGATCAAGAAGTATCCACTGCTAAAGGGCACATTTGGCAGAAACACTAATAGTACCTCAATATTGAAATTAAACTGAAATTATTGAAATTCAGAAAAGATTGAAATTATCATAGAATATCATAGGGCCTTAAAAATGAAGATGCCAAAAGAAAAGTTGGTTAAGACCCAATATCTAAAAGGGCATTAAGATATCTTTAATACTTCTTGAGTTACAGGCATCGGCACAAAATGCAACAAAGATTGCTGCAGTCAACAAATTTTACTAACAGAACTACCAATCTCTGTAAAAATAACATTATGATGTTGCCATCTTTCTGAAGTCATTTTTATCCACCTGTAACTTGACTCTGAATCTAAGGTGAAAATTGCCATTTTGACCTCACTCCACAAAATAGTGGATTACTCAGTAAATATTCATCCATGACATTTAATATTTTGGCTTTCATCACTACACATGTGTATCTTTCTTCAGAAAAAATATTAGCAAAATCAAAAATTTGAACTGGGGAAGTTTTTGAAATTTGGTTGATTTTACATGGAATGACCCAGTCTATGCAGCCTCTCGGATTTCATCAAAAATATCTTAATTTGTGTTCCAAAAATAAGCAAAGGTCTTATAGGTTTGGAATGACATGAGGGTGAGTAATTAATGACAGAATTTTCATTTTTGGGTGAACTATGCCTTTAATAATATAGAAGGCCCAGCAAGCAAGCATGCAAAACACCTTGCAAAAGCATTGCAAAACAAATGCATTGCAATACCCTGGTGCGCACCCAAAAATTCCAGTTTTGAAGCCACCAGAGTGTCTCTGAAGATGAGTATTCATTCCCCCACCACCCCGACTACAACACACTGTCACCCGTGTAACGCAGCGTAATGACCTCACTGTCAGCCCAACGTATGGAACCAATTTAACACGCTCCCCTCTCCTCTTCCTGTGCGGATGGGTCAAATCTGCACACATCTGGGCCCTCCTCCAGCTTTACAACAACCAGACCCCTGCGTATCAAGATGAAACAACGAAAACTGAGAAACCACAACAGCCTGACGCAGGCAGCAAATATGAGACAAAAACATGGGCAGGAACGCCTCGCAACTGGACAAAAATCCCAGGCATGCGTTCACGTGCACGTCACATTGCACTTTCGGACAATTATGATTCTTTTACAGTACAGTGTACAGGTCAAAGACTTAATCAGTTATGGCAGTCACTCTTTCCGAATGCAGATCGGCCGGACAAGTAATGCACGCAAACGTAAATCAAGGACAGACAGGTTCTGCTGTTCGGCACACCTTAGATGAAGCTCTTTGCCCTGAGGTAGATTCCCTCACACACACACACACACACACACACACGGCTCATTCTTTGGCCTGCTCTCACATGCTGTGGGGAGTGTTGGCTGCCTGGCCTCTCTGGTCAGGTCCGTTGCCAAGCCTCAGCCCAGAACTGAGAGGCCTGTGTTTGCCGCACGGAGCCTGAGCGCTCTCCCTCAACCTTGTTTCTAAATACACTGCGGCTTCAAGGAACAGCTCTCTCAGCAGCTGGGCCAGCAGCCATGGAAAATGTAGACGCACTAGAAAGACCAGGAAGAGGGAGGTGTGGAGGTGTTATTTTGTTTTCGGAGGTTTTTTAAACCCCCCTCTCGCGAGGGCTTATTTTCATGCGCTCATAAGCATTTCTGACAGCTCGTGATTTTCTTAAAGGTTTTAACACGTCGTTAAAGCCTGATTCCCTTGAGGAATCCATAACTGTCGTTTCTGCTTATTTGGTTTCTTTGTTTGCCGTGGCCGTGTTTTGCCGTTAAAGCTCAGTCATTTGTCCAGGTGCTCCATTCACGGGCAAATTCGCCCGACCGAGCCAAACCGAAACCGAACGCAGCGCGTCGTCACGTCGGACGACATGTAAAGTAGCCTGCCCGAGAGCCGCGTTCAGTGTAACTGATGTAGTATGTCATGGTTAAGCTGTTGAGTGCTATAATTATCTAATGAAATTACATACTGCTGATCTGGCAGAGTGGGTGAGTTAGATTTTGACACCCCACCTGACTTTCAGTCTTATAATGACAGCCTTTCACTCTAATGATGTGTGTAATATGTTTATTTACTACGGCCCTTTCACTTTAATGACATAACAGAGCACTTCAGTAATACTACGACAATACACACTCCAGGATTAAATCTGGCGTTTACAATGACAACGTGAAAAGTATAATTGGGCATTTGTCAGTGCTCTTTGCCAGAAATGCAAAACTCTTCAGCATGATGTTAGGTTATTGTCTGGTTGGTTGCTTAATAGCCTGAGTCAGAAGATGGGAAAGAAAGAAAGAAAGAAAGAAAGAAAGAAAGAAAGAAAGAAAGAAAGAAAGAAAGAAAGAAAAAGAAAAGAAAGACAGAAAGTAAAAGGCTAATTATTTCTAATAAAAAAGAAACAATTCAATGCTAAAACAATTATTAATAAATAAATAAAATGTAATAACCTAATAATATGAAAATCTAATAATTTATAATAAACAAACAACCAAATTACAAAAAAAAAGAAATACAAAATGCTAACAGTTTCAAAAAACAAATAAAACAAACAAAAAAACAAACAAACAAAAAACAAATACTGGAAAGAAAGAAAGAAAGGCTAATTATTTATAATAAAAACAAACAAACAAATAATTAAACGCTGAAACAACTATAAAATAAATAAATAAGAAAGAAAATCTAATCATTTATAATAAATAAACAACAAAACAAAAAACAAACAAAAAAAACCTAAAAGAAATACAGAATGCTAATAGTTTAAATTAAATAAATAAAACCAAAAACAAATACTGGAAAGAAAAAAAAAAAAGAAAGAAAAAGAAATACTGATCACAGATAAATAAACAAAAACATATACTTAAAATGAAAAAGAAAGCTAATATTTTCAAATAAATAAATAAATAAATACAGATAAAAAGAAAGAAAGAAAGAAAGAAAGGTAATAATTTAGATTACATAAATAAATAAACAAATAAATACTGATCACAACTTTAAATAAATAAATAAATAAAGCTAATAATTCATAGTAAATAAACAAACAAACACCAATAACTTAACGAACGAATTAATGAAAAAAGAAAGAAAGAAAGAAAGAAAGAAAGAAAGGAGTAATAATTTATAATATATAAAATAAATACTGATCACAACAATAAATAAATAAATAAAAACATACACTTAAATTAAAAAGAAAGAACGCTAATATTTTTAAAATAAATAAATAAATACAGATAAAAAGAAGAAAATAAAGAAAGAAATGTAACAATTTATAATACATAAACAAATAAATACTCACAATTTTAAATAAATAAATCAAAAATCTAATCATTTTAGTAAATGAACAAACACAAATAACAACTTAACTAATGAATTAATGAAAAAAGAAAGAAAGAAAGAAGGCTAAAATTTTAAAATAAATAAATAAAGAGGGAAAGACAGATAATAAAAAATAAAATAAATAGTAATAAATAATAAAACAGAAAGAAAACAGAATGCTATAAAAGAATGCTAATAGTTTAAAATAAATAAATTAATTACTAAACAAACAAACAAACAAAAACAAATGTGATAATTGAGAATAAAGAGAAACAAAATATAATATTTTCTAATAAACAAACACATATAAGAACCATTTGGTTTGCTTGTGTAACACATACTTGTTTCAACACTGTTGAAGGTTTCACAACGTTAATGATTTTACATCTGCATGAACTGTCTGAGCTTTTTTGTGTAGGCATAGGTTTAGAACAATATGTTGTAAGAAAAGTAAACTGTTATGAAGAAGCCATTTAAATACAAGGCTTGTTTATGACAGAGTTTACAAATGAGGTCATTCCAGATCCTGATTAAAGAACCTTCAGTCTCACAGTAATTGCAGGTGCAGACGGACCAGTCTGGGATTCCGTGGCCAGTAAAAGACTGATTCAGTCAGATAAGAAACTGACAGAGCCATCACTCAAATTTCTAATGCAACCGGTCGACGGTGAGCTGAGATCACAAGTTTCCCGGCCTCCTCTTGGCAGCTTATCAAAACGTTTGACTGTGATGGCAATCAAAATCTAATCAACACAGTTTGGAGGTCATCCAATAGAACTCCTTAATCACTCACTGCCAAATCAAAATGAAAGCAGCACTAAACCACAGCTAATCAAACAGGTATCTGAAATCAATCAGAAACCAACTGTGACATATTTCCACAGACATTTTCCAATACTGTAGGTTTTCTCTGGTGTTTGTTAACACAGACACTGAGTGTTTGGAATATTTTACGAGGCGGCAAATTTATTAGGGCCCGAGCACTGCAGTGCAAGGACCCGAATTGCTCCGTTTATATGAATTTGTATTGGTGTGTGGTGTTGGTGTTCGGAAATGAGGAGGCGAAGTCCTCAGCATTTAAATAAAAAATAAATTTGTGACATTTTTTTTGGTCAGATTTTTTTGGTTAGATAAACATTCCTTAAACAGAAGGTTTAAATGCTCACTGATGCTTCAGAAGAAACCGAAAACACAACGCATTAAGAGCCGGGGGGTGAAAACTTTTGGAATTTGAAGATCAGAGTAAATGTTACCTTATTTTGTCTTCTGGGAAACATGTTAATACATTATGTAGCTTCTGAAGGCCAGTCCTAAATGAAACAAATATGATATTTAGGCAAAATAAGAAAAATGTGCACATTTTCATTCTGTTCAAAAGTTTTCACCCCCAGCTCTTAATGCATTGTTTTTCCTTCTGAAGCATCAGTGAGTGTTTGAACCTTCAATAATACATGCATATGAGTCCCTCAGTTGTCCTCGGTGTGAAAAGGTGGATCTCAAAATCATACAGTCATTGTTGGAAAGCGTTCAAATACACAAAAATGCTAAAAAAAAAAAAATCTAAGAATTTGTGGGACCTGAAGGATTTTTCTAAAGAACAGCAGGCAGTTTAACAAAAAAAAAAAAACAACAACAACAACAACAACAACAAAAAAAAACAACAACTGTGGATCATTCAGGTAACCACACAGTATTAAAAATCAAGTGTATGTGTATCAAGTGTACACTTTTTGAACGGGGTCATTTTTATAAATTCAGTGATTATTTTCTCTTGTGGACTATATGTAAACATCTTTTATATGAAATATCTCATTCAGGTCAGTACTAAATTAAAAATAACATGCATTCTGTATGATCCCTTTTATTTTGGTAATATGATTAACATTTTGCAAATTCTGCAAGGTGTATGTAAACTTTTGACCTTAACTGTATAAGCTATATTATCAGACAGCTCTAATAGGTCAAATGCAACTATGCGTATTATAAACAATTACACTGTGATTGTAAAGCTTCTTTGAAACACTGTGTATTGTAAAAACCATAATAATAATATATATATGAAGAGTTCAGATGCAAAACCAGCTAAAAGCCATCTCGGTCAAAAATGAGATAATGATACTGAGTAAATACTCCTGACACATAGTATACGTCCATAAAATACTTTTACTTCAAACTCACTAAATTCCAGCCTCAGCCCAATCAGAAGTACCGGTACTTACATAGAAACCTATACAAAGTAGCCAAAAAGAAATGCTCATTTTAAAGAAAAACGTCAGATGGATTTAAAGGCTTTTGCATCTGAACTCTTCATATATATATATATATATATATATATATATATATATATATAAAATAACTCTTTTTTTCCAAGATATATGCTTATATAGTGCTTACTTTGCATTAATGAAAAATATGGTCATGTGACAATAGTTTCGCATATTACGGTTTAAAACATATATTTGCATATTGCGTTCAGTTTCACCTGTTTAACCAAAGCAACTTCCAAATGAGGAACATTACAAACAATTTCTCATATCAATCAAGTTAAAGCAGAAACTACAGCAGAAGTAAAATTCAAAAAATGATGCAGCATGCTAGCATTGCCTTCTAACTCAAGTCTTTTTCTGCTCTGTGTATAAACGTCTGGTGGCTTATTTGTCTAGGAGTGAGTGGTTCAAACTGCGCACCAACTCCTTGTAGCCTAGACTGGAGCGCTGCATGGGAGACGTGGGTTTGGCGCTGTTTGATCTCTATAGGAGGGATGCAGAGGGCTTCCTCTCTAATCTCTGTTTCTAAATGAAGGTCGGCACTTCAGACAGGAGATCCAAGCGGACATAAACCCTGCAGGAGGTGCGCTGGTGGCACGGCTGAGGGAGGTACGCTTCCCTGTCTCTGTCTCTGTGTACAGGTGTACCCACATCCAACTCACCACAAGCAAACATGCATGTTTCTACACTAATATAGTAGAAATACAGTTTTATTAAATAAGCCCAGTGCTGTATTACCTTTATTTTGCGATATTGGCTGGCTGACTACATCTTCCTGCCTGTTTACAAATTAATAAACGAATTAATATTATTCTAAAAAATATCTAAAATATTTTATTTTGTTGTTTTATTTATTATGTGTTGTATTATTTTTTATATATTTTTTTTAAAATGAATACAAATATCACAATTTTGTAAGCAGCCTTACATTAGTTTGTACCATTTTAAGTAAAGGTGACACTGGAAGTCTGTCCCAGCCACTACTACTTTCGTACAAGTGTACCTTATTACACCAGGAAAAGTAATGAAAAAATGCATATATTTTTAAATGATTAAAATGTTGCATAATCTATAATAATAGCCACAACCAGTTTTACTTATTAAGAGATATAGTAGTGAAGGACCAATTATCTCATAATTTTATTACAGTCATACACACATTACGTACAGTTTGTCTGAGTTGAAAATTAATGTGAATGGTGAGCTTTGAGGCGTGCGGCTCTGATGCATTGCAGGAGATGCTGCCACTTCTCAAATCTCAAAATGCTTTTATGATGCACAGTTAATCTAAACGCCGTCCGTTAGTTCTTAAAATGGATCTTATGGATTAAGAAACTGTCATGTCATGTATAACAAATCTGCTTCCAAATTGAATTGCTAATTACAATACTCTTGACATGGAAAAATGCCAAAGCCTGTACAAAAAATAATTGAAAAATGTTATGTCATTTTGCTTGCTGTTTCCTTGATCTTAATTAAATGATGTCATTACGCTGCTGTCTTGCCACTAACCAATCACTGCATTGCTGATCATTTCGAGTATTGAAATATCTGCCCTTTGCAACGAACGAGTAATCTAAGACAGCTTAATTCAGATGTTTTATTCAAATCCGTTTACTTGTTTGAAGACCCGAAATTAAAAGATCTGATATCCTTCAAATGTATTCAACACTAGATGGAGCATTATATAATGGTACTGATAACGTAAAACTTTTGCGTTTGCATAATGCTGCATCCACACCACTAGGTGTTAGTATAAAGGGCTGTTAACACCAAGGACCATAACTATAATGATAACCAGGGATTGTCTTACTATAGGGAGATGACTATAGGGAGTCTGTATTACTCACGTGTCCCTTAATAACCAATCACATTTCAGCCTTGACGTCATTTAATTTCAGTCAGAGTTGTGTGAAACTCAATCGCCGATTATGGATACCATAGGAATGAATAAGAAGCTCGTAAGCTGAATGATTATTTTAGGTTCAAGTGCGTGTAAGGATTTGGAAACAAGCAGAGCACGGCTGCTTCTAAAGAAAGCAGTGTCATCTGCTGTTCAAAACTAAGCTCAGAATCAATTTGAGAAAGAATTGCGATGTGTTTGGAAAATCTCGAATCGATGCTGAATCATTTCTCGATTCGTGTTGCAACGATTTATCATCCCATCCCTATAGATCATTGAATCAGATTAGACCGTTAGCATCTCACTCAAAAATTAGCAAAGAGTTTAGATATTTTTCCTATTTACAACTTGACTCTTCTGTAGTTACACTGTGTACTAAGACTGACAGAAAATAAAAAGTTGAGATTTTCTAGGCCGATATGGCCGTATCACGGGTGCAGCAGGTGCAATGATATTACGCAGCGCCTGAAAATAGGCAAACTTTCGTCAACATAACCAGTGTGCTGCGTAATATCATTGCGCCTGCTGCACCCATGGTACGGCAGCAAAGTTCTTTGATTATTACGTCGGAATGAGAGTATAGTTCCTAGCCATATCGGTCTGGAAAATCACAACTTTTCATTTTCCGTCAGTCTTAGTACACAATGTAACTACAGAAGAGTCAAGTTTTAAATAGGAAAAATATCGAAACTCTGTGGTCATTTTTGAGCGAGATGCTGACGGTCTAATCAGATTCAATGATCTATGCTAAGCTATGCTAAAAGTGTCAAGTGCTCAAATAATTTTTAATGGGTACTAGTGCCTGATTAGAATTCCTGCAAAACCACTTTGTGATAAATGCCAAGTTCTGTCATGAAACTCTAGATGGCGCAGGCTGTTGGGTCGTTAACACAAACTGATGATATTCACAGCGTTAAACTACTTGGCACAAGCTGATTGGTTCATGTTGCATATGCAACCAATGAGGTTGCTGCTTCACTAAAGCATTTCGCAATGCCCTTTCAGAGTTCCTCTGAAACCCTCCACCTCCCCAGCTCCACCTGTATAAATCTGCTACGGGTTATTATATAAGCTATTTGTGCGGCAGCAGAGTGTCTTAAATACTCACAGCACCGTATCAGCATATGTATTGGCAGTAGCAAGTTCCTGTACTTGCTTTGCAGCAGCAGCGGCAGATGCAGAAGCAACAATAATCAACAACAACAGAAGCAATTCACCATAAAGATACTGGTAACCCCAATAGCTTAGCTTAGGTTATTCACACATAACCTACATTTTTTTGCAAAAATATTTAATGTAGTAACATAAAATTGTAGAATGTGTAAAATGTCTAAAATATTTCAGTTATAAAAGTTATATTTTAATTAAGTAATTAATAGTTTATCAGGTGAAAGAGGTTACATTAGGATTTTAATATCATATATTATGTTGGGTGTCCATCTTAGAAATAAATCACCATGTTTAGAATGAAACCATCATATTTAAAAACATGCTATTAATTATATCTTATAATAAAATATCATTTGTTGTTACTACTGTAAATCTATATTAAATTATTATGGGATCTCCTTCAATGCTTTCAGAATCTTTACAATTTAAAATGATTTTGTTTTTGCATTTTAAAACATGTTTTATATTAACATTTTAATGACGGTATATTTATTGAAAAAAAAAATTGTACAAACTTTGCTAAAGTGATTGTTTTGAACAAGTATTAACATACATTATTTTAAAAAACACATTATTTTAGCTAAAGTATTTGTATCAATACTGTGTGCCTTTTACCGTCTGTGGGTGTGCCAACTCATACACTGCAAAAAATAAAAAACACAATTTGTTGAGTCAGCTTAAAATAATTTGTTACCCTGCTGCCTTAAAATTTTAAGTTTAGTCAACTAAAATAAGTTTAGTCAACTTGAAACGTTAAGTTGTACTAAGTAACAACTTAGATATCTGTGTTTGGTAAACTTAACAGATGGGTAAGTAACCCAGCTGCCTTAAAATTTTAAGTTGATTCAAATCTAAGTTGTCACTTAGTATTTAACATTTTAAGCTGAATAAACTTTTTTTGAGTTGACTGAACTTAAAATTATAAGGCAGCCAGGTTACAAATTATTTTAAGTTGACTCAGCAAATTGTTTTTTACAGTGTACATTTATGAGATTTTTTAAACAAAATAAACAACTTGTCTGATTTGTTTTCACACAAAATCTGTTGCTCCATAAACATTCAAAACAAATGTATGTATTTTTCTGCAATCACAAACTTTGGGCAGAGTGAAAAGCATTTTTTTTTTCTTAGGGGGTGCCTTTAGCCCCTTTGTACCCTATATGTCAAATTTGTTGCATTATGCACTATATCGTAAGCAGTGTACATATACACAAAATGATGATATTCACAGAATTAAACATTGGCACAAGCTGTTGCATAGACAACCAATGAGCTTGCTGCTTTACATTTAAATGGCTGGTTAGCATTCATTAGAGCATTTCACAGCATGCTTTCAGAGTTCCTCTAAAACCCTCCACCTCCCCAGCTCCACCTGTATAGACTGCAGCAGCAGTATGTCTTAAATACTCACAGCACCGTATCTATCTATCTATCTATCTATATATATATATATACACACACACCCCATATATATAATATACATTTATACATAGGCTGTACTTTCTATCACTTTTCTGATCATCTGCACAGTTTATAACCACAAAAACGCCAAAAAAACACCAAAAATACCCAAAATGAAACAATGACTTCACAAGTGCAACAAACAGATACGCACACGCTCACACACACACACACACACACACAGAAAGCATTGTGCTATACTTAAGAAGAATTTGTGTTTGTCCTGGCGTCTTTATTTATTTTGGTGTAGGTGCTGCGGGTGGGTGGATCGTCTGGCTCTGTTTGTGCTGTGTCTCTTTTTTGTTTGGTGTATTTAAAGAGACTCAACATTCCAAGTGTTTCTTTTTTCTCTCTCTTTCTCTCTCTCTCTCTTTTAAAGGAGCTGTGATGTGTTGCAGCAGTTCTGAACATTAGGTGTGGGTTCTGGCACGGCTTTGAGCTGACTGCAGCATCGCACAGCAATGCTGACGAACAGCACCACTCAGATGGGGTAGGTATGACGGAAATATGGCACTGCAGCGTTCAGGAGTTTTTAATTGTGCGTGTATGTGTGTGTGTGTGTGTGAGAGAGAAAGAGAGAGAGAGAGAGAGAGAGAGAGAGAAAGAAAGAGAGAGAGCGCTGTACTTCCTGTCTACATTTCTCCGGCCCACTTAGACAGTGAGGGAATCTGGGCGGACTGCTGGCCACATGACATTTCTGTGCTCTCGCAGAGTGATGTGTTCAGTCCTTCCCTCCCTCCCTCCGCTGCTCTTCAAAGCTTCGACATGTCATCTCCCACCACAAAAACAGAGGTGGGAAGACTCACTGGCGCTACCGCTGCCTCAGGGTGTCTGGCGCTAAAGCCGCCTGCAAATACAGCAGGCAGCGGAGGAGGGGAAGAAATGTACCGTATGTATTAAACAAGCCTCGTAAAGGCAACGGCATCAAACTCTGTGTGAATTTGAAGTGCGTGCTTGTGAGCAATAGCTAGCTATCAGGTAGTGTTCTAGCCTATGGCACACTTGGTGTCCGGGCTGTTTTTATAAGTCAGAACTATTAGATATGTTAGATATCTGTTAGCCAACCATTACCACAGCATGAAAAGTAGCTCGTTTTAAACACATAAAAGTCTGTGTAAGACCATAATTTAGACACTTTCTACTTAACATTGGAAAGACAAGTCAATAATGTCATTCTACTCTACACTAGACTACTTTTTTATGTTTTTGAAAGAAGTCTCTTACGCTCACCAAGGCTGCATTTATTTGATTAAAAACACAGGAAAAATAGTTACATTCTGAGATATTATTACAATTCAAAAGAACTCCTTTTTGATTTGAAAATATTTTAAAATGTAATTTATTCTTGTGATGCAAAGCTGAATTTTCAACATCATTACTCCAGTCTACAGTGTCACATGATTCTTCAGAAATCATTCTAATATGCTGATTTGCTGCTCAAGAAACGCTACTGTTCAGAAGTCAGTGTTGTTAAAATAAATTCTGTCAAAAATACTAAAAAAAGGATCATGGCAAGCAGCAAAATGTTATAATAAGAAATATAGAAAAGTTTCTTGAGCAGCAAATCATTAGAATGATTTCTAAAGGATATTTTTTTTAAATGTTACAAATATTGTAAAATACATCCAGCAAACTTCTCAACACTGTTGTAAAAGAAAATGATTTTTTTTTAAATATCTGTAATATTATATTATAATTTTGTATAATTAAATTTGACACTTACTGATTGTTTAATGCTAATTACATAAGCACACAGTAATCGAGGTTTTTAAAAAAAAACAAACAAAAAAAAAATCCGACATGTCATAAAAATGTAGAACGAGGGTTGCAAATTACAAACACTTTCTAAAGATTACTTCCATTCAGTGACCATTTGCTGGCAAGTTTCAAGACGTATTTATAGAAAGTGCAATTTCATTGTGCAACTGACATATATAAGTAAAAGGACAGCATGTAAATTAAATATTAATCTGTGACATACATCCAGGCTTATTATAATAGGCTAAATAGTCCATAGCAACATCCACCTAGCAGCAGGACAAACACAGAAACCATATTATGTCGACACTAGTTATTATATGGAAGTCAGTATAGCTAACTGTTGTCAGTCACATTTTAACATTATTTAGTAAAGCTAATTGCTAATGAACTGCTAAAAATCTGGTGAAAAAGTATTTAATTGTACTGAACGTACACTTGTGTCGTCAAATCTTAAAAAATATATAAAAAACTGTTCTCGCAGATAATATTAATGAAATAAAAGGCCACTTAAGTGTAATTAAAGGGAGTACACTGAAAAAAGTGCATTGTAAGAATTTCAAATTAACCATTTGACTTGACATTTTAAAATCCTTATGTTTAAATCTTTTAATTTTAATGTGCTGACTAACATACTGAAGCACATGTAAACTACCTGCGTGAGTCAAAAGAACCATGAAGCTCAATGAATTCCGTTTAATCTGAACTTAAACTATAATACATTTTCATTTGATTGCAAATATGCAATCAAGTGTCCGAAAACATTACATTTAGTTCACACGCAAGTATATTATTTCCATATTCAAACCTCATTTTACAAGCATGCTAAACTGTCTTTTTCACAAGGAAAGAGACAGTAGCATAGTTGCTTGGAACAGTGTTCAAATATACAGTTTAACACTCATTTTACACACTCAGTGTACATTTCCATGTGGTTGATAGCTAGCTATCTAAACATAATATACAAATCAGTGACATCCATGCAGGCTCATTTTAGCTGCTGCTGTGTGGTAGTAACTGTAGGAACACATTAAAGCAAACTAGATCTGATAATTACAGAGGAGGTCAAATAGACATGAGGGATACGTCAAATCCTAATCTATTCTGACATGACTGACACAATGCCACATTATGAATGGACTGCCATTTTCCTCGCAGACATTCGTCCGGTTGTACGACGCATCCCAGTCTACCCATTATGCTCTTGGCTTTTGCACCTCTGTGGTTCACCAAAGGAGCTAGATACTGGCTGGAAGACAAAGTAAGCAAATTTGACCATGCAAAACAGAACACTGCAGGGTGTTCTGAACAGTGTTGCCACAAGATTGGACTAAAAAAACATTTTGCTGCATTCATTATGTGTGCTGTTGTAATTTCAAACTGCTGAAAGGAAAAATGCTAGGACATAACCATGATAACAAGCTTGCAGGTTTGGTTTTTCACATGCAGCCATGTGATCAGCTGTCTGATCACATGGCAACACAATGCACGACTAAGAAGAGCTTTACGGACAAATTTAAGTCAGTGACTGTTAAAAATGGTAAATAACTGCTTGGGATGACCGTTATGTTATTGGCAAGCGAGCTCGCTGTTAATTACACACTGTACAAGTGTGTATATCAGTGCATGTGGGTTATTGTTTATAAGGGACCCACATCAACACACAAGGTCTGTGAGAAAATGTCATTGTGTCCATGACTAATGTTTGTTTGAACTGGCAACCGTTCACTGCACAAAATGCTGGCTGGCACGTAATAATGTGCTGGGCATATACTAATATAAAAATAAGGTTAAAAATAGGTTAATATTTTCACCAGGTCTGTCTCAGGACTGAACATTCAGTGTTTTCCAATGACAATAAACCAGTTTGGATATAATTTATAATGCTCGATTTAATTTCAGAATTTTATGGTTTATTTATATTTATTAATATTAAATATATATATTTTTTAACAATTAATAAAAATATTTTATTATATTTAATACAATGTATATCATTATTAGTGTTGATTAATCGCAATTAATCGCATGCAAAATAAACGTTTTTGTTTACTCAATGTATGTATGTGTACTGTGTATATTTATTATGTATAAATAAAAACACATGCATGGATATATTTAAGAAAATATGTTATGTTTATATATTAAATATATTTATATATAATATTACATTTACAAATACATGCAAACACGTAAATATTTTCAAAATATATACTGTATGTGTGTGTATTTATACAGTATACACACATATATGCACACATATATTGTGTAAACGAATTAATCGTTTTACATATTAATTTTTAAATTCTTTTATATATATATATATATATATATGTAAAATCTTAAATCAATACAATATAAAAAAAATAACACAATTAATGTATTTTTATTTTCACAAATTTTAGTATTGTTATATGTTATTGTTTTAATAACGTAATTATTATAATAATGTAATCCAAGCAATACACATATCCCCTTTTTATAGTATACTACACTAAGAATACAGTACAGTATATACTATACTCTACACTATATATATGCTAAAAATATATAATTTATTAGCAAAAGACAATGCTTGCTTGTTTTGGATCTGCTTCATGTAAGTCAAATGTTTCTCAGGCACAAACGTATTTTTGTGCTTTGCAACATCAATACATGTGATGACAAAAGTTCAAGTAAAAACGACAGCTGTCTCATAGGATCTGGAGGTTTTCTGGGTTGTCTTGGTGAAAAGAGTGAGAGAAAAGAAAAAAAAAGAAGACATAAAAAAACCAAAGTTGCTGCCTCAAAGTCTCCTGCTGCTCTCTTCGGCCACATAATGTGCCATAGGCCTCGAAATCACAGAAAAAATGACTCAAGGAACATGAGAATCAGGCCTTTGGGATCAAATATGCAATAGAACACTCTCTCTCGCTGACAATTTATAGCTCTGTGCAAGTCTGGATGTTACGCCCGCTATTGTGACTTACTAAGACTTTATTTCAGGAGTTCTGTCCGCGCCATGCTAGCAACCCAGAATGTTATATAACATGGCGCTGAGAGGATTTTGGCACTGTTATCTGACATAACATCATGTCGTTTTTATCCATGGGGGTGAAACAGTAAAAGCAGTTTTTGGTGTGAAATTACATGGATGTGAGGAGCAGCTTTGAGCTGGTCTTTAAAAACATAAGGAAGGTGAATCTTTTGAGTAACTTACAGGATAAAAGCTGTGCGGATGTACTACATTTAGCCTGTGAATGCGCAAGGACAAAAATGTGCTGATGCTGTGAAGAGAGTGAAATCACCAACAACTACGACAACCATAAATAAGCCACAACTGTACAGTCAAAACGCCACTGTCTAGTCGTTTTCTTATGAAAGCATTGTTGGATATTTCCACACGGCCTTTAAGAGTTACAGGTATCATGGAGATGGTCCAAACATGAACAGCCAATATATCAAAATGTTGGGATGGTGCCACTGTTGTCACAGAAGAAGTTTGACTGGGAATTACATGAGCATTCATACTTTAGCCGCAGGTAATCACATGCAATCTGTGTTTCTTTAAAAACACAAAATCCATTTTAAGTGTTTCCTTAACATATATGCAAGATAATGATTGGTTATTACTGCGTAACTACAGATAGATATGTTAAATGTGAGAGTAAAGTCAAGTTAATGTTGGTAAACACAAAATGACTGGTCTAGAAAGATGAAGCTAACAGGAACCTGTCAGGACACTTTTAACGTTTCACTTATGAAACAAGAGTGCCCTCTAATGGCAGAATGAGAATCTGTTTCACAGAGCAGTTTAATTTTAAAGGGTTTATGGGGTAACAAGTTTCTAGGCGTAAGCATGATGTTTTCAGAGTTTTTATTTTTATTTTTTTATTATTATATAATTATTCCATGATGCATGCAAGGGAGATTTACATAAAACTAAAGGATTTCAGCATGGAAGGGTTCATTTGCATGTGGTGACCTGAAATGCACCTCTATTTGAAAGTCTACCGCAGTTATATTTTGGTTAGTTCAAATTTCATTCAAAACTGGTGTTGTTTTACAGTTTATAGATCAAGTGGTGACCCAATATTTTTCAAACAAAAGTATCATAACCAGAAGAACCAGAAGACATTGAAAATACTGACATACAGTGTGCTCTTTAGGAGAACTTACAATAAACAACAGTAACAGTGTGATTTACTATCAAAAAACATGGGACGTACACTGGATCATTAATACTTGACAATAATTTTACCTCACATATTTATAAGCATATATGTGATCCTGGACAACAAAACCAGTCATAAGGGTCAATTTTTTTGGAAATTGAGATTTATACCTCATCTGAAAGCTACATAAATGGTTTGTTAGGAAAGGACAATATTTTACAGAGATACAACTATTTGAAAATCTGGAATCTGAGGGTGCAAAAAATCTAAATATTGAGAAAATCACCTTTAAATTTGTCCAAATAAAGTTTTTACTAATCAAAAATTAAGTTTTGATATATTTATGGTAGGATATTTACAAACTGTCTTCATGGAACATGATCTTTACTTAATATCCTAATGATTTTTGCCATATATATATATAATTTTAACCTATACAATGTATTTTTGGCTACTGCTACAATATACCTGTGCTGCTTCACACAGGGTCACACATTATGTAAACGAAAACATTTATCTTGGATGCGATTAATCACGATTAATTGTTTTATATATTAATTTTTTAATTCTTTATATATATATATATATATATATATGTATGTATGTATGTATGTAAAATCTTAAATCAATACAATATAAAAAATAACACAATTAATGTATTTTTATTTTCACAAATTTTAGTATTGTTATATGTTATTGTTTTAATAATGTAATTATTATAATAATGTAATCCAAGCAGCTGTGAAACCTGTGTGATTTACTATTAAAAAACATGGGACGTACACCTGGTCAATAATACTTGACAATAATTTTACCTCACATGTATATAAAAAATCTAAATATTGAGAAAATCACCTTTAAATTTGTCCAAATGAAGTTCTTAGCAATGCATATTACTAAACGAAAATTAAGTTTTGATATATTTACGGTAGGATATTTACAAACTGTTTTCATGGAACATGATCTTTACTTAATATCCTAATGATTTTTGCCATAAAAAATATATATATAATTTTAACCGATACAATGTATTGCTACAATATACCTCTGCTACTTCACATAGGGTCACATATGTTTTGAAAATAGGGATCTCTAATTCATCATTTTAAACAGTTAATCAGTTTGATACCAGCAGGAGAAACCCTAAAATCTGACGCAAACAGAAAACTAAAAAGGTCCTAGTACTGAACCCTGTGGGACTCCAGGATAGCAATGCTGTTAAATGCGGAATCCCAGCCTCTCCATATGACTTCATACAATCCATGTATGACATAACCCAAGAATATCCAGTTCCAAAGATGGCCATCAATTTAGACATCAATAGTTTGTGTTCGAAGTGTTCAAATCTGTTGCTATTATTGAAGCGCAAGTCAAGACAATAACAAATTGCGTGACTAAAACGAAGTGTCATCTCTTAGGAGATACTGGCCTCACCCTTGTAAGATCACACCTGAGATAAAAGGTATTGGTTGAAGCTACTCAGACCATTCAGCCTGGTTATGTGATGACTCCATGGGAGGAGACCTCAGGAATCTTGGAAGGTCAAGGACCAAGTAAACTTGTTAGACAGGAATTGTCCCCAAGCAAAGGTTTACAATCCTGCCTTCGTACACAACATGCAGCTGCATCTGAGTGGTGTCTGATTTCCATGAAAGCCACAGAGAATCTCGTGAACAATACTACCTGGTCATATCAAACAAATAAAAGTAAACCTACCACCACAAAACATACACCCAAGCTGAAGTACTTGGCATTTTAAGAGCGAAACAAAAAACAAAACGTGATTTACCAACCGGTTTAGCAGATCTAATAACGAGTATATGCAAATCATGTGTTTACAATACATTGTCTGTTCTAAGTATAATGTACTAACCTGAAGCAAATGTGAATACAGTGAATTGAAACTAATTACCATTAAATTCATTTTACTCAAATTTATTTGAAATTTGCATTTTGAAATTATCTATTTCAGGAGCAATAGTTAATCTGACTGATTCCTAATTTTGTATCCCAGCCATGTGAATCCTTCTCATTTTAATGACTGTGGGATTAAAATTAAGCGTTTATATGGATTGAACTGGCTTTATGGGATAAAAGTGATCATTTCTAAAAGCCTGTCAAATTTCAAAAGATCAGCCATGCTGATTTATGTGCTGCTACACTCCAATAGCTATTAAACCAATAAATGTGATCATGACCATTAAACCAACAGTAATAACGCTGGAAATCTACAAGGACGTTAAATGGAGTCTGTTGGACTCGATGATTGTCCGTACACACATGCACACACTGGCATTTAGCCAATCTGACGAGGAATCTGTCATCACAGGATTGGAGCACAATCATTTAACAGAGACTCCTTTAACAAAGGAGGCGTTTGGAGAGCCGAGGGCTTGTCCACAGGGTTATACATAAACACAGTCTGTAAACATGGACTTTTTTTTTTTTTTTTTTTTAAATACAGTCTATCTTGTGTACATTTACAGATGATAGTCTCTCAGTAAAGTACTTTATTAAAAATTAATGATGACACAAACCACCCTAGTGAAAAATAAATATACTACAATGTATTTAAAATACATTTATTTCATGCTAAGTATACTACAAATACATTTACATATTATGTAGCTAATAAAAATACCCTGCAATTGTACTTTTTAGTGGTATATTTAAATTGGAACAACTAATTTTGTACTTAATGCACTTTAATTGTGCGAAAGTAGTGCTGAAGTCCAACTTCTTTAAATGCTAAATATTTAAACATCATACAATCCTCATCAATACTTTAAAACATTAAAACACATTTTTAGGCTTAATATTAAGAAATGTGCATTGCACACAAGTAGTACTCCAAATAAAGTTTAATTACAATTTTTATATCAGTAAGTGCTGAGTATAAAATAAATGCATTTTAAATCTATTACCTTTTTGCTAGGGCATTTTAATGAGTTTAACATAATTTGTTTAAATCTGTGCTTAAAACTCATCGCATTATTTATTTATTTATTTACAGCTCAAGAGTCTTCTAACCTTAATTTTTTTTAACAATATACCATATTTCATTCATTAGGCTTTTAAGAGTAAGGAAAAAAAATATTTCTAGGCCCAAACAAAAATATACGAAAATAAAAATAAATGCAAAAAAATACGAAAATAAAAATATGCAAAAATATAAAAATAAAAATATGCAAAAACTAAAAATATGTAATTTGGTGCAGTTGCTGATATTTATATGGTCAAAAAGTAAGATGAAATTCTGC
The DNA here is from genome assembly GCF_022985175.1 of Labeo rohita. Taxonomy (NCBI): domain Eukaryota; kingdom Metazoa; phylum Chordata; class Actinopteri; order Cypriniformes; family Cyprinidae; genus Labeo; species Labeo rohita. Next base: position 26,073,416 of record NC_066880.1, on the reverse strand, counting down.
CAGGTTGTAATGTAAATCAAAGACATTTTTTATAACAGTATGACAATTACAGAAAATGGCTATAAATATCAGTTATCACTCTATATCTCCTAATGTTATGTCTTAGCAAGATTATATATAAACGCTTAGTTTTATGATCAAACCTCTGTAGGTTTTATTGTGGAGGCAAAACCTATAATTTAATGAAATGACTTAGAAATGAACAAATAAATGTTGCTCAAAAACGTTATGCATCATATTTGATACTCACATTTTAACATGATTTTTCTAAAAAAAATGGATGATCAGCTAAATCGTTGTTGCTTAAATTCAGTAATTATTCATCTTGAAATATTACAAAAAATATTAAAGTTATTCTTATGTTTTTAAAAATCAAGATTTCACAGCAAGAAGACATATATCACAACCTGAAGGTGGACAAATTATTAGATGACAGAAGGCATATATTAGATTGTGTACTACAGGTTTTTCAGCAAAATGTTGATCATATTGATCACTTAGAGTTCTTATAATTTGCGTATCAAATATGATACAGGCTGTATAGGGTTAAAGACATTTCATGTGATTTTTTCCCCCCTAATAGGATTGTTTAACTGACTGTGTCTAATTATTTCCTTGAAAAGCCAATGAACAGTTAATGAACAAACATCATATTTCAAAGAAATCTAATTTATTTTTAAACTCAAACTGAGTTAACAGAAGCTACTAAGATCAAACTGTACTTGGTACATTTATAGCTTTCAATAGCTTTCTTTCTCCTATAGAAATTGAACATGAACTATTTTAAAGGCTGACAAAACCTGTTCCAGCACACGTTGTTCCACTCCTCTAAATGCAAACCAGGACTTGCAATGGCAAAAAAAAAAAAAAAAAAAAAAAAAAAAAACTCTTTACTTCAACTTTAACAGATGTCAAATATCAGATTTAACTGTCTGGTTTGAAAAGGCTTCAGAAATATCAGGACAAGTTGAACTACTGATACAAAAGTGAGAAATGTCTCATCACATCTATTAAAAGCAACAATATCAGCAATCAGATGATGCACAAAGGAAGCTGACAGAGCTTCAAAAATGTCACGAGGTCAATGCGGATGCAATCAAGACATACAGATTCCCAGTCACGATTTCCCATCAAGATCACGACACTCCTCAAGAGAGCAGGAAGAGATGAGCTTCATGTGTGTGTGCTGAATAAGCATTACTTCAAGACTAAACATACCTGGATTTGCTTAAACAAGGCTATACAAATTCAAGGTAAATACACATTGCATAAATTTTCATCCATTTGGATTACAGTTTTGACATGAACTAATAACCGTAATGTGATGCACAAATGTCAGTCACATAGTAGTGAAACTACTCTCAAAAAGAAAAAATAAAATAAATCACGGCATAGTTTATATTGCATCTGTTTGATTTTATTTAAATAATTACATATTTAAAATGCAATATATATTGGCAAAAAAAGGGTGTGTGTGTGTGTATATATATATATAAATTGTAAACAATGAAAATACTTAACTGTTTCATCTTAATATGGGAATTTTATATAAAAATTCAAATACATAAAAATATTAAATTTAGGGTTACATTTTCTCATAATGCCTAATATGGGCAAACAGTTGAGTATAACATGGTAATATGGTGTCAGCATTGTCAGACCCCATTGAATGAAGCAGTTTTCATATGCAAATGAAGAGCCTCTGAATCTTTTTTGATTCAGCACTCAACGTTAGACCTCTGTGGGCTTGGAAGCGCATGAGTGGCGTTCAGGTGAAATTATCGAAAATTGGTTTCTTGCTTTGTTAAGCACCTGTGGTGAGATCAAAGAGCACAAATCCTGTGTGTCATCTAGGTTTCAATGAGAGGTGTTTGTGTGAAGCCTGATATGTTAGTCATTTGGAATAAAAAAAAAAAAAAAAAAACTTTCACATTTAATTGTCGGCCGAAACGCAAACAATGCATCGAGCTTCTGAAGTACTTTTGAATAAGCGAATTTTAATTGCTTCAAAGAAACACAATTAATGCTTCCCCAAAGGATTCTCAGACCTTGACGTAATCAAACACTCATTTTTAAATTTTAAAACCAGATTATACTCCTACACTCGCAGACAGAAAGGTACAAAACTGTCACTGGGCCAGTACTTTCACAAGGTCCTAATATGTACACTTTAGGTAACTTAGTCAGAGATTGTCTTACTATAGGGAGATGAGAGGGTCTGTATTGTACAATTGGAGAAAATGTAATGGCTAACTTGGATCACGTGTCCCTTAATAATCAATCACAGTACAGCCTTGACGTCACTGAATTTCAGTACCACAGGAATGAATGAGAAGTGCCTTCAGATGAATCCCAACTGTCGGAAAAAGTCAGTGACTTCTCTTACAAAACATTTTTTTTGTGGTAAACTCTAAAAATAGTTCAATCCAGAAGTACTGTTTAGTGTAAAACTAAAGAGTAGCAGATAGGCTGTCGATTCATTAAACGATAGGCCTTTTACTCTAAAAAGCTAGTCTCTTTTACCATGTACTGCCAGACCGGAAGTGTTAGCTTTAGCAGTTACGCAGCAACAAATGCACCTTTACGTTAACCATAACAAAACTAACCATTATTCATTGTGAGGTGTAAAATACTATAATTTATTTTTTACTTTGCAATTTAATGGTTACTTTTCTTAAATGAGACCTCCCTGATGACGTGTGCAGCTTTCAAATGGGACCACTGAAAGAAGCAGCCTTCCAAATGAGATGCAGCTATTATAATTACCACAGTGATATGTTTACAACAGCGAATTCAACTGATTTAACTGTAGGGGGCTCCAGAGTCCCATAAATACACAAAACGACATACATTTGCTTTGTCAATAGCCTAGTGGGCAAGTACGCCGACACACAGTGTTGCTGTATTACGGGCGTCCCGAGTTCGAATCCCGGCTCGAGGATCTTTCCAGACCCCGCCCCCTCTCTCTGTCCCACTACACTTCCTGTTTGCTCTCCACTGTTGTATCATAATAAAGGGGAAAAACACAAAAACAAACCAAAAAAACAACGTATATTTGATTTAAAGGACTTTTTTTTCTGAAAGAGCGTAGGTTATAGAAACCCAGAATACTAATTTCACTGTTGGTTTCCACAAGATTTCCCTATGTTTTTTTATTTGTTTTTTAAATTCATTAGTAAAATAAGGTCTTTGGTAGACAGAACCTGCTGATACTTGGACATTTTGTGTAAAAAAAAAACTGCACACACAAAAACATTTTTATTATAAACATAATTTTTTTTAAAAATAAACTTAACTTCATTATGAGTGCGTGTAATTTATGTTGTAAAGCAAACCGTCAAAGTATCATCAATTTAAATTTGCCACATACTTTGTTTTACTCATATTTTGAAGAAGAATGAAAAACATTAGAGATTGGAAAATCTCCAAGAAACCCAAGACAAATTAGGCTTCCAGGTTTTGACGTCAACCATTTCATAATGCCACATTAATTTCTATTTATTAGCACACTTTGCTTTTTTTCAGTCAGTTCTTTCATATTGTTTAAATCAAGAACAAAACAATCTTGTACCTCCATCTTCAGGTCACACCGGTGATAAAAGCCTTTCTCAGACCTCAGAGGAGAAACCCTCACATCTACCCTCAGCACTAATTTATCATCCAAAAAGGTATTGCTATCTAACAAAAAGTGAGTTCATCGTCGACAATGACCATAAGATCTGTTATATTCTGAAAAACATTTACCTTATTTTGGTGCTCCCTGTCAGAAATGACCGTTTGAAAAATGTTTGTAGTTACATCTCTCATGCTATGTTATCGTCGAATCTTGAATTCCGTCTTTGCGTAAACGTGTTTTCTTTCGATTATTACAGGTTTTGTATTTCTTTTTGGAACCAGTCATAGCCCTCATTGATCTGGGTTTATGCACTTTAGTTTTCTTTTTTCTTTTCTTTTTTTCAGTTCCAGAAGAAATACACAAATGTGGCAACTGATAAAAAAGATTGAATTCAATATTTGGTAACAATAAAGCATATTGGGAAATTTCTAAGCAATTTTTGTAGGCCAGTCATTATGGGAAGCTTGTATACCCTGTGTGAGCAAAGTAAGTTTTATTCCAGTGTGATAACATTAAACTAGCATTTCAAGAACAAAACTTGAGGGTTAAACAAAACAGCTAAACGATGATGCATATGGACTGACAACTTTAAGCCCTCTGAATCACTTTTCAGCAGAATATATCATTTTTCAAGTGGTATAACAGGACATGCTGCAGTAAGCAGCAGTTTTTCCAATGGCCAAAAAAACGACTTTGGAGCAATTAGTGTTTACTGATTTTGTAAATCCAGGCTCATTTATAAGCAATAGCCTTTTGCTTACAGGCAGTCAAGTGTAATCTAGTATATGAATAGAATTTACTGAACAATTAAGTACTTAGTGATTTAGTCACTACTACTTGCGCAACAGAAGGGATTGTTTGCCAAGCCCTGTGACAGTATCAGACGCCTAGTCAATCTGTTTGGCTCTGAAAACAAAGTCTGAATTGTCACAAATTTAATTATGAACAGGTAATAACCTCCATACTAGATATATATGTTTTATAAACAAAGAAAACGAGGTCAAATGTTTGCTAATGTCATTCCAAACATATGGCTGTACATATAAATGTAAGTCTGATTTATTGCTTTTGTCATAAGTACTCATTGAATTCATAATTTGTTTATGGTGTTGTGATTCTCATCTACCAATCTTCCATTAAAGGGCTTAATAGTGGATTAAAAAACATAAAAAAATAAACATTGTTTCATGAATTATTTTGCATTTTCGTTGACGTGTGATGGGTCGATTAATCAAAACCAGTATAACAAATAGAGTCATTGATCACTCAAGTCAAGTGGTGGTTATTTTGCAATAAATGCATTATACAAATTGATTATGGCAGAGAGATGGTGGTGACGAGGGTGTTTTGGGATCTGAGAGCTGGGAGGGGGTTGGCAGCCGTATGGCTATAAATGCAGCCGCCACTATGGGGAAGAACAGAAAAGACCTGCCGTTTCAGAAGACCCTCCTGCTGGTTGGACAGACTGCACTGACGGAAAAAAAAGAATCCCTTAGCTGAAAAAGATTTTTCTTTTGTATTTTAAGTTCATTTTAAGTATTTTTACTTGTTATAATAGTTTCATTTACACATTTTTGTTCCTTATGGAGATTTGGAAACTATCAGCGTTAATGTTCACCATACTTGCTCTTGCCTGTAGTGCTCAAGGACTGTCTTTCACTCTAAACAGAGACCACTGGATTTCAGATAACTGGGAGGTGAGAAATGTTTTGTTTAATTTTACTTTTCAAGATTGTTTATTATTAATAAATGAATGTGTTTTATCCATTACAAAATTCTAGTATTTGTTTTTTCATCATAAAACCAAAATATACAATGTTGTTTTCTCATTCATTAAAATGGTTTGGTTGTTTAACACAGGATGAACCGTTGGAGGAGACACTAGCCAGCCAAGTGGCCAGTCTACTAAAGCGATCGAAATCGCATCAGTTCTATGGACTAATGGGAAAACGCTCTGGTAAGACTGAAGATTTGATTTTGTTGGAGCTATGGTACAAAACACCTACAAGAATTTATATTCTGTTCAGTTTGTTATATCTGTTGCACTGTTGCTACTAATAATTGACTATTGGCCACAAAATAACAGTGCAGTCTAATTAAAAAAAAAAAAAGTTAAGATATCAAAATTAAGCATAATCAATGTCAAAATAGTTTATATTCTAGTGCACTGTTTCAGTTGTTCCTGCATAATTAACTTAAATTATTTTAACAATTGTTAATGATATTAAAAAAAAAAAAAAAAAATGCATTTTTGGTCTTACTGAATATATGTATTATTTTCTTTACTTGTTCTAGAGGTTGTCCAGCCTGTGAAAATGGAACGAAGAAGTGAGTGAATTCACTTATATTAATATAATAATCAGTTTATAATATGCATATTAACACCCAGGGTTTCTGCAGGTTTTATGAAGGAAAATTTAAGACCTTTTTAAAGAAAATTTAAGGAAACATCAAAGGGAACACAATACACCAATATGTTCTCTAAATGTAAATATATAGGGAGTACACACTGACACTGTTTGAAAATATAACTTAAACTGTATTTTTCATAACTATTTTGTCTTTTTTTCCGGTGCAAATGTCTAAAGATTGTTAAATCATAATGGCATAGGACAAATAATTGTTCATATATTACATAAACTCAAGCATTTTTTTAGAAAACAAGACTCCACATCTTCATTCTGCATCTTGGGTAAATGGGTCTTGATTTAATGTATTAGAAACAAGACTAAAATATTGAGATATTAATCTTGCAGTTTATACAACATTTAATGCCATGACTATGAATTTAAGATTTTCGGCTCCTATTTAAACCCTTTCCAAAGCCTTCAATTGTGAATTAAGACCAGCAGAAATCCTGTACATCCCAACAGACTGATTTTTGCCAATGTCTAAATGTCTTGTTTTAAAGATATGCATTAAAGACCAGCACTGTTTCCTTAAAGGGCATAAGGGGGACATGTTTGTAGGACTCATGGGCAAGAGATCTTTAGGAGGTATGGCTTTACACTGCTCTACCTTTATCAGCAGTAAATGTTTTTATAGGTGTTGGTGATTAATTTGTACAAAGAAAATAAACTATGGTTTTACATAGCACTGCTATACTGCAATAGTTTTAAACAAGCTGATTTTCATATTTTCAGGTGATTTCAGAAAAACAATCCCAGAGAGCAGCACAGCAATGGACAAATCTGGAGATCTGAACAAACAAACAGGTACAACACCAAAAGTAGAACTGTATCACAACTGTATTTATGCAAAATTGATGAAATGAACCAGTGGTTTATAAATGTGAAATCATGTTTTTCTTCACACAGCAGATGTGCGAGAAGAATGGGACAGACTGCAGTACTACTGATGACATTTTCCAGCGTTCTATTACAGACTTCACTAGTCTCCGTGAACCAACAAACAATTATTCTCCACTTTTAACTGGCACCAACATTATAATTCATGAGAACATCATTGGGAGTATTTTTTAAGCAAGTAAATGTCTTGCTTCAGGTATCAAATGTGATGTAATAAAAGTATGTATCAAAAACAAGCTTTTTTCCCCCCGGTTTTGATTTAAATGAAAACATTTTCACAAATCTTTCAACAAAAAGATCAAAACAAACTTTGAAGAGAATGAAGAATGTGTAATTAATGTAAATCTGAACTTTTTTTATATAAGGCCCCATTTTTACTATATTCTACTGATCATAAACTATTTTTTGCTTAAGAAAAAAAAGAAATCATCAAAATATTCCTACTTTTAAAATATACACCGGGGCATCGACAATACTTTGGCCAGAGAAAAATATGAAACATGATTTCAAAAAAAATAAATAGCACTGTATAAAACAAAAGTCAGGGATTCCAGAGTTACAAAGGGCACATAAAAAGAGACAAAATGACACTAACAGCTGAAGCCATTGCAAAAGATGTTGTTGATGGAGTCATAAAAAAGATATAACGGCAGTACGAAATGTAACATGTAAGTCTGTTAGGTTCCTTTGGGAGGGGTCCATTTCAGAGAGCTGGGGTCTATAGTCTTATTGTTGTTGCCCCTTTTGGTCTCTTTGGCCTTCCACTCGTCAATCAGGTCCTGTGCCATTCAGAAACAAAAGTTAATATGAAGTCATACACAAAAAGACAGCATTAGGGTAACACACAACACTACAATACTGCAATAAATGTTCACTAAATAACAAAAAAACACCCAAATGCACATTACTGTTAACAAAAATATGAACAAAAACACTTTCTATAAAATATATTCAAGTGATATTACACACAAAATCATGGAATGTCATTTTTCTATGGTGATGCATAGTTTTTACTTGCAAAAAATGAAAATGTGTTTTAAAGTAAGATTACATACTGTGACGGTAAACCATTTGCAGTTCATTTACATTTACAATCTAATGCTTTATGACAAGGCAGTCATAAGAATCTAGTTTCACTGGTCAAATTGCGTTGTCAGGTTTTTCTGACTGCCTGATTGTGCAGGTTCATGTGCTTGAGAAGAGTTTTCCTCAGCACGCAAGTTGTTTCATATAATATTATCCTTTCAAAATCATGCAAGTTTTCCAAAAAAATTTTACTACTTAAAAGCTAAGGAAACACAACTGAACTTCCAAAATTATTCCACAGAACAGGCAAATACATGCAAACAATAATTTAATCCAAATATTCCTTTTGCTAAATTATTGGTTGAACCAAAAAGGTGTGAGTAAAATCTATTTAAAATGCAATGATATTTCTGCAAGAACAACCATGTAAGTACTATTAAACGAACATTTTTTTACCATTTAAAAATAAAATAAATAATTTGCATTTTTACTTCTAAAAAATTAAAAAAAAAAAAAATAATAATTAAAAGATTAATACATTATAATCAACATAGGTAAGTCTATGGAAATAACTATAATAAGTATATAATAAGCATAAAAAGTCTATAATAAAACACTAGTAGAAAAAAAATCCTGCAGTCATTTGTGCTTTTAAAAAAAAAAAAATTCCTGATACCTGTCGCTTCAAGACCAGATGCTTCCCTTTCCAGTACTTGAGCATCTGAAGTGACTGCAGAGTACTGACAATGTCCACAGGATTTACTGCCGTCTCCTGACTGATCTCTGAACAGGACGAACCAAAAAAACAAGGTTAAACCCACAGTGATTTTACAGGGATGTCACACGTGCCTACAAATTTTCCCTTGTGTGGCAGGTGCAACTTATCTCACCCTTGATGGAGATCTCTTTGCCCTTGAAGTTGTACATGTACCGCAGCAGCACTTCCTTCCAGTAGCTGCGATAACTGATGAGGCCCAAATCTGAGAGAGGGCGCTCAGGAGAACCCACCTTCTCTTCAACCTTTGACAGCAGGTAACCTAGAACCATGCAAAACAAGGACTGTTATGCAGAAGGAACAGCATCAGAGATAATGACATTATGACTATAACTGTTCTGAAATAACTCCAATATTAATGGAAACAGTTACAGTTTAACATGTAAATGATTATTATATCAAGTACTGATGCCACACGTGACCCTGGACCACAAAACCAGTCCTAAGGGTTAATTTTCAGAAATTAAGATTTATGTATTATTTGAAATAAATAAGCTTTCTGTTGATGTATGGCTTGTTACAATAGGACAAAATTTGGTCGAGATACTATTTGAAAATCTGGAATCTGAGGGTGAAAAAAAATATTTAGAAAAATCACCTTTAAAGTTGTCCAAATGACATTCTTAGCAATGAATATTACTAATTAAAAATTATATTTTGAAGGAAATTTACACAATATCTTCATGGAACATGATCTTTACTTAATATCCTAATGATTTTTGGCATAAAAGAAAAATTGATAATTTTGACCCATAAAATGTATTGCTGGCTATTGCTACAAATATACCTGTGCTACTTATGACTGGTTTTGTGGTCCAGGGTCACATATATGGAGTCCTATCATGTCAGTGTTGGTAAAACACAAATGGAATTGCAGAATGCAGTTACAAAAAATGGAATTTACAATATAACATAGAATGCTGCAGAATTTAACATTTTAATAGTAAACCTCAGTTGTGCAGCACTTTGTTTGCCAAAAAATTAAAGTTGTTATATTTTAATTTGATTCCGTTTTTAAATGTTATACAATGTTTTATGCCTTAATTATAAAAAAAATGAATCCAGTAAAAATAAAACAGACAACACAGAATTTCTGGGGGGGGGACATTTCATAGGACCCTAAATTGTAACTAATTTATAACTAATTTATTAAATCGTTAAAGTTTTATTGTTTTGATTAATAAAATACAATTTAACAAATAAAATGGAATTCCTTATATTAAAATAAGAAAGGGAAACCATTTATAATAATAGTGAAAAAAGAAAAATTAATAGAGCCCTAAAATTGAGTCTGTTAAACTTTTAGTAAACTCTATTTACAATGATTTAACTTTAATGATTTCAATTAATTACATATGCTTTTAGATTACTATCTAGATCTTCATATCACTGAATTGCAAACTCGTATAGAGATAACAGGTACTCACTGAAATCAATCAGCATCTTGCCGTAGCCCTGCCTCATGTACTGTGGCATAGTCAGGATACAAGACACGTTGTAATTCAGGAACGAGTTCTTCTCCTGCACAAAAAGGACAAGCAGTTCAGCCAGTGTGCATGTTACATGACAACTCTTCTGTCTTGACACCAACGGCTAACATTTTTAAAAATCGTTCATAAAAGTAGCATTATATTCACATTTTGTTGGTTCATGAGACTTTCAGTATTCAATAGGGTGAAGTGCTCTTCAGTCTGGATAGTACCTCCACAAAACACTTAAGCCTGGTTCAGATTTTTTCCTTTAATTCACATAATTAGACCCTTAGATTGGGGCTCGGTGCCAGCCGATTCCTCATTCACATATTTAGAACAAAAAACAGCATCAAGATCAAAACAGATGTTTTAAATTCAATCAGTCATTATTTCCGTAGTTTTATGCTCATCATAAAACTGAAGCTTGTGAAGCTGAAAATCAGCCAAAAAATTGGCTATTGGGAAGGTGGCATTTTATGCAAATGTGATCATTTCACACTAGATCATGTAATTCACAACACGTAGCCTCAAGCACCTACTTACTTTTGAGAAATATCCAACAAGGTGACAGCCTGTGTTATCAGCTTCAGTCATGACATAAAACAGGAAAGGCTCCACATCATAGTAAAGTGTTTTATGGTCCAGAAACAGCTTGGCCAGCAAACAAAGGTTCTGGCAATAGATCTGTTGGGGCAGAGATGAATAAAATTCATATGTTCATCAAATAAACTCATCAACAGCCTAGAAATTCATATAAGAGGGGAAACAGTCCATGCCACAAAAAAAGAAATTAATATAGAACTCTTTACATTCACACAATCACAAAAAATTAGTACATTAACATCCAGTGCCCACCTTGTTCTTTTTCCCATCAACTTCAAACACAGAGATGGCACCTTTCCTGTAGACTTCATCACCAGGAGGATGTTTCCACACACATTTGGCCTGCACAGATCATGACAAATTTAACTTCACCTCCATGTAGATTTAGCCAGTACTACCATTTGACTAAATGGTTAGACATGCATTTATAGCAGAGAAGAGATCATTTAAAGACGTTTGATTTCATACCATGTGTCTGCGCAGGATGGTCTGACTCTTCATATACTTGAGGCAAAACTCACAGATGTACAAACGCCCCAGACGGGCGTATTCCTCAGGGTAGGGAGAATGGTACCACGTGTCGAGCTCATAACGGCCAAACAGGATGGTCTTGATCATGTTACTGCCCTCAGTAATCTGACCCTGCAGACGCAGTTTCTCCTGCAAATAACAAAAACCTTAGATATCAGATGTCTACATAAAGCTAATTTAGTTCAAATAACACATAAGAAGGAGAATTGAGCAGTAAATCCAAAATCTCAGTTTAAGTAATTTAAGTAATTAAGTAATTTAAAAACACAGATTTTTCACACATTACATAACCACGCTTTAATGTCCATAAATGTTGCAGTGATGCTCTGCTATGTCAGAAGTGTGCAAACTGTGAGGCATGGCTGTTCATACCAGATCCTCTGCTGCGCGGGCCTGAGCTTTCCTGAAGAGCTCCAGATCATAATCACTGGTGATGTTCTCCAGCAGTGGTTCACGTGTGGTTCCATGTGTCTGTCTGTGCTCCTGATTCAAAAAGAACAGGTGTAGATCAATCACAAGTATAAACATTATTAATAACACCCATGCATAACATACAACATGTATGTATACTTTTGTTAGAAGACAAATAACTATTTTTAACAAGAGCTAAATTGGTTTGGCCTACAAAAACACAATTACTACAGGACTCTATACACTACCTGTCAAAAGTTTTTTCTTTTAATATATTTTAAAATATTTTTTTTCTGCTCACCAAGGCTGCATTTATTTGATCCAAAGCATAGACAAAACAGTAAAATACCCCAATATTTTTATTATTTAAAAAGACTGTTCTCTATTTGAATATATTTTAAAATGTAATTTATTCCTGCTATCAAAGCTTCAGTGTCTCATGATCCTTCAGAAATGTTTCTAATATGCTGATTTGCTGCTCAAGAAACATTTTTTATTATTATTATCATCAATATTTAGAACAGTTGAGTACATATTTTTCAGGATTCTTTGCTGAATAGAATGATCCAAAAATCAGTATTTATCTGAAATAAAAAGCTAATAATAATAATAATAATAATAATAATAATAATATAAAAAAATTAATACAAAGTTTTTTAACGGCAAATCAGAATATTAGAATGACTTCTGAAGGATCATGTGACTGGAGTAAAGATGCTAAAAATTCAGCTTTAAAATCACAGGAATAAATTACATTTTTAAATATTCAAATAGAAAACAGTTATTTTAAATAGTAAACATTTCAAAATTATACTGTTTTTGCTGTATTTTGGATTAAATAAACGCAGGCTTGGAGAGCAGAAGAGACTTCCTTAAAAAACATTAAAAATCTTACTGTTCAAAAACTTTTGGCTGGTAGTGTAACTTATATTATAACACACATATTTTAACACATCAGTGAAAGAACACTATTACCATGTACTTTTCTTTTTGGTCTTTTGTCAGGCCAGAATCCCTCCTCTTCCTCATCTCAATGACCTTTTCTTTATATCGAACTTGTCTTGGAGTTGGTGCCTGTGGAAAAGCAATGCAAATTAATATTACATCCCACTTTTACTAAAAGGTACAATATGTCTCTTCCAGATAAAGCTCTTCATGGATAGCTCATCAGTCACAACCCGAGTGTGGTTACCATAGAATTTATGGCTTACTAACAATCACAACTCATCTTAAAAATAGAAGGCACCGCGCTGCTGACGTTAGGCTTTCATGCAAGTGTGTCTTTTTAGTACAAAAGCATGCATGCACTTAAGAGGCATTAACACACTTGTGTGATGTTTGTTTAGAGTTGAGCGAACATCTGTTTGGCGAGCACCTGATGTCGAGTAGCGTGTCTGTTCTCCTCATTCTGCCCCTGACTGCGCTCTTCCTCTTGTTTCTCACGCTCGATGGCTTTCACCTAAGCGTAATGACAAGCACAAAAAGATAAACAATGGAGAAAGTGCTAAACAATACAGAAAAGGATAAACCACACACACCCATGCCAAATAATCACTGCAATTTAGTGGTTGACTAAAATTATGTTTTTAACTGCCAAAACTCATACCATGCAAGAAATATACAAAACAGCAAATAACGCAGACAAGCAAAGTATACTTTGGACTTAAAGTACCTTGCACTCATCCGCTGAGAGGTTATGGTAGAGAGGGCATCCTGATATGGAGAAATGTCTCTCATGTTTCCCTGTTAAATGTCCTGTACAAAACAAACAGAGAAAAGTACACAGATTTTAGCTTTAAATCTGACTATAAACGATCCATTCAAATTTGAAACGGTTTAAAAATCTGTGAACATTGTTTTTTCCCAATTAAGCTCTTGTAAACCATTAGCACTGAATTTTATTATTAAGCAGATGCAAAAGGAAATTAATTTGAAGAGCAATTACCTAGAGAATTGCACCCAGGTGTGGGGCACTTCATATTGAAGTTGTAGCTCTCGTGAAAGCGGCGGCGTTTTGGACGATGAGAGGGATCGCTGCCAGAGTCTTTCTGGTCTTTACTCACGCTCTCGTCATGGGATGCGTTAGGGCTGGATATGTCGATGTCTGATTCGGATGAGGGGGCGTTTCCTGTGGGTGTCCTGGGGGGAGACTCATCCCTCTCTGCCGCTTGTTTTACATCTGGTGGAGCATCTAGATAAGGAACAGAAAAACCATCTATAAATATGTGTATAAATACATAAATAAATAATTTTATTTAAATATTTTTTTTTAATTTTTTAAATATTATGTGTGTGTATATATATATATATATATATATATATATATATATACACATATAATGTACAGGATACGTTCATGTTTATAAACTGCCTCTAACTTTGTGAATTTTTTTTTAAAGAATTAAAAAAGAATTAAAGAATAATCAAGATTACAAAATATTTAAGGTGCAGTAACACTAGTGAAATTTTGCATGCATAAATGTCTATTCTCCACTATCATAAAGTAAACAATGTGTTTTCTTTTACATATATTACGTTACCACATACGTTTATCCAAAGTGTATCAAAGTGAATGGTTTCTGAATTGTTTCAGACAACTGGCACTTGAAGAAAACCCAAAATCTACCTACTGACCAAATGCATAAGGTGCTAATATATTAGCTGTGTTTCTCTACCTTGAGAGCTCTGGCTCAGGCGCAGTGATGCTCGGGTCAGACGGGTGTTATTGCGCTGATTTGTTTCACTGTGAGAACTGTCGGTCTTCTCATGATCTCCAGAGTCATCAGAATCAGCAGTCCCGTCTGAACTACTGCCTGCTGTTCTCTGCAAACAGGGTGTAAACAGATGTATCACCATGCAAATGTAAACAAGTCAGACTTAATATAACAACTGAAGATGCCAACAACATAAATATAATCAAAAACACACACAGACAGCATAAAATGCAAACAGATACATTTCACTATTGTACATTTGGTGTTTGTGTTTATACATCCCCACCTGAAGCCAAACCGCTAACTAGCTTCACTGTAAGCTTAAAACACAGTTTCCAAACCACTACGGTGTTTTTCGATTCTAACGTGATACAATGTTAGCTCCTCATACTGATGATAAATAGTTTTGATATTTTCATAGAAACTAAACTATATTTGTCCAAAAATGTAAATAAACACTTTGCTAGCAGTTAGCCCGCGCTGAGGCGACTGGGCTGCTGACCCTTTTCTCGCATTTTCTCTCACCTTTCTCCGCGGCATGTTGTCTTCGATGAATCCAACTTCCTTCCTTTTCACAAATTTGTCAAACGGGTATGTTTATTTTTTGCTATCTGATATAATACAGCAGCTGTGTGTTCATAAGTTCGTGTGTTTCTGTTATCGCCGATTGTTCACTCTCTCGCGACTCGCGCCACACCGAACCACAGCGGAAGTGACGTGAAAATGAAAAACATGGCGGCGCTGAAGCGCCGAGTAATGCGAGGGTAGTCGTTTTAGAAAGATTTTTCGGCTTGTTCTGAGCAATATTCACACAAATGCAAACGATGTTTAACAACATCCTTATTTGGGAATTTTATCTACACAAATCTAAGTATTTCAGAGTGAAACTTACGTTTCGTGCATTTCAGAATGAGTTTATTTTTAATACAAAAAACGCTTAAGATTATGTAAAATTATTTTTTCTTTTCTTTTTCTTTTTTATGCAGCTGGCCCTACTGTTCGAATACAGAGACTATATTGCTGTTGTACAAAAACGTTCTGAATAATTATGCGAAAATGTGTTTTAAATGTTCAAAACGTAATATTTTATGTAAGTAATGTATTATACTAGTTCGATACTTTTTGCAAAATACTGATATTTGCTTTCAAATAAAAGATTTGTAAAGATTATTTATCATGTTTACATGCATGTTCTTTTTGGTTCTCATTAAATCAGTCCTTTATTTAAATGCTTAAACATTATGACAGACGTTAACTTTAAATGCGCGTTTGAATTTGGTTGTACATTGCAAAACACTGTCATGACGTACATAAACTCTACAGATGGCGCTGCAGGCACATTAAATATTTGCAACGAGACCATTATTAATTTGAAACTGGTTTCAGTTACTTCATCTCTATGGGAAACACCAGAATCCCTTAAGATTACATAACCTCCATTTGAGAAAAAAAAAAAAAAAACTTGCATGTTTGTGATTTAAATATACCTAAATGTAAAGAAATTAATGACTTAATGTGATGATTTCTGATTTTCATCTTCAGATCTGTATGATTTTGATCTGTAGGACAAAAATCTATGTACAGTTTATTGAACTGAAATAAGTTTTGAGGTCAACTAAACATTTTGTTGAGGTTTGCATCTGTTTCTCTGGCAGATTCTCACCCCTCCTCCTCAGACATGAGGTGTGAAAGCGAATATCAGGTCCGGGTGAGGGTAGAAAACACAGCGATTTTCCTGAATGTTCCACCACCGTCTTTAAATGGGAAGAGCCGGGGGGTGAAGTGGTATGTTCCTCTCCAGCAGCTGATACCATCCATCCTAAAAATAGAGTCAGTCACTCAGACAGCCACAGACATACACTGAGCTCTCTTTATTCAGTTCTGTCTTCTCTAAAAGTAAAGAAAACCACAGTTTCTATTCACTATTTAAAACATTTACACAGGAAACTACAAGAACAACTCTACGAGAAGTCAAAATGCCAAAGATTGTGAGACCAGAGAATTGGTAGGTGTGAACATGAGGGCTTATTTGAAATAGTAGAAGCCGCATGTTGATGTCTTCGAAGGGTGCATGCAATTTTTGCAATGAACTCTGAACTTAGACTAAAATATATGGTTTCTTTATGTTAGATCAGACAGTGATGCAAAGGTTTGTAACCTAATGAGACACATGGGTTCTTTCATTCTGTAACTAAACTGGTTCTTTCATTTCCTTAGTCAACCAGCCAGAACACTGTGGTATGACCGGAAAAAATATGTGACTATCAACTTTGTGGTTCAAAACCCAAAAGATGTTCAAGTAGATGTCCAGGACACAAAAATTATTTTAAGGTAAGAAAATTATATCATTTCAAATATTATATATAATCTTTTTATGATTATTTTTGTGTTTCTCAGTAATATCCCATAGAGGAAATCAGTTTCATATTAATCTCAAAAGCAAATTTGCATGTCAGGAGAGATCTCAGTGTCGTAAATTATGCTGAAAATTCTGACAGAAGCAAAATATGTACATTATACTATTCACATTAATTTCATAGCTTTAAACTCACACCAACAATTGGCCATTAACAATTGTTTTATATCCTAAGGAAGTTTGGAACATCTGAGACAAAACTTAAATGAAATATAATTGAGTACTCTATTAAAATATTTCAGATAAGCTTTCAGGTTTTTACATGATAAACAAAGTGATTTTTGGGGAACCAAAACTATCAGCTAAGTAGTGTATTTTGATACAAGCAAGGAAATGTGTAAAAATACATAAATAATAATATTTCCCTATTTTTCAGCTGCAAAGATGTAGATGACAACAATATCTACAATGAGATTGAATTTTATGACAGAGTATATAAATCTGTAAGTATTCTGTTTGTGATTTGACCCCTGAAGCTTGTAGTATGTATGCATATGTATTTTAGATTGCCTATTACATATACATGTAAACATACTATTGTGTTTTATTGGCGGTAATCAACATAAGAAATATTAAAGTCTTATTTTGTTATGATGATACAAAAACGTAACAGATTTAAAATGCATTTATTTTATACTAAGTATAGTTCAAGTCTATTAACATAATATCGCTTGAGACTTACAGATATAAAAATTGTAATGAAACTTTATTTGTAATACTACTACATAATTAGTTGAACTTTAGGGCACAACTAAAGAGCATTAAGTACAAAATTTGTTGTTCCAATTTAGCAGACTTTAAATATACCAGTTTAGTATACTAAAAGTATTATTGCAGGGTTTTTTTTTTAAATTAAGTACATAATACTAAGTACAAAGTTTTCTGTGGCTTTCTAAAACAATTTTGTGGATGATGCTCTTTTAGGATTCAAGGGAGAAAGTCTTGGACCGAACAATTAATGTCTTGATAAGGAAAGTAAAAGAAAATGTGGCATGGCCTCGACTCCAGAAAGATCTCGCAAAGGTATCTATCTATCTATCTATCTATCTATCTATCTATGGATTTGCCCATCCATCCATTGGTGTGTGTCATTCTATCTATCTTGTCATTCCTCTTATCG
Source organism: Labeo rohita (assembly GCF_022985175.1). Classification (NCBI taxonomy): domain Eukaryota; kingdom Metazoa; phylum Chordata; class Actinopteri; order Cypriniformes; family Cyprinidae; genus Labeo; species Labeo rohita. The sequence goes on along the minus strand of NC_066880.1, from coordinate 26,055,424 downwards.
TTTTTTTCTTGTCCTTTCAGCCAGCATGGCTGTTAGTAGACTTTGATAACTGGAGAGACTGGGAGCATGAAGAGGAAGAAGGCATGGCAGAATATGAGCAGTATGTTGATGTAAGTCCCTTTAAATGTTTTAAGTGAGTGATGCAACACCTGTTATCATTTCACACACTGACACAGGACATTGTGGAATGTTGAGATCATGATAAATGTATAATTTTTCTGTAAAATGCAGATGCTTAATGAAATGAAGAACAAAGGAGAGCCTCCTGCCATGGATGACCTGGACGATCTTGTAAGTCCCTGAAACATCTACATTTACATTTAGTCATTTAGCAGACACTTTTATCCAAAGCAGCTTACAAATGAGGACTATAGAAGCAATCAAACCACAATAACAGTATCACATGGTTAAGCAGCTATTTTATTTCAGTGTTGAGTTCATCACATGAAACTTTCTTCTTTGCAGAGTGACTGAAGGAGCACTAAGATGAGCTTTAAAAATGTTATATCTGCAGTAAAAGTCAATTGCCCTGATAAATTTGCAATAAACCCTACTGCCATTGACAATGTGAGCTAGACATATGTATGCGTGTGTAATGTGTATGACTTATGGATGTATGTAATATGTAACTGTCTTTTTTAACCTTTGGTTTTCTTTACTTGTAAAACAAATCATATTTGCTTTGTCAGAAACCAAATTAAACATCTTTTTTTTTCTATTTATGATTTTAAAAATGCAACTAAAAAATTGTTTATGAATTTTCATATACTGTGTATGTGTGTATGTTTTCTACATTAAAGAGTTTGAAATTTGTGATACACTGGTGTTTTTAATATGTGTTAGTTTAAGGTTCCTAAAATGCTTATCCAAAGAAATAACTGGACCCATATGTCACATTTAACCCATTTGTGCCCAAAATTTTCTCAGTGGTTTCATGCATATAGTCGTGTTAATAGTGTCCTGTGTGAACATGTTCTGCATTTATGTTCCTTAATTTTTATTTTTATTTTTTTTTTCTTGAAAATCGTATTTGAATGTGCAGCAACTATAGTTGCCGGTAGGCAAATATGTTGTATGCACCCCTTTAATGTCACATTTGAATAGGAGGAGAACATTTGGCATCTGATTCAAAATAACTGCTTTCAGCAGATCAATCTTTATTCATAAGCAAAATTGTTATGTATAAAAGTCAAAGAACATTCGATGCAAACCCAAAAAAGCTGCATCTAGCTTATAATGTCTTGAATATGAAAACACAACAAACAACATATCCATTTGTCTTAAAGGGGTCATCGGATGCCCATTTTCCACAAGTTGATATGATTCTTTAGGGACTTAATGAAAAGTCTATAATATACTTTGGTTAAATGCAACTGAGCTCTGCTTGCCCCGCCCCTCTCTTCTCTCTGTGGAGTGACAAGCCTGTTTACTTTAGCCACTAAACTTCCTAACTACCACGTTATAAGGAAAGGCGATCGCAAAGATTCATAAAAAACCCTTATACTCACTTCTGCTGTAGGTGAAGCTGGATCATGAATGATTGGCGCGAGCATAGACGGAAATATGTAGATCGGGAGCCGCATTCCCTTCACAAACAAACGTAATCCACTGCATCTTCAGCAGCTCAGATGTCGGGAGTAAATGACGACCACTATGTTCATTACTACATCCAGCAACACCACACCTCAATCGCTCAATCTAATTTACATCCCTGCTCCGGCATCGAAACAATGAAGGTTACTGGACTGTGAAATCTGGTCTGAGGTAAGATGCTCATGTCAATCAACTATCACGGGAGCGGCTTCTGTGGGTGTGACGCCACCACGACAGGCATCTGAGAATGACTCGATTTGAAAAAGGGAATATTATTTTTACAGATTAATTAAAAACCACTGCATGGATTTGTATCATTGTAGGGTAGATGTGTACATACACTGCCAACACACATTAATGTTCAAACAACATGAAAAAGTGAACTTTGCATCCGATGACCCCTTTAAAAAGTCAATCCCCTGTTGTTTTCTCACATCATCATTCACCAACATATTTGTTTAGAACTGTTCAGACTGTTTTTGCTTGTGACACTGCTTGATCTGTGCATATTTCTCTCCTGATTCAGATTAGATGACTGTTTTACTGGAGAAAATTATAAACACACAGCTTGGTGTTGATGACTTATGGATTATTGTGATGTTTTTTGTGATCAGCTGTTTGGACTCTCATTCCGACGGCACCCACTCACTGCAGAGGATCCATTGGTAAGCAAGTGCATTTCTCCAAATCTGTTCATTTGAAGAAACAAACTCATTTACATCTTGGATGGCCTGAAGGTAAGAATTTATTATTGTTTTCCCCCCGAATTGTCAAACTACAATTTTTGGTGGCTTTATGCTAATAAATGATCATACACTCACAAAACATGCAATTTATTACTTACAACGTTGTTTTATATTTCAATGAGACTGAATGCATCACAGGCTCACCTTTTGTCCACTGAACAGCCTGTGGCCCTGCAAGCACAGCAGATCTGTCAGCACAAGTGTTCACTACTTTTACGCATGGACAACTCTTGCTCAACTCTTTTCATGCAGCAGGATTGTGCCATCTTTCTTCAACTACGTCAGCTGGCAAAGGTGTCCCTTTCGACTTAAGCCAAGTGCACCTGTGTGTGTGTGTGTCTGGAAAAGCCATTTTATTACAGATGATTCATGCAATGGAACGGAAAACAGGTCAAGCAGTCATTAACCTTACCTCTTTTAAACTCACTCTTGGTATCATTATACATGCAGAAGTCCACTGGCCAAATCTTGTTTATCAGTGCGTACAAAGAGGAAGAGACCCACTCAAGACTCTGTACTATAGCGATAAAAAAAACGATAAGGAGGGAATGATTGCTTAGGTGGAAGCAAAATGTCATATGATTACGGTGTGAGTGTATTGTGATTTCTTGGAGCAGTTTTAAATTCTGTCATCATTTGATCACCCTCATGTCATTCCAAAACAGAATGACAGAAAGTCCACTTCCAGAACAACAATTTACAGATAATGTACTCACCCCCTTGTCATCCAAGATGTTCATGTCTTTCTTTCTTCAGTTGTAAAGCAATTGTGTTTTTTGAGGAAAACATTTCAGGATTTTTCTCAATATAATGGACTGCTATGGTGCCCCGAGTTTGAACTTCCAAAATGCAGTTTAAATGTGGCTTCAAACGATCAGAAATACAATTGAAATACTTTTTAATCTCAAATGCTCGTCTTGTGTTGCCCTCCCGGAACTCTGTGTATTCTAGCGCATGCAAGACATTTAGGGTATGTCAAAAAACTCAGACCGTATTTTCTCCCTCAACTTCAAAATTCATTTAAAAATCATCCTACTTCGCTGCAGAAGTTCCGACCCAGTCTTTGCCAAGTGAACAAGCAAAGAACATCAAACACCCTTAACAAAAAAGGTAAAACAGCGATATAGGGTGATTTTGAAGTTGAGGGAGAACATGAGATGAGAGTTTTTCGACATACCCTAACTGTCATGAACCGGAATAAAACAGGTCGGGAAAAGCAAGACAAGCATTTGACATTAAAAAGTATATAAATTGCATTATTTTTTATGAAAATAACCAATTGTTTTGCTAGATAAGACCCTTCTTCCTTGGCTGGGATCATTTACAACTACATTTGGGATCATTTGAAGTCGCATTTACCAGGTGGTGAAGGCACCATACCAGTCCATTATATAGAGAAAAATCCTGAAAAGTTTTCCTCAAAAAACATAATTTCTTTACAACTGAAGAAAGAAAGACATGAACATCTTGGATGACAAGGGGGTGAGTAAATTATCTGTAAATTGTTGTTCTGGAAGTGGACTTCTCCTTTAAAGACACACAGCCAACACAAGTCAAGCAACAAATCAAACTTGTGCACTATAATCCAAGTCATCTGAAGTCAAACAATAGCTTTGATTGATTAAAAGACAATTTTTAATCCTAGTTCTCTTCAGCACACAGTTTCTGTGCTTCGCATATGCTTCTGAAGCTTGAAAGCATCTGACCCATTTGGAGCTATTCACTTTTGTGAAAAAAAAAGTGTTTTTGCATTAGAATCTTTGCGTTAAATACCTTTTTTTTTTTACAGCCAATGGCTGAATAGCGACGGTGCATTGTTTGGGACAGAACAGTGCTGTGTGGCACACGTCCAACCTGTAACCTTCAGTAAGGAGTGAAAAACATTGATAAGGATGTTTGTGCAGTCTGTGATGTAACGTGTCGGACAGATCCTCCAGGCCACAAACCGCATAAACAAAATGTTCTGAACTTTGGCCTGCTACGCCCATCACAAACCCTTACAGAAGACCAAAATTTAAGCATGTATAAAACAGGTTACAGAAAAGTAGGCAACGCAAGTTAATATTTAAAAGCAGTCCTTAGAAAGGGAAATTAATCAATACGGATGTTCTTCAGACAAAAAGTTTGTGTTCATGATCCTTTTTGTATTATGAACAAACATTTTAAACAAGCCAAACAATGCAAAGAAAAACTTTTGCGTTCTGAATAAATTGAATGCATTTTTAAAACCTAAATTTTTAATGCAGTGCATTAATTTCTTTTCACACACTGAAAAAAATGGTGTAAAATTTTCTTCATTACTCAGGAATTACTGTTACACTTCACAAGCAATTAAACAGAAGAAACTGCAAGTTGCACATTAAAATAAACATTGCATTTTTAAGGACTGAAGTCATATTTTCTTCTCCACACTGTAAACATTTATTTCATTATGCAATGTCATATGCAGTTAAAGTAGTCAGTACTTAAATCTAATTGCATATAAAGATATGCATGCATTAATTTAGATTGGTAACAGATAACAAAAAAATGTATAATTTTACCCTAGAGACTATATTTAAAGTCATAAAAAGATGCTGAGATACTTATCGTACTGCATGTAAGCACTTAGAATCTAAATATATAATACAATATAATTTGAAACATATATTGGATATACATCCAACAAATGCAAATCCTTTTTTTTTCTTGAGAAAAACTAAATGTTGCAACAAAACAAAACTGCCTGGATATAAAAGTTGCACTGTTTTTATTTTTGTAAGAAATTCGCAAGAATTAGAGCTAATCTCATGTAGAAAAATTTGCTGTTTGTTTGTCTAAAGCCAGTTTTTGTTAGAATATTAATGTGTGGCTCCAAATAGCACATAGATGAATAGTACGTTTTGAGTTCAATTAGCCCTATAATAGCCGGCAATGCACATTGTCTGCTGTATGCACAGAGCATGACTAAGGGACCTTTGAACAGAAGATGTGAATGAAAGTTAGTTAGTGAATGGACCAGCCGCCTTTAAAACCATTTACAGATAACACAATATGCTGAGAGGCGCCGTAATCTGAAGACTTGCCAACAACAAGCTTGGTGTTGTTAATCTTGAAAAGGTCTGTTAAAGAGGTGATTACAGCCACATAAAGTCATTATAGCGAGGATGTGTTTGAGAGGACAAATGCATTGAAACTTTCATAATGCAGACCAACGTTTCGTGTGCAAAGGTTTCTGGAGGACATACTGTATGGGAAAAAGTCTGAAAGGATACAGTTCTTAAAAAAAATAGATATATATTTAGTAGTTTTTCTTAATCTTGTATTATTTCCAAGAGAGTTAGGCTAACGTTGTCTTAATAATATTTGAAAATTTTTGTCTGCCAAATGACTGCATGTCAAAGTTAGTAAACCTCTGCAAATGTTAGATAATTACCAGAAAAATACCATTTATGAAAAGGCAAGCTTAGTTCAGGCTGCAAAATGTCATGTGGTGCAACTCCCAAAATGTATGAATAATAATTATTATTGTTTATTAATGTATGAATTAATACAAAACTAAGATAAGATATATTCTTATAGTTTTACTTTACATTTACAAAGCATTAGAGATCTAGATGAAGAGTTCATTTGCAAAAACAGATAACTAACTTTTAACACTTTTCAAAAATCATGGCTTCTATTGTGCATTCAAGTTAATCTCAGTCAAAGTGCAGTTGGGCTATTTTGATTAAATAAAAAAAAATAATAATAATAAATACAGCTAACTAACAAAATAAAACAATAAAAACATAACTTCATAAAAAACATGATTTTTAACAATTTAACAAAACTGTGTTATCTGTTTTTGCAAATAAACTCTTCAGATATAAAACAAGATTTTTTATTTAATACACCACATGCATTTTTACAGTCATTAAAAAGTTTTAAGACATTTTTCTTGAAAATGGTATAAATATTTATCTAAACCAACATGAATATAATGAGTACATTTCTTTTTTTTAACATGGACATTTGGCTTTCATAATGCAGACCAAATTTTAATTTTCAGTATTGTTTCTAAGACATACTGTAGGGAAAAAAAGGATGAAATTTTTGATGAAAGTCAAATTATTCTCAGAATCTTTTATTGTTATTATTTAAAAAATATTTTAACAAAACTGCTTTACTGCTTATTAATATTTGAAAATTATTTGTCTGCAGTGACTGTGTCACTGTCAACAAGCCTCATTAAATATTAGATAATGACTAGGAAAAAAATATTATATATATATATATATATATATATATATAAAATATTATACATTTCATACTTTCTCTTGAACATGATTTTCATAATGCAGACAATAAAAAAAAAAATGTACACAACAAACTAAAATCGCAGGACAGTTCAAATCTGTTTACATGTTCTATAGCCAACCATCCTGTACATGCTATCTGAGGTATTTTATAAAGAGTGCACTGCAAAAATATTTGCTGAACATTGCATTTACATTGAAAATCACCAATGCAAACCTGCATCAGTCAAACTCTGTGTTTTGTATGAATATTGCACTACATGTCCTTATCATGCCTGTTTTTTGTTGAAATCCAACATATGGCTCCAGGAACAATTGCGGTGGGAAGCACCAAAGCAAAAGCGCTCTTACAGAATGACAGAAAGTAGAACAGTAACTGGTTACTTGAGGAAAATGTCATCTTGTCCAGGAACTGCAGCAACACCAATGACACACCAATACATCCCATCCTGAAAAAGACGCAGCTGTGTTTTCTGCTTGTTTCATTGCCACCTGACAAGTGAAGACCAAGCCCCAGACCAAAAAGTGTGCCCATGTTCCTCAGCAGGCTGGCAAAGGGGGTGGTGTCCATAAGGACCCAGTCTGGATTGACGCACCATTTCTGGGCCTTTGCCAATGTCCACAGCAGATCCACACCCACGGCTTTCAGAAGCACATAGAAACCCACCGCGAAGAAGAGCAGGAACAGAGTCACGCTGATGTACTTCTTCAAACTAGCGCTGTAGATCCACTGCACTCGGGAGAATATTTCTGCCACAATTATACCTGGAAGATACAAATACATGTATCGTTACACCCCTAAAATATATTTTTAAAGATGAGATTTTTTTTTCTGTATGGTAAACAGTCACAGTAAACAGTTCACACACAAAGACCCACAAATGAAAAAAGAACCTGAAATAACTCCACTGATAACTTGGTGTGGGAAATGGGCTGCCAGATAGACTCTCGACATGCATACCAGTAACTCCACCATACCCAGAGCCACCCACAGCACCAGCTGTAACAATCTGAAAGCACACATTACTGTATATTAAAACCAATAAACCCATAAAACAGTTGTTTTGATCAGCCACAGGTGTCTCAGACTCACCTATAATGTAAAGAAGATAGTTTTCTTTCAGCGGCAATGGAAAGCACTGCTGTAACCATCGCATACCCAACACCCGCAGAACCCATGGCGTGACCCGACGGGCTCCCTGACAGACGAAAACCAAACACGCATTGCGGTGAAAACAGGGCAAAGTTTAAACAAACATGAATTCTAATTACAGATAAAAAAGTATCAAATCAGAGATTGTGTGGGAAAGCAAATGTTGTTCGATTAGAGATACATCTGTTCAGGAGCCTAAATAAGTCTCAGGTTGGTTTTAGAGGAGTTTTGGACACTTGTCAGGCTGGCACACCAGCTGAATCCAGCTTAAACATGATAAGATAAAATATCAGTTCAGGACAGGTAATTTATGAGACTTTTTAGTTGATCTAGGGTACTAATTCAGGCCAAGAATGAATGGATACTTGCCAGCATGAGTAATATTACTAGTAATATGTATGACTTCATTCAAAGGCGGCCCTTGAACTGAGACGCTAAGATAACCAGAGGCAGATCCGTTTACACATCAAAGATTAGGACAGCAACTTTACTTAAACTGCATAACTATCGCTTTACAGAGTAGCAGATTTTATTTGGTGATAAAGCTGTAATTCACAGAATAGTCAAAGTGACGAGTTCAACGAATATGATTCTGGTAATTAAATAACTGCTTACCAAAATAAATAAACTAATGAGCAAAAAATAAGATTTGAGTTGAATTAAATGTATTATACGAGACCAACCAATCAAAATCAAGTATTTTAAGATCTTGCAATAAATACTGTAATATACCTGGTCCAGTTTCACATGTGATGGAGAATTGCTGCAGTTCAGGATGTTTTATAGGGCCATAAAACTTAGTCTCATGCACCCACCAGTATGGCCTCTCACCGAATAGCACCCTATGAGTATATCGTAAAATAATGCATCATTAAAAATCATTTAAATTATAAATTTAACTGAAACTGTATTATAAATATACTCCAATGCATGTTATTTTATTTTTTTCTTAACCTTGAAGAATTATTTATGCAGTTAAGTATTTTAAATTAAATTATCAAGTTATTTCTATCCATTTACAAATTAATATTTAAATTATTAATCATTAAGTCTATTGCATTAATTATAAATCATTAAATTGTGTTCTACGTTTTCTTTGTCCTGAAATATTTAATTTATAATATATTGGAAATATTATATTATTGGAAATATTACAAAAAAAAAAAAAATCACCAATTTATTACACAGTAAAAAATAATTTGATGACTTGATTTTATGTTTTTTTTTTTTTAAGTAGAAAAACAGAAACAGTATTTTCTTGTAAAACATACTCCAATAATGTTTATTTTGCTTAACCTTCAAACTGTATAGTGTAATAAATTGGTGCATTATTGGAAATATTAAAAATTAAGTTATCAAGTTATTTCTATTAATTTGAAACATTAACATTAATAAGTAAATATTATTTCATTGATATTTTAATATTTAATTAAATAAATGTAATTGTGTTATATGCTTTCCTTTTGCTGCAATATTTAATTTATAATATTTCTGAAAAGTCACCAATTTATTACACTGTAAAACAGTGTCTTTTTAAATTAAAAAGATGGAAACAGTATTTTTTGTAAAACATACTCCACCAATATTTTTATAAATAATAAATAAATAAAAAATAAAAGTAAATAAATAAATAAATAATCAAATAAAATAACTTTTTTCTTTGTGTAATAAATTGGTGCATAAGTTGTACACTTTTGTCTCAATAAACTCTTAATTTGCTTCTTATTAATAGTTAAGTAAAGTAGTTGCTAAGTTTAGGTATTGGGTACAATTTGTGATGTAGAATATTGTCATGCAGAATATGTGCTTTATAAGTATTAATAATAGCCAATATGTTAATAATAGGCATGCTAATAAGCAACTAGTTAATAGTGAGAATTGGTCCCTATACTAAAGTCTTACTGAAAATAAAATTTCACTTTTTCTACTTCAAAATTTAATGTTTCATTCCATGCATTACTTGCCATTAGTTGATATCATTTGTTAAGTACTAGCAATATCTGAGTGCAAATTGGTTATAAGTCATTTTTTCAACCAGCATAATCTTATTATGTTTATTTTTTAGCTCAGAGATTACTAATACACAAACCAATGAGCATCTCACCACTTCAGCACAAGGTTTAGCCAGTCTCCAACCACAGCCACCCAGATGAGTTTAACGCCCACATCTCTGTGCAGATGAAACCAAATAGGGAAAAACACGAAGAAGGTGGTGTGGAGATCCGCCACTGAGGAGACCCACTGAAACAGATTCTCCCAGTCCTGGTGCTCCGTCTGCAAATGGACGGCTAGGTTCACTCCCCAGCTGTGAAGCAGGTCCATCTCTGCAGCTTGAGATCGGGACGGTTACCCTGGAAAAGCGGAGGACAGACACAGGACACAGGGATGGGGATCAAACTACAGATACGGAGGCAGCCTGCCAAGCTTCGTCCTACCGTCGGACCCCAGTTTTGTGTTCTAGTTGGACTTTATTCAAGGTTGGATGGATTGGTTTTGTTTACATGTTGACTGGAGAGCTCAGAGGCCCTGGATTTCATGACCTTTCACCTGTGATGACGCTGATGAGATGTGTACTGATAAAATGCTGAGTGGACACACTGATTAGTTTCATGAAGTGTGTGATGTCACTGTGATGACATCTTGGAATGATGCATTTAATGCAAATGATCTAGTTTTAATGGTTCTGTCTGGCTTGTGATCATTTGTCAATCTGGAAAAAGAATGAAGCACACTGTCCTGCATGACAAATTCATTGATCTATTTGTGTTCTGGCTTGTTTTGGTGTTCTTCATGGTATTGTGTACTACAAACAGATGTTTTAAGCTTATTGGGCTTCACTTATGCATAAGGACTTAATATACTTAAAAAAAAAATATACACCGCCATTCAAAAGTGTTTGAACAGTTTTTGGAAAAAGTCTGCTCACCAAGCCTGCATTTATTTGATCCAAAGTACAGCAAAAACAGTCAAATTCTAAAATATTTTTACTATTTAAAATAACGGTTTTCTATTTGAATATATTTTGAAATGTAATTTATTCCTGTTATCAAACTACATTTTCAGCATCATTACTCCAGTCTTCAGTGTCACAGATCCTTTAGAAATCATTCTAATATGCTGATTTGCTGTTCAAGAAACATTTTTTTTTGTTTGTTTTGGGAAAGAAATTACAGAAATTAATATTTTTATTTAGCAAGGATGCTTTAAATTAATCAAAAGTGGTGATAAAGACATTTATAATGTTACAAAAGATTTCTATTTCAGATAAATGAGGGTGAGTAAATCATGGGGTATTTTTCATTTTTGGATGAACTATCCCTTTAAGTACCATTAAGTGGCCTTTTAATGCATTAATATTACATTATATGCACATATTTTCTTTTTTATATACATACACTGACCAAAATTATAAACACAGCACTTTTGTTTTTGCCCCCATTTTTTATGAGCTGAACTCAAAGATGTAAGACTTTTTCTATACACACAAAAGGGCTATTTCTCTCAAATATTGTTCACAAATCTGTCTAAATCTGTGTTAGTGAGCACTTCTCCGAGATAATCCATCCACCTCACAGGTGTGGTATATCAAGATGCTGATTAGACAGCATGATTATTGCACAGGTGTGTCTTAGGCTGGCCACAATAAAAGGCCACTCTAAAATGTGCAGTTTTATCACACAGCACAATGCCACAGATGTCACAAGTTTTAAGAGAGCGTGCAATTGTCATGCTGACTGCAGGAATGTCCACCAGAACTGTTGCCTGTGAATTGAATGTTCATTTCTCTACCATAAGCCGTCTCCAAAGGCGTTTCAGAGAATTTGGCAGTACATCCAACCAGCCTCACAACCCAGACCACGTGTAACCAGACCAACCCAGGACCTCCACATCCAGCATCTTCACCTCCAAGATCGTCTGAGACCAGCCACCTGGACAGCTGCTGCAGCAATCGGTTTGCATAACCAAAGAATTTCTGCACAAACTGTCAGAAACCGTCTCAGGGAAGCTCATCTGCTTGCTTGTCATCCTCATCAGAGTCTCGACCTGACTGCAGTTCGTCGTCGTAACTGACTTGAGTGGGCAAATGCTCACATTTGATGGTGTCTGGAACTTTGGAGAGGTGTTCTCTTCATGGATGAATCCCGGTTTTCACTGTACAGGGCAGATGGCAGACAGCGTGTATGGTGTTGTGTGGGTGAGCGGTTTGCTGATGTCAATGTTGTGGATCGAGTGGCCCATGGTGGCGGTGGGGTTATGGTATGGGGAGGCGTATAATATGGACAATGAACACAGGTGCATTTTACTGATGGCATTTTGAATGCACAGAGTTACCGTGACAAGATTCTGAGGCCCATTGTTGTGCCATTCATCCACGACCATCACCTCATGTTGCAGCATGATAATGCACGGCCCCATGTTGCAAGCATTTGTACACAATTCCTGGAAGCTGAAAACATCCCAGTTCTTGCATGGCCAGCATACTCACTGCACATGTCACCCATTGAGATGTTTGGTCAATTTTGCACAGCCATTGAAGAGGAGTAGACCAACATTCTACAGTCCACAATCAACAACCTGATCAACGCTATGCAAAGGAGATGTGTTGCACTGTGGGAGGCAAACATTGGTCACACAAGACACTGACTTGTTTTCGGACCCCCTAATACAGCAAAACTGCACATTTTAGAGTGGCCTTTTATTGTGGCCAGCCTAAGGCACACCTGTGCAATAATCATGCTGTCTAATCAGCATCTTCATATGTCACACCTTTGAGGTTGATAGATTATCTCGGCAAAGGAGAAGTGCTCACTAACACAGATTTAGACAGGTTTGTGAACAATATTTGAGAGAAATAAGCCTTTTGTGTACACAGAAAAAGTCTTAGATCTTTGAGTTCAGCTCATGAAAAATGGGGGCAAAAATAAAAGTGTTGCGTTTATAATTTTGGTCAGTGTACTTTTAAGATTTTAGGTACATAAGTACACATTCAATGCAATCAAGCACACTACTTTTCAACAAGGGTTTAGATTTGAGGACTGAGGTCTTAGAGCCCGACTTATGTCTTGGCACCAAAACATAATAGAAACATATGAATTCACTCTTTTAAAGTAGCGTTTTGAAAAAAGAAAATCAAAAGAAATCTAACACCACTATAATTTTCTTCTGTTGTTTTATGCAAAGACGGTTTGTAAGCAATTGGAAGGATAAACAAACACTACAAGTATCAGAAATGACTAACAATTAACAAAAAGCCTTACACTGATTACAGTTCATCTTGTCATTTAAGCATCACTGATCAATGCAATGATTGACTCACTTATGTAACACACACATAAACAAACCAATTCAATGCAAATCAGCAAATGCCTATGTAAGCAGTCAAAAGAATGCCTGTCTGAGAGCAACAAGTTCCCGTAGTGCTGAGATTATCTTTTGAATAGGACATGCTTTTTTGGTTGGGGAAATTTTTGCCCTAGTTTTTGCAAAAGTCAAAAATGACGTAAGTCTATAGATTAATCACAACACGTGTTTGTTTTTGCCAAAAACTTAAACTTAACTAGACTAAAACAAATTGATAAAAAAAATAAATAAACAAACAAACAAACAAACAAACAAACAAACATAAAAACTTGTTTTAAGACACTATTTAATGTGTAAAGTATTTATACTTATAAATACGCTGATTTTTACACATTATGGTAAATATAAAATAATAAAATATATATTACAGGATTCATTTTCTTCATGCAACATAAAATTAATATTATCATTTTATTTGTAAGAATTACCCATAAGGTAATATTTTGTAAATCATGCAAATAGATAAAATGTATAATAGTAATGTGACACTGGACCACAAAACCAGTCATAAGTAGCACGGTTGTATTTGTAGCAAAATACTAGCCAAAAATACACTGTATGGGTCAAAACGTCAGTTTTTTCTTTTATGCCGAAAATCATTAGGGAATTAAGTAAAGATCATGTTCCATAAAGATATTTTGTAAAGAAGTCCTACTGTAAATAAGTCAAAACCTATTTTATGATTAATAATATGCATTGCTAAGAACTTCATTTGGACAACCTGTTCTTGTCTTAGGACAACTTTGATGAACTTTTCTGATCCACTTCAAATGTTGACTACTGTATATATTTATACATCTAAATTTTATGTATTAGTGTGTATGTATATATTTATTTATTTAGAAATTTAAAAAATTGTTTGTTTGAAATCAGATGTTTACTGAGGCTTGATGTGTTTCTGAGGTCAGATGAGCTTTCAATGATTCACTGCTACGTCTTTTCTACGTCCTTTTTCTCCTGAACTTGTTTGTGCGTTATCTCTTCTGACAGGACAAACACGCTCTTAACTCTGACGTTTTTTTTTTCTGTTCCACTCTGTGTTTTATTACACATGTGCAAGGTTCAAAGATCGTTTTGTCCATGCGTTGTGGTGGTGGGCCTGCTAGTATAAATACCACAGGCAGGCGCTGGAGGGCTATCACTCTTGACTAGCTCTGCAACACACAGTGCCTTAGAGAAATTCTAAACATGAACGTTGTGATGGACACATTGCACGGGTTTGGTGTGAGTAGCACCCAATACCTGCAGACCCATTACAAAGACGCCCAAGGATGGTTTCTTTTCGTCTCCTTTGCGGCAGATCTGAGGAACACCTTCTTCATCTTCTTTCCCATCTGGTTCCATCTGAAAGAATCGGTCGGGATCAAACTCATCTGGGTGGCTGTGATAGGAGACTGGCTCAATCTGGTCTTCAAATGGTAAGCAAATAGAGAATTAAACAGTTTATTGTCAAATCATAATAAATCATGAATTGAATTTTAATGTTGTTCTATTCACCTAAGGATCTTGTTTGGAGAACGTCCATACTGGTGGGTCCATGAGACTTCTTACTACATCAACAGCTCAGCGCCACATATTGAGCAGTATCCCATGACCTGTGAGACCGGCCCAGGTGTGTCTTTCTTTCTCCTCTAGAAGTACCATACCTGTTCTCTTAAAATCAGTTTCATCATACATCAAAAGAGCACTTTATCACTTTGCTGCTTCTTGATGCAGGAAGCCCGTCTGGTCACGCTATGGGCGCTGCTGGTGTTTACTACACACTGGTCACCTCAATCCTGGCCATAATGCTGAGCAAAGAGAATAAATCTTCATCTAAGAGCCTGTAAGCCATTTTCACACTTGTTTTGTTTCAGAATTTAAAGTTAAATAAATATGTTTATCATCTACTGTTTGTTTTTATTCAGATACTTGCGTGGTTCACTTTGGACACTCTTCTGGACCGTCCAGGTCTGTGTTTGTCTCTCTCGAGTCTTTATCGCCGCTCATTTCCCACATCAAGTCTTCGCGGGAGTTATTTCAGGTGAGCAGCTCACAAAACCACCATTCAAAATAACGGTTTTCTATTTTAATATATTAAGAAAAAATGTTACTTATTCCTGTGATGCAAAGCTGAAATTTCAGCATCATTACTCCAGTCTTTAGTGTCACATGATCCTTCAGAAATATAATATGCTTAATGATTTTGTGGAAACAGTGATACACTACCTTTCGAAAGTTTGGAATAAAAAAAAAAAAAAAAAATTAAATTCTGCATTCCAAGTAATACCAATCAAAATGCAGTTGGGTTGTTTTGATTAAATAATAATAATAATAAAAAAAATACAGCTAACTAACACAAAAACATGATACCACAATAAAAAACATGATATATGAGTTATAATTAATTAATTGAGCACCAGTAAAAATTAAAAAAAAAATTGATCAGCAAATCAGGATATTAGAATGATTTCTGAAGGATCATGTGACACTAGAAGACTGGAGTTATGATGCTGAAAATTCAGCTTTGCATCACAGGAATAAACTGCATATTAAAATATTCTAAAATAGAAAACACTTATATTACAATATTACTACCTTTGATGTATTTTAGATAAAATAAATGCAGAATTAGTAAAAATAAGAGACTTTAAAAAACTTTTTTTAAAAAATTAGTTATTCTAAAATTTTAACCAGTTATGTACCTGTTTAAGGAGCACAAAAAGTGTCTTGAGGTTGTAAAATCAATTTTTTTCTTGTTTTTTTTTTTTTCACAGGCATGATTGTTGCAGAGGCCTTCAACCGACAGAAATGGATCTACAGTGCCAGCCTAAAAAATTACTTCAACATCACACTGTTCCTGCTGTCTTTTGCGGTGGGCTTGTACCTGCTCCTCAAAGTTCTAGGTGTGGATCTTCTGTGGACACTTGAGAAAGCCCAGCGGTGGTGCGTCAATCCAGCCTGGGTCCATTTGGACACCACACCGTTCGCCAGCCTGTTGAGAAACATGGGCACCCTGTTCGGTCTGGGACTCGGCCTTCACTCCCCACTGTACACGGAAAGCAAGAAGAGCGGCAGCGCAAGTGTCAGAATTGCCTGTATCATCGCCTCTCTGTCTCTGCTGCATCTCTTTGATTCCATCAAGCCTCCCACACACACAGCTGCCCTCTTCTACCTGCTGTCTTTCTGCAAGAGCGCCACCGTTCCCCTCGCTACAGTCAGTATCATCCCGTACTGCGTGTCCGGAGCTCTCGGTTCACAAAGCAAAAAACAGCTTTAGGCTGGGAAAGAACTGACTGCACAAGACTATTTACAGTATTTTAAAATAGCATGTTTTTTCTATCAGTCGAAGGAACACTGCTGAAGAACAACTTGCCTGTTTAAATGCGTTTTCTAACTAAGGGATGCAGATACTTAGAGTTTAAATTAAGCACTGTTGTGATGCTTGTGTAAGATAAAGGATTGAAGAATTTTAGCATTTTTATATTGTAGTGCCTTTGGATCTACATGAAAAGGTCTGGAATTTGACAAAACCATTAAGTTCTTTTTTGAGAACTGAAATAATAAACTACAGCATATATGTATAGGAGGACAAATTTGGTCCTCCCTAAGATGTGTTCTTTTTTTGATGTATTTTCTGTAATATTCTATTTTTGGAAATTCTTTAGGTCATTTTTAATAAAACACTGAAAATATATCTTGTCCAGTATTGTTCTTTTCACAAAAACACAAGGTTTGTCGGCACATAATGTACCAAGATATAAATTAAAGGCCAAATTAAATTTATAATGCACAAATGAAGGTATTTTTAAAAATACTAATAATTTATGTTAAGTTAAGGTCAAAAGTTTGCTTCCCCTTTTCAGAATCATTAAAAATGTTAATTATTTTAACAAAATAAGAGGGATTATACAAAATGTATGTTACTGTTTATTTAGCACTGACCTGAATAAGATATTTCACATAATAGATGTTTACATATAGTCCACAAGTTAAAATAATAGTTGAATTCATATTAAAAAAAAAGACCCGGTTCAAAAGTTTACATCCCCTCAATTCTTAATACTGTTCTGTCACCTGAATGATCCACAGCTGTGTTTTTTTTGTTTAGTGATAGCTGTTCATGAGTCCCTTGTTTGTCCTGAACAATTAAACTGCCCGGTGTTCTTCAGAAAAATCCTTCAGGTCCTACAAAATCTTTATTTTCCAGCATGTTTGTGTTTTTGAACTCTTTCCAGCAATGACTGTATGGTTTTGAAATCCATCTTTTTATACTGAGGACAAATGAGGGACTCATATACAACTATTACAGAAGGTTCAAACACTCACTGATGCTCCAGAAGGAAACACGATGCATTAAGAGCTGGGGGATGAAAACTTTTTGAATTTGAAGATCAAGGTAAATTTAACATAATTTGTCTTACGAGAAACATGTAACTATCTCTTGCAGCATCTGGAAGGCAGTACTAAATGAAAAAAAAAAAAAAAGAAGATATTTAGGCAAAATAAGAAAAAAACGTTTTCACCCTCCGGCTCTCAATGCATCGTTTTTCCTTCTGAAACATCAGTGAGCATTTGAACCTTCTGTAATAGTTGCATATGAGTCCCTCAGTTATCCTCAGTGTGAAAAAATGATTCTCAAAATCATAACAGTCATTTGGAAAGGGTTCAAATACACAAAAATGCTGGAAAACCAAAGAACTTGGGGATCTGAAGGATTTTTTCTGAAGAACAGTGGGCAGTTTAACAGTTTACTTGTCTTTAACACATTTATTAATGTTTTAAATTTATATCAGCCTAGCTGTTTTTTACTGTGGTATTTTAAACCCATAGGCAAAAGTCCCTATTGCTGATTTTATTTAGCTGTAACAGAATGCTTTGTAAAAAGACACAGAATAAATATGTTTGACTTTTTCTTCTACCTTATTGGAATCGAAGATAAAAATCAATAAGAATCAGAATCGATAAGCAGAATTGGAATCGATAAAATTTAAATGATACCCCACCCCACATATGAAGTCATAAAAATGCCATATAAAAGAATTGTAAAAATAGTCTTTGAATAGTTTTAAAATGAATATTGCATGTTTCCCATAAACCCACCTGAAGAACCAAATTATCTCCAATAAAACAGGCGTGAGTCAAGCATGGACCTTATCTGAATTGTACTATAAAGCCATAGACTTAAAAACAAAGCTGTGTGGTACAGCAGGGTATAAGTGAATCACACTGGAGACAAATACTTCATTTCAAATACATTTTCACTTTCAGTCAATCAGCTTCACGTCTGGTGATTACTGGCTCAATAAAACAAAACTACAGGCAATCCCTGCGACCAAACAACTGAACAGCTCTAAATTACACATTGATTTTCCAGCCCTACTTTGTGATTTTAAAGGAACAGTTACCCACATATAAACTTTGTTGTCATTTTAATTTTGTTTAGGACTTGTATTATAACACACAACTTAGGATGGTACAGTTTTACAGAGATTATTTTTCCTTTTTGGAAAAAAACAAAAATAATAAAAGAATAAAAAATATTACATATACATTATATATATATATATATATATATACAGTATAGTATATATATATATATATATATATATATATATATATATATATATATATATATATATATATATATATATATATATATATATATATATATGTGTATTGAGCAAGGGACTCACCTTGGAAACATTTATATTCATTATATTATTCATTTATATATATATATATATATAAAAATGTGTATATAGAGTTCAACATATCAAACTCAGTTAACAATTTTCAAAATTTTCAAATTTCAAATTTTTTTTTCATTATGTTTTTTTTATGTGTTACTCCAAAGTCCACCAATCAAGTAATGCTCCTCTGATCACAGCACCACTGTAGCTACACTGAAAGCAAATGTGGCATCGAACCACAGTGGATGTTTTAAAGCTGCATGCCATCTACAAATGTTTACAGACCAATCAGCTTGAAGCTTTAAAATATACTTTCAAAACTTTGTTTCCCACTTTGTTAGCAGAAATCTATTTCTATAAAATCTACATTTGAATGGACGTTAATTTCACGTTAGTACTCCTAAAATTACTAATGGTCCAAAACTTCATAAGCTGGCTTTGACGCAACAAGTCAAAAGTTAGCTATATATACACACAGTATAATTAATATATCAGTAATGTAAATAATATTTGTCATTTTTTTTTGCCTGGAGTAGTTATGTAGTGCAGCAAAAACAGAAATGGAGCATCAATCAGCTGAAGGTGCATCACGATGTGTTGTGGCATATTGTGCGCTTCCACGGCACCTGAATGTCAACGTCTGTCTGCTGTGGTTTTTATTCCTCTCCTGCGGTGAGTTTTGAGTTGTGCTCCTTCAGTAAAGCCTCAACCTCTGCTCTCTTCACCAGACTGTTGGCTTTACCCTGGTAACGTCCAGCCTTTCCAGCTCCTTTACCCTGCAGCAGCTCTGACACACTGCACATGACAACACAAACACAGGAGCATATGTTTTAGAAGTTTAGTTTTCACAACATTATTCTACATGCAAACTTGGAAAAATAATTCAATTAAATTTAAAGGGATAGTTCACCCAAAAATGAAAATTAGCCCATGAATTTCTCACCCTCAAACCATCCTAGGTGTATATAACTTTCTTCTTTCAGACGAATACAATCAGAGTTATATTTAAAAAATGTCCTGGTCATAAAGTAAATAATTCTAAAGCAAAGGAATATCATCAGAAAAAGCAAACACGGTTAGAAGTAAACTAGATGGAAGAATGGATCATGCAAGATTAAGTTGTTTCTGAGTTATGAAATAAGATGTGTAGTTCACATACAACCATTCACTGCGACTGTCATTTGATCTCTTTTCTTTTGATGCCAGTGTATTATAGCATTATCAACTATTTGAGATGTGATAGTCATTTTACATGCAGGCAGACAGTCTTTGCCTGTCTAAGTGGATGGTTCTTGGGCAGATTACACTGGCACTTAAATAAAAAAAATGCAATTAACCCTATAAAGCCTACTGTAGCATATTTGATAAGCAAATTTCAAAGGCCTCTAAATTATTAACATGACCAAATGATCAAAATGATCAAAAACCTGTTGCGCACAATCTATAACATGCCTTTTGTTGTCCGATTGACAGTTTATAGTTTTTTTTAGTAAGTTAAAGACCTTGTAGTTTAATTCTAAAAAAAAAAAAAAAGGTCTTCTTAATAAAAGTTCTTAATAATAATAATTTTTAAAAATCTACTTATTTTTATGAAGTAAATGCAAACATAAGAGTAACTTCTTATTGTCAGTAACTTACTGGACTAAAGCAACTTAGCTTTACTTGATTTTAGAAAAAAAAATCATGTTAAAATGCGAGTATCAAATATGATTTTAGCTCATCGTTTATTTGTTCATCTCTCAATCATTGTTATACAGTCATGGCCAAAAATATCAGCACCCTTGTAATTCTGTCAGAAAATGCAACACTTCTCTTAGAAAGTTGTTGCAACTGCAAATGTTCTGGTACTCACATGCTTATTGTTTTTGTTTGCACTGCAACAACACAAAAAAACAGGAGAAGAAAAGTCAAACTTGATAAAATTTCACACAGAACTCAAAAATGAACTGGACAAACTTATTTGCCATTTTCATTGCCAATGGCCAGCAATGAGTCCAGATCTGAATCCCATAGAACACCTGTGGAAAGTTCTCAAAACAGCAGTTGGGAGAAGGCATCCTTCAAATCTGAATGACCTGGAGCAGTTTGCAAAAGAAGAGTGGTCCAAAATTCCAGTAGAGAGGTGTAAGAAACTCATTCATGGTTACAGGAAGCGATTGATTTCAGTTATTTTTTTCCAAAGGGGGTGCTACCAAATATTAAGTTAAGGGTGCCAATAATTTTGTCCAGTGCATTTTTTGGGTTCTGTGTGGAATTGTATCAGATTTTTCTTGTGTTGTTCCAATGCAAATAAAAAAATAAACAAACATGTGAGTACCAAAACATTTGCAACTGCAACAATTTTCTGAGATATAGGTTGCATTTTCGGACAGAATTGCAAGGGTGCCGATATTTTTGGCCATGACTGTATTACATTGCATTATATGTTTTGACCCCACAATAAAAACTACAAAGCTTTGATAATAAAATTAAGCATTTAAAAATCATCAAGGCATATTTTGGTAGAGATAGAGCGGCAAATTATATTTATTAGCGTTTCAAAGATCTTACTTATTTATCTTACCTTTTGGTATTATATTGTAAATCTCAGCAACCGCACCAAATTGCATATTTTTACTCAATTTGGGACTGCTGTTATCCTGGACGAGCCCCCAGTTTATGTTTTTTTTTTTTTTTAACAATTATTTTATGTCAGGCTTCATAGGGTTTAGAACTGCCAGAATGAAAAGGAATAAATTGCCATTGGTCTTACCGTGGTCCCACTTCAGTGACAATATTCTCAGGCCCTGCGAGCAGGAACAGTCCGGCACCCTTCTCCTCACCCACGGTCAGAAAGATCATTGTGTCCTACACAAACACAGTAATGAGAGTTTAAACTACATGCCAGTCTCTAGAATGGACATTTGTGAATAACAAACAAGCATTCTATTTTATGAATAAAATATGTGTTTTACTGAAATCCTTACCTGAAATCCGATTTCATTTGCAATAATGTTCATGAACTCATTATCACCGTCTTTACTGTGAAAACAAAAAGGCTTATTTTTAGATAATGTGGATTTAACCTTTGAATATCCTGTTTATCCTAAAGTAGTAAAGGTTAAAAACAGCCTCTTTTTTTAATTTGATTTACTCATAAACCTTTAATAGGTGAAGTCAAAAACACACTTGTGTAAGCTGAAGAAGTTCCCTCTGTCCGGTTTGTTTTTAAAGTTCTGCGCTATCAGCACAGCCATTTCCCTCAGGATAATTAGATTACTCTGTTAGGAGAACATAAAGGGTAATGATTAATAATTGCAAAAGTGCAAGATTACTCCTTGTTTACTGAGAGAGTAGGTCACCTTCTGAAGACGTTTGACCGTCTTCTGTAGCTTGTCCACGGCATCAACATGCTCATCTGCTCCTGTCCTAATAAACAACACAGATAAACATTAGTTAACGCTAGAAGAAAGGCAGACAGATCACTTGACATGGAAAGTAACTCACTTAAGAAGGCCAGTCAGTGATTTTTCAATGCTGTAACTCTTTTCAGCGTATTTCAGCACTCTGTTGCCAGCTATGAAGATCAGGTTGGTTTTATTCTTCTTTCCTTTTTCGGTCCCCAAAATCTTTATAACCTAAGGAGCGCATTTTTCTTTAGTGATTAAGTAGTAGAATGGCTTTGAATAATACACTAAAACCATGGCCCACAGTTTAAGTTGGCAGACCTGAAGGTGACTGAGGTTGGACACATGAGTCCCGCAACACATGTTGGCATCTACTCCCTCAATGTCAATGATCCTGATGGGCCCAGCATGGTCATCAGGAAGACCACGGCTTCTCACCTGTTAATGAAAAAAGTAAAAATTTGGTTTGTTAGTGTTGCACAAAGTAAAAATTAATATACAAACGTTTAGTTGAAGTCAAACATTTACATACACCTTACAGAATCTGCAAAATGTTAATTATTTGACAAAAACAAGAGGGATCACGCAAAATGCCTGTTATTTTTTTTTTATTTAGTACTGACCTGAATAAGATTGAAAATTATTTCACATAAAAGACATTTACATATAGTCCACAAGAGAAAATAATAGTTTAGTAATTTATAAAAATGACCCTGTTCAAAAGTTTGAACATGCTTGAAAATATCCTTCAGGTCCCACAGATTTTTTGTTTCTTCAGCATCAACAATGACTGCATGATTTTGAGATCCATTTTTTCACACTGAGGACAACTGAGGGACTCATATGCAACTACTACAGAAGGTTCAAATGCTCACAGATGCTCTAGAATAAAAAAAAAAAACATGCATAAAAAGCCAGGGGTGTAAACTTTTGAACAGTTTTCTTATTTTGCCTAAATATCATTTTTTATTTATTTATTTTTATTTAGTACTGCCCTTCAGAAGCTATGAGAAGATATTAGAAGATACTTGTGTTTCCCAGAAGACAAAATAAGCTAAATTAACCCTGAAAACCCATAAAATTTTTGGGACCTGAAGGATTTTTCTGAAGAACGGTGGGTCAAGTAACAACAGAGTATTAAGAATCAAGCGCATGTAAACTTTTGAACAGGGTAATTTTTTTTTATAAATTCAACCACTATTTTCTATATTTAAACGTCTTTTATTTTCCCTTCTCATCTCAATTTAAAATTATAGTACTTTTTTGATTTTTAAATTTGTTTTTAATTTCAGTTTTGTTGTAGTTATCTCAGTTTAATTTTATGGACACATATCTATCAATTTTTGTATTTTTATCAGCAAGGATGCATTAAAATCACTCAAAAGTGACAGTAAAGACATTTATATTGTAAATCTACTTTAAAGAAATTCTTTTGAACATTCTATGCATCAAAGAATTCTTAAATATAAATACATCAGTTTCCACAAAACATACTAAGCAGCAGAACCATTTTCAACATTAAGAATAATGATGAATATTTCCTGAGCAAATAAATCAGCATATTAGAATCGTATGACACTGAAGACTGGAGTAATGATGCTGAAAATTTAGATTTGCATCACATTTAAAATTACATTTTAAAAATACTACAAAAAAAACACATTTACTTCAAATTTCAATAAAATTTGACCATATTACTGTATTACTGATAACATAAATGCAGCGTTGGTGTGCATTAGATTTCTTTAAAAAAAAAAAAATCTTAGCAACCCCAAATGTTTAAACAACAGTGTATATTATAGTTTTTTTGTTTGGAATATAATTTTATTCAGCTATTGTGTAGTTTTGCTTCATTTTAAAATTAATTTGTGATTCATTTATTTAAATTGTTATCGCAGACATTGAATTAGCTACTAATAAAAGATAGCTCATTTGTTCTGCTGTTTGGGCTATACAACTTAAAGTCTGTAAAGGTTGTGAAAATTTGATTCATATGAAGACTAAACTGAAGATTTCTGAAGGTGCACACATGCCTTCTCCACAGCAGGATCATCAATGGACAGGAGGTTGACGGTAACTGGAACGTGTGCACGAATCTTCTCATTCACAGCTGTTTCCAAAGCTTCCATCTCTCCGGGCTTCACCGTGGCTGTGTCCAGCTCTATGCTGCTACGTTGACGTCCTAAATCCCTGAACCATTTTATAACCAGACGGAACATTTGGAAATCAATTTAATTTCAGAGTCATTTTATAGATCCTGCCAAAGCACTTACCAAGAGGTAGTTTTGTATCCAAACATTGTATCAGCCAAAGCAGTGATCAAGTGTTGACCTTTAAAAATGAGAATAAGCATGTGATAAAATTAGTCTAAGCTTCATTTAACCCTATAAAACCCACTGTATCATAGTTTATATGCAAATATGACTCAGTTTCTGATTTTTACAATATTAACATAAGGAAAAGTTTAAGGACACACTCATTCCTTCCTCACCTGAATGCTGTTGCATATGGTCAAACCGACGTTCCCAGTCCAGCTTTATGTGGACCTCCTGACCTTCCTCCAGAGCAGAAGTGATGAAATGCACCGCCTCCGGACCCTGTCTCAACACACGCAGGACAGGGACACCTCCAACCATCCCATGATCGTCAGGCTGGGAATGAAAAAAGAAGACATCAATCTCAAATCAAGCTCATGCAAAGAAAATATTTTTCAAACATTTTATCTAGTGTCCTGCAGGACATTAGAGAAGAGAAACTCACCTGTCCCCCACCCTCTGGAAACAGAATTGTGTCTTTCAGTTTTAGATTGAAGCCCTTCAGCTTTTCTTTCTTTCCATTATTCTCTAGGGTTAATTCTGCAGGCACGCAAGAAACGACACACGTGTCGAACTGTAAAAAGAAAGTTGACAAACAAAATGGGAGATGGACTTTTTGTTTAAATTCATATGTATCTGCCTTAAATGTGACCCTGGACCACAAAACCAGTCTTAAGTAGCATATTTGTAGCAGTAGCCAAAAATGCATTGTATGGGTCAAAACGATCAATTTTTATTTTATGCCAAAAATCATTTGGATATTAAGTAAACATCATGTTCCATGAACATATTTTGTAAATGTCCTACCGTAAATATATCAGAACTTAATTTTTGATTAGTAATATGCATTGCTAAGAACTTCATGTGGACAACTTTAAAGGCGATTTTCTCAATATTTAGATTTTTTTGCACCCTCAGACATCATACATCAACGGAAAGCTTATTTATTCAGCTTTCAGATGATGTATAAATCTCAATTTCGAAAAACTGACCCTCATGACTGGTTTTGTGGTCCAGGGTCACAAATAGTGTGACCTTAAACTCTAAATAATGCAAGCATGTTTAATTATTCTACATGAACTATATGTAGACAAGTAAAATTTCTGCAGCTGTCAAGGCTGGACATGTGCTGCCATTGAAACAACACCAGAGACGGTTACACATTCAGACAAGGCTCAAAATACATTTCTCTGGCGCTACACATGCATTAAATTGTCATAAATCATAAAGCCACATACCTCCTGCACATAACTATCCCTCTGACACTGGAAAGCCATGTTTAAAAATGTAAAGTACAAACTATCACTGTTTGCTACAGCAAACGCAACCGAAAGTTAAAAGCCGGGCACCGTTTTCAAAATAAAAGTCTCAACCGCTCACATTAATTTAGTGTTACGATGTTTCTTTTTAATTATTTATCAAATTGAGAAACAATTTTCTAGCGTTTTTTTCCGAGTAAATCCTACTTAAGTGTGTGTGTGTGTGGAATTTTATAAATATTTAATTATTTACCGTAAATTACACTGTTGTTTATTTAAAATCAGTGGAAAAATCTTCTTTTTGTTTTTTATACTAGTACATATACAGCTTTCACAAATTCACTAGAAATTCGCAAGAAACTGCTATGCACAGTGTAGACATTTGTTATCAAATTTTGTCTGTGTGTGAAAGGGTTGGGGGCCACTCACATTATTGACCAGAAGGTGGCGCAAGTGACCACATATGACATTAACTCTAACGTACTTCATAAAAAAAAAAAAAAAAAAAAAAAAAAAAAATATATATATATATATATATATATATATACATATTATTTTAAGCGTTTTAAAGTGCGCTTAGCCTGTTAACGTCTTATTATCCAGTACTCATTATACTCCAATAAGCGTGCTGCATATACATTTATTTTATTCTAATATATTTCTGGGAATATTATTAATATGCAATAAGAATAATGCAATAAGTCACGGCCTATGGCAGCAAGTTTTCTCAACAAGCAATCAATAACTGCATTCAACTGCAGACAACAGCTCATTAACTGTGACATGATATGGCACGACTTCGATTTTCCCATTCTCATCCTTTTGGCCCCCCCTACACCCACCCAAAACATGAGGTCTCGCCCCGCCTTCAGGGTGGTCAGTGAACACAAACCCTAGAAACCCTCTTTGGCGATCTACGTGCTTCTGTAAGCAATAATCCATCAACTTCATCCACTGATTTCTATGCAACTCCCAACAGATGCGTGGTGAGCTTGCCATAGCCTAGAGGCTCTTGAATACGTCTGTAGGCTCTTTCAGAGTGAGTTTCTCCAAGATGAAGCTCAAGGCACACGCATTCTGTGGGTTTGTGAAGACGAGCGCTTGTGGTAAGGTTTCCGACTGCGTTAAACAATTCATCCACTGTATCCGCCGCCCGCGTTTCGATGTAACAACCTAAATTCGAATATTCGAATGTCGTTGGGATTACAACGGATACAATGTTTCATCTGTTGATCATCGCAACTTTCTGAATGCGTACAGTTGTTCTGATGCATTCACGTATGCTAGAGCTGCTGCTGGTGTAATGTTGTTGTCCTGTCTGTTGCGAATTCATCATGACGTGCTTAAACGTAAAATTGTTTGATTTATGTTGTGTTATCGAGAGGTGGCAGGATGATATTTGGGACTTTTGAGGTTGGAATCTCTCTCAAGATTCCAGTGTTAGCCTACTAGCATCTTCAGAGGCACGACTTCTTCTTTGAGGTACTTACAGGTATTGAAGACTAAACAGACTTTGATTCTCCATTTATGTTAAATCAGTCTGATATCAGAAAAGGCCTTGGCTACAGGTCACTATACTGTGCATGGATGTAAATGCATGCTGTAAGTCTTTTGGGAAAACCTGGAAATATCAGGGACTTATTTTCCTGGCTTGGAAAAGTCAGTTATAATTATAATTATTAAAGTTATAATTATAGATCTTTGTAATACTCATGTAATTGCTTTTACTTTGGTTTCATTTGTTTTTGTACTAAATAACAGAACAAAAACAAAGGTAAAACCAAAGATATGATTTAATGACTTTGAAAATCTAAAGAGTAGCCTACCAGAAAGTTTACTATAGAAACATGGCCAATATGTCAATTCTAGACTATTTTGGAAAATAAATAAAGATAAATAAATACAATCAATAGTTTTAAATGTTACAAACAAGTTTGGGAACCCCAGCATTAATTATGAAATGAGTATCAAAGACTAAAATCTATAATCTATACTGTTTTGTTTAATAAAACAAGTGCTGTTAAATTGAATTATTATTAAAAAAATTTTAAATGTTTAATTATTAAAATTAAAACTTTAAGTGCAAAATGACAGCAAAGATAATTGGAAACAATTTGGTTCACTTATATTTTAAGTTGTATAAATAAATATTTGCTCATGTATTGTGAACATGAATTACAATAGTATATTCATTAAAAAAATTAACCTAAATAAACACATTCTCTAAAAATAATTAATTTTTAAAATAATTTTGTTAATTTGTTAAAAACATTAACTAATGTTAATAAATCAAATCTTATTGTAGAGTATTATAATGATGAAAATATAAAAATAGGAGTGCACAATGAAATTAAATCGGCCGATAAATTAAAAAAGCTTTAATTTAGCATTTTAATTTAGATTTGAATAACTTGGTAAAATAATAATTTTAAAAAATCTGTAAAAATACGAAATGGAATATGAAGGGATTTTCTGTATTGATTTTTTTTTCTTTTTTTTTCTTGTTATTTTAAGTTTGCACTTCATTGCATTGTTTTATAGTTAGTGGAATTGTCCATAAAATAAATGTATCATTTCCTGGCAGAACTTTGCCAGTACATTTTCATTCATTCATTCATTTATTCATTTATTTAGTTATTTATTTGTTTATTACAATGTAGTTCTGGACTGAGCGTCATGTTATTTACCTCTTGCATCTTTAAATAATATTGTTTATTTTTAGCTGCATGGCTGGAATATAAAGCAAGTGCTTCAGGAGAAAAAGGGTGTTTCTGGTTTTGTAGGTTGAAATAATGCTGAATTTGTCTAGGTAATTTCCGTGCAGGCGTTCTCAGATGACTAATGACTAAATGTAATTAGGATTAAGCAGGAGACATTTATTAGTTGGTGGGAAGACTGGAGCCTGTGGTGATCTCTGGGTAATTGGATGTCTCTCAGGTGTGTGTGTGCTCTAGAAGTCACTGGAAACACAAGGCCGGCAGCTGGGCTTCAGTCCCAGAGGGCTTAACTAGAGACTTAGAATGTGAAAATCTGCTGTTTGCATGTCAAATGTCTTCTCTGCATAAAGTTATTCTGCTTTGCATAAAGCTGTTTCCTGTTGTATACAAAGTCAGTTAATGTGAAGAGGGCCGAGCGGCATTCAAGATGAATGATCTAACCTGGAGTTTAAAGTAAGTCTAAATGGTTGCTAATGATTTGTATCAAAAATGGTTTGGCAGTATCTGTTAAAGAAGATGCACTTTGTGGCTCCTGACCTCAGGCTCACATGCTTGTTTTTTTCCTGTGTGGTCTCTTTCTGTAGTTGTTGACACTCATATAACCAAGAGCTCCAGGCTGTTTATGGAAAATATGAGACATGCGCACTGTGTGGAGACACATGCTCCTAATATAGACTTTTACTGTGGAAAGTATAGTGCTGTCGAACGGCTGTGGATAGTTTGCCGCTGACACACTCCAGTTAAAGCATGACATGTATGTGTGGTGCAAAATCCCACTTATGCACTGTAAAAAATGATTTTTCGAAGTAAATGAAATGAAATTTACTTGCAAGTAAATCCTACATTTTTTGTAAACCTAACATTTTGTTAAAGTTGTTAAAGTCTTTGTTAAAGGGATAGTTCACCCAAAAATTTAAATCCTGTTAAAAACTACTCACCCTCATGCCGTTCCAAACCTGTAGTCCTTTGTTCATCTTCGTAACACAAATTAAGATTTTTTTAATGACCCAACACAACTACCATGTTCAAGGCCAAGAAAGCTAGTAAGGACATTGTTAAAATAGTCCATGTGTCGTAATTGGTTCAACCCTAATTTTATGAAGCTACGAGAATACTTTTTGTACACGAAGAAAGCAAAAATGACTTCACGCGTCTTTTACGTAACACTGTTTCAGGCAAAAACAGAAGACTGTATACATTATGTATTTTAACGGTTTTGTTCAATAAAACCATATGATTTATGACTTGTTTTTGATACTTTATTTAAACTAATTATTATTGCCTCGTTGCTATTATATATGTATTTTAAGTCGTTTTAAAGGCTATTGTTCACTTGGGTCTGTTTTTATTACTGCAAAAAAGTAATTATAATGATCCGATTAATTGTCAGAATAATCGTCAGATTACTCGATTATCAATATAATCGTTAGTGACAGCCCTAGTCGTGTAAACACTTTGCTTGTATGATGTTTTAATCTCAGTACCAAGTTTTTATTGAGTCATGTTGAAGATTTCAAGCACAAGATTCTTAGCTGATGAGCATTTGCTTAACAAACAAATTACTGTTTGCTAATGAGAAAATCTATAGTAATGTGTGCATATTTAGAGATCTGCTGTTTTGCATTAAGGAAATTCCTTAGCCAGATCAGTAACTCCACATGATATACGCTCATTTTTAGAACGGTCATCTTGATACTGTAATAGAGCAAAAAATCTGTAGATGTCAGTGAGGACATTACCAAACAAAGCCTTAAGGATTATATGTAATATGGTTTATTGCCTATTGCAAGCAAAGTTTCCTTTGTTTTACTCTTGCTTCCTTCTATGAGACTGGAGCCAAACATTGTGTTGATGTGATAAATAACATCTGGGACTGATCTGTCTTCTTGGTACTTCATTGAACTGAGAGTCTCCTGGTTTCCAGTCATTACTGACCTTGATTTTTACTTTTTTGGGGTCAATTACCATTTTGTTAAAGGACAATGACCAT
Source organism: Labeo rohita (assembly GCF_022985175.1). NCBI lineage: Eukaryota > Metazoa > Chordata > Actinopteri > Cypriniformes > Cyprinidae > Labeo > Labeo rohita. The sequence goes on along the minus strand of NC_066880.1, from coordinate 26,024,955 downwards.
ATAAACAAGTACAAGAGATGCAAGGTTGTTAAAAGTTCTGTGTTCTACTTTGTGATTCTGATTCCATCCAATAATTTTAGTACTTTGAAAGAAGCCCCGTATAAAGATGTGTTGTTTAGGTACTATGTGGAAGTGTTGTCGAGTTTTCTGTTGTGAAAATATTTCATCATCCATGTTGATGTAGATTCAGTTGCAACATGGTGCAACAACATTATTGGCAAAATAGAATGTAACGGCATGAGAAAATGACGTTTCAATATTATTAAAAGACAGTAGTTTCAGACTGCATGCATAAGCAGTGCAACATCAAGACAGTTTTTAGTCAATGACTATTTTATTCGTGCTTCATAAAAGCCTATGTTGCAAAATACTGTGTTTTATGAATAGATTTATAATGCATTTTTAACATTTTTTGTTCACCATGAAAGGCTCAACCTTAGACTTATAATTTTTTAAGGCAAGATCGCAATACTGTCACAATGCTTAAATGCTTAAGTAAAGCCAAACTAATTTCTACATTTAAGAAAAAAATCCAGCAAGGTACCAAAAGATACATGAAAAAAAGAAAGACAAACCATTTAGGCTTATATAGGTAAGCAAAATGACACAAAAAATGTGTATCACAAGAGAGTGAATGACAAATACAATAAAATCAAAGATACAAGTGAGGATTCTCCAAACAAGTAATCGATCTATATCCTGTGGTTGTATATGATTGTTGTTCTTGAGGCAGGCATGTGATAAAGTTCTCAGTGTTGGAAAGGCTGGACACTGATTCTCCCCGATGACTGTTATCAAGTGAATGAGCTCCAGTCTTGAAACCTTACACCAGCACTAAAGGACCAGACAGTGGAAAATCCCTCCTTGTTCACATTAAGATTGGAAAAAAAAAAAAACCCTTATTGATAAACATTGCAGTTTCATCAGTAATTCTTTTTAAATTTATTCAATTGTCAGCACATAGTTGCCATAACCAAACCAGAGTAGGAATGTAAACACTGAATCCAAGCATCCTTGCTTTTGCTTTAGAAATTGTAACTTTGTAGTTACATGTAATGAAGTTTGTGAATGTGTGTATTACTTGTATCAACAAGTGCAATTCTGATCTACTGCTCTGTTTCGTTTTGAAAAGTCAAGTATGGAGAGGAATGTGTCTGTATGAAAGCAGCGCCTCCCACTTTGATATCTGACTTCTTGAACTGCTCGAACCGAGGCATTGCCCAATTTGTGCTCGTGTTTGTTAGCGTGAACTCAAGACGTGCTGGAAATGCTAATTCAGTTCCAGCTTATGGAATGTGTGTGTTGAGGAGTTTCAGAGAAGACAGAGAGTAATTCAGAGACTCAATGGACCTATTGTGGCCTGTCCTTCCCCATCAGCAGTTCTGTTGGCTGTCTTATACTGACTTGTAGTTCTAGAGTTGAACATTTAACTGACCTTTCACATCCCAGTTTTTGGGTTGGGTGATGCAACAAAAACACGGGCAATATGCAGTCATATAACAATGATAATCAGTAATATTTACTGAAATACTTTTTGTACATTTTGGTCAACGCTAGCTATTATTGTGCAAGCTCACTTCTGAGCTCAAGTGAGTGCCTCAACATTTTATATTGCGACAGAACACGTATTGACTATTTTGTTTACAAAACCTAAAATCTAACATAGAGAAATTAAAATTCAACACTTTTGATAGTAAAAAAAGAAAATGAAACATTTAAAGGGGTCATCGAATACAAAGTTCACTTTTACATGTTGTTTGAACATAAATGTGTGTTGGCAGTGTATGTACACATCTACCCTATTATATACCCTATTATTAATTAATCTGTGAAAATAATATCCCCTTTTACAAATCGAGGTCGCTCCCACGATAGTTGATTGACATGAGCGTCTTACCTCAGGCCTTAAATCAGCTGTAACAGCCCGATCTCGATTGTTTCGATGCCGGAGCAGGGATGTAAGTTAGACAAGAATATCTCCGACTGAGCCATTGAGGTGTTGTGTTGCTGAATGTAATAATGAACATAGTGGTCGTCATTTACTTCCGACATCTGAGCCGCTGAAGATGCAGTGGATTATATTTGTTTGTGAAGGGAATGCGCCTTCCAGTCTGCATAAACGCGTCTATGTTCGCGCAAATCATTTGTGATCCAGCTTCACCTACAGCAGAAGTGAGTATAAGGTTTTTTTGTTTTTTTTAATGAATCTCTGCAATCACCTAATAATGTGCTAGTTAGCAAGTTTTGCGGCTGAAGGCGCTAAATGCGGCTAAAGTAAACAATCTCTTCAAGCACAGCTTGTCACTCCACAGAGAGAAGAGAGGGACGGGGCGAGCAGAGCTCATTTGCGTTTAAAGTAACAGTCCATCAGAATGGGTTGATTTTTGCAGAGCTAATTTTGACAAGGTAAAAAGGGTGTTGTTTTACGCTACCATTGAGAATTTTTAACCAAAGTATATTATAGACTTTTTATTAAAGGAGAACTCCACTTCCAGAACAACAATTTACAAATAATTTACTCACCCCATTGTCATCCAGGATGTCTTTCTTCAGTCGTAAAGAAATTATGTTTTTTGAGGAAAACATTTCAGCATTTTTCTCCATATAATGGACTGGTATGGTGTCCAGATGCACCGACACATCGTCCACATACATGGGGATCGAGCAAAGAAAAATGTACACAAGCATGCATCCAGGTCACAGGTCACAAACAGAAAGGAAATAAATAAAATAAAGAGAGACAGATGTCGGTGGAATGAGTCATCTCTTTACCTTTCCAGAGCATACAGACACACGTTGACCACGTGCACAGTTGTCAGTCTGCCACAAAACTACTGTAATGCTCTAGTGGCCATTACAACATCATATATCATTAACCATGAGAACACTTTATCCTTCCTGGTATTGTAATACTTTTACTAACTGTACTATATCAGGTTGTTGACACTTACCTGCAATTCTCGCTCTGTCTGCAAAACATATGTGAATGCGCTGTGCAATAAAATGTTCCTGAAGACAATACCTATTGCACCTTTAAAACATGGATTTGTTTAAAACATGGATAAAACAAATTCTTTGAATTTTCAGCATTTTTGAAACCTTTCCAACAATGACTATGATTCTGAGATCCATCTTTTGACACTAAGGGTAACTGAGGGACTCATATGCAACTATTATTTGAAGGTTAAAAAAAAGCTCACTGATGCTCCAGAAGGGTAAATTTACCTTATATTGTCTTCTGGGAAACATGTAAGTATCTTCTGTGGCTTCTGAAGGGCAGTACTAAATGAAAAAAATATATGATATTTAGGCTAAAAAAGAAAAATGTACGCATCTTTATTCTGTTCAAAGGTTTACACCCCTGGTGACTCATGAACAACTGTCACTAAAAAAACAGTTGTGGATCATTTATGTAACAACACAGTATTAATAATAAAGTGTATGTAAACTTTTGAACAGGGTCATTTTTATAAATTCACCTATTATTTTCTGTTGTGGACTATATGTAAACATCTTTTATGTGAAATATCTTATTCAGGTCAGTACCAAATAAAAAATAATATGCATTTTGTATGATTCCTCTTATTTTGGTAATATAATTAACATTTAGCAGATAATTATAATTTAAATATTAGATTCTAACTAACCCCTTGCCATTCCCTCATAGACACCACTATAAGAAACCCTGGATTAAAGGATAGAATTTTTTATTTTTTCTAAAATCATTGTACGGAAAAGTAACATCCCTCTAATTGAAGAATCACTCACATGTGAAATTACATTATCCTGACTGCACACTACACACTTTTGATAAGCCCTCTGGGCTAACTGAATGGAAATCTGATCTACAGGAATAGGCTCATGTGCCGTAACTAGTATCTTGGCATTGGGAATGAAGGGTTTTCCTAGAGTTTGGAATTGGAGCTGTTCTTTTGGCATTTCAGCTGCTGTTGAAAAGGCATGGCTCATGCCTGGCCCAGGAACTTGAAGAATGTTAATGCTGCAGATTGAACAATGAACATTTTAAATGAAGCGCAGCTGTGAAATTACATGTTTTATGCCTGAGAAAAAAATAAAATTGTCAATTTGGTGGTCATTATATATTGCCCTGGTGATGATTACAGTGGTTTGTCCTAGAGGTCTGCATTCCCAAGGAACTCTTGTGGGATCCGTGGGACCTGACACAACTGAGTGTGGCGTAGGACAAGTTTTGAATAATTAAAGGAATAGTTCATCCAAAAATTCTGTCATTAAAGGAGAAATCCACTTCCAGAACAACAATTTACAAATAATTTATGCACCCCCTTGTCATCTAAGATGTTCATGTCTTTCTTTCTTCAGTCGTAAAGAAATTATAGTTTTTGAAGAAAGCATTTCAGGATTTTTTTCCGAATAATGGACTTCAATGGTGCCCTGATTTTGAACTTGCAAAATGTAGCTTAAATGCATCTTCAAAGGGCTATAAATGATCCCATCCACAGAAGAAGGGTCTTATCTAGCGAAACGATCCGTAATTTTTTCAGAAAAATAAAAATTTGTATACTTAAGCACAAAAGCTCGTGTAGCACTAGCTCTGGGATGCACTTCCACGACGCTGCGTACTATGGAATCACGTCTAAGTTCATCGTCTGTGTCTAGCTCAAAAAGGTAGGATATTGTGAAAAACATCTCATTTTCTCCTTCAACTTTAGAATCGTCCGACATCGTTGTACGTTTTTGTTTGTAAACAGCGTTTTACTTTTTGCCTTAGTCTGTGCACGTTCGCTTTGTAAACACTGGGTCTGTAGTTCCACCTACGTCGTGCGTGACCTTTTGACGTGTTCCGCAGTATGTAGCGTCGTGGACGCGCATCCCAGAGCTAGTGCTGCACAAGCTTTTGTGCTTAAAAAGTATACAAATTTTTATTTTTAGAAAAAATGGCCGATCGTTTCGCTAGATAAGACCATTCTTCCACGGATGGGATCGTTTATAACCCTTTGAGACTGCATTTAAGTGGCATTTTGCAAGTTCAAAATCGGGGCACAATTGAAGTCCATTATATAGAAAAAAAATCCTGACATGCTTTCCTCAAAAACCATAATTTCTTTACAACTGAAGACATAAAGACATAAACATCTTGTAAATGATTTGTAAATTGTTGTTCTGGAAGTGGAGTTCTCTTTTAATTACTCACCCTCCTGTTGTTCCAAACCCGTAAGACCTTTGTTTATCTTCAGAACACAAAATAAGATATTTTTGATGAAATCCAAGAACTTTCTGACCCTGCATAGACAGCAATGTAACTTCCATGTTAAAGCTTTCTGGGCCTTAAAAGTGGTAGTTGCATTGTGGAGTGTCAGAAAGCTCTTGGATTTAATCAAAAATATCTTAATTTGTGTTCCGAAGATGAATGAAGGTCTTACGGGTTTGGAACGACATGAAGATGAGACAGATGATGACAGAATTTTCATTTTTGGGTGAACTATCCCTTTGAACTTTATAACTCTCGATAGGGATTGAGAACTAAAAACTAGTTTATTTAATTGCTGAAAAATGATATGCCATTTTTTATGTCTTGTCTTGCACTTTGTGAGGCTATAGCTGCAGTTATCACAACAATAAATATTTATCTTTAAACTCACTGGGCCATTCAAAACATTTTTGACCCCATTCTTGTATGAATCTAGATAAAGCGAGTGAAAATACCTGACACACAATACCGGTGGGAGTTAGAGGGATGGCATTTTGTTCAGTCTCTCACCTTCTGTTTGGTTTGTACAGGAGTTACTGTTCAGTAACTTAACCCCAGCTTGGTTTACAAAGGCTGTCTGAATTCTATAGTTGGGTTAAAGAAATAGTCTGATCTACATTCTTGCATTGTTATTTGGTTCCTTTTTTTACGGAAAGTTTCAGTTTGAATGGAAAAAGTGATGTGTGCACAGTACTCAGATAAGTACGTAGTGTTAATTCTAAAATAAATTCAGCAGTAGTTATAGCAACTGCTTTGGTATGAGTAACTTCCGATAAAACTTATTCACACTTATTCATTGATAGAAGTTGGTAGTTTTTTTTTTTTTTTTTTTTTTTTTTTTTTTTTAACTGAGTAACCAAGCAACTGGATTACAGAGCGAAGCAACTTCCTAACCTTACGAGTGTTTTTTTTTTTCCTTTAATTATCATCATTAAATGAATAAATTGGAAGGGTTACTTAGAAAAAACAGCTAAGAAAAGAGTGTGAACTCTTTCAATACTGTTTAAAAAGCATCACAGGATGCAGCTGGAGAAGTTGATTGCGAGAACAGTGTGGCGACGGCTGGTCAGCTACATAATTCTCACACTTCCGTCATAGTTTTGGTGACTTTACAATTATTCTAAAACTTAAAAGGAGCGGTTAAATGTGTTCAGACTTTGACTGGTAGTATAGCCTCTTAGGTAGCAGCAGTGTAGTGAAGAATGTGGCATGAGAGGAAGTGTGAGGGATGTGACCACATGTGAAGCTACGCAAAGGGATTAGTTAGATGCTAAAAAGATTACACCTACTTTCAGTGGTTTGTAAGTAAGAGAGAGTTAATGTTAAATTAAACTACTGTGCAGATGTATTTACACCTTATCATTACTGTAAGCAGTGTATATTACCTACTATTTTTTATATTAAGTATCACAGTAGACATTTTTGAATATTTTGGTAGCCTGATCACAAAATGAGTCAAGAAAGCTTACTGCCGGTTCATCTGTCACATTGGAAATGAAAGGGTTCAATTTAGAGCCCATTATGTTGTGAGATACAGTATTTCACACAGTGTGCTTTGTTTTATAAAATGAGGCAAAAGGTGTATCTGATTGAAATTTATTTATTTATTTATTTATTTTTTCCTCCAAAACCACTAAATGGCATGGAAACTCACCATAGCACTTTTGTAAACATCAGCAGTTCACTATACACCTGGCAAAAAAAAAAAAAAAAACCACACGATTGTGGCCAGCAGCCTGAAGTCGGGTGATAATCTAAAGTCAACCTGAAGTCAAGTGATAATTGTTAAAATTACAGAATATGTTTTGAGAGGTCTTGTTAATTATTATCGGTTTCATTCAAAGTAATTAAATTATTTTTTTTTTTTTTTAATGTAAAGTATGGTGCAAAAATTAAAATGTAGCCATTTACCTTCATATTGTTTCAAACCCATTAGACATGGACCCATAAGATAATCTTCAAACCCAAAATATGATATATTTAATCAAACATGAGAATTTGCTGTTTTTCCATTAAAAGTACAGTTAACCCGAAATTATATGGTTATAAAGGCATCATAAAATAAATCTAAATTAATTGAGCAGTTTAATCTTAGTCCTGTAAAGAGATATGATCACTTTATATGATGAGCATATGTCAAAAGTTTTGTGTTTAATTATTCTATAAGTCAAAATAAGTGTTCATGATAAAGAAAAGGAACTTTTTGAATTTAAAGATTAGGGTAAATTTAACTTATTTTGTCTTCTGGGAAACATATAAGTATCTAGGGCTGGGCGATATGGGCAAAAAAATTATCACAATAATTTTTTTCATATCAGTCAATATCGATAATTATCACGATAAATGTCAAATCTCTATTTCTTTCAAGTTTAAAGTCAGATTTTTGCTCCAAAGTAAAAGTTGTAGAAACCAGACCATTCATTTTCTTTAACAAAATAAATATCTAAATGGAAAAACTATTTTCTTCATGTTCTAATGAGTTCTATTGTTTCAAATCAAGAAACAGGTTTTGGGTTGTCTGATAATGATAATGATGATAATAATAATAATAATAATAATAATATCACTTTTTTGACTCTTAGAAATGCACATTTGATAGTAGCTTGAGGATGCAGAGGTAAATTTTTGTTCATTATCAGTCAGTAATATCTGTAAAAATTGTAGCAACCTCAATTTTATATGGTTACATTTATTCTGACCCAGTTTTTTTTAAGCATTGGACTCCCATAGTAGCAAGCATACTTTTTAAATCATGATAAACACAGTTAAAACCACACATAATGATACCGCAATACCATGGTAAAAACATAACTACATGGTTTCATAGGTAGCCTATTGTATGAAAAACGGTTGACTAAAAACATTCAGTATAAATGCACACATGCTATTGCTTAATCACAAATATACACATACTATAATTATATACCATTACTCCTGTAATAAAATTCAATGTGAATATCCCACATTGCTGCCACAATACCATGGTGCAGTGAGTGTTACTACAGTAAATCCATGGTAAATGATGGCGATGTGTAGATTGAAAAGCCTTCTGTCTTGCACACAGCTTTAAACTAGTTTGAATCACGGAGTCATTTGTGTTCATTGCTGAATTCAAGTGTTTCACACTGGATCTCACAGCGCTGTTTAGTGCTCCCATGACAGAGCCATTCACATGTCGCCTCTTTTGCGCGCTCAAGTTCGTTATTTCAAATGTAGGCGCGTGGCAGCTACGCTCATTACGGAAGCGTAATTTTTCTAAAAAATAGCAGGCAGTTTAACTGTTCAGGACGAACAAGGGACTATCACTAAAAAAATACACACATCTTATTCAGGTCAGTACTAAATAAAAAAAAATAATAACATGCATTTTGTGTGATCCCTCTTATTTTGGTAAAATTAACATTTTGCAGGTTCTGCAAGGTGTATGTAAACTTTTGACCTCAACTGTATCTTATTCAGTCAGTGTATTTAAATATATTTCACATTGTTTCCTCAGGAAAGCACATACAATGAACACTGATATTATTATGGTTACAGAATTGCTATCAGATATCACTCCTGGAAACAAAATTCTTAAATTTTTCACCATTTTAACGACAAGTGTATACAATATGACATAGGAAGCTAATTAAAACTTAGAAGTCTTACATTTTTAAATATGTTTTAAGGTAAAAAGTCATACCTTCATCAGGAAAAAATATAAAAATTAACACTATCACTCGTAAATATAAACATGCTCATCACAGAAGCTGTTTTCAAGTCATTTTGTTTTTTTAATGATTAAAAAATATATATATATATATATATATATATATATATATATGTGTATATATATGTGTATACATATGTATATATATAGATTAAAAATAAATAAATGTCATGACATTGATCCATAGCTCTAACTGAAGGTCATTAACTGAAATTCTGAGTTCGTAATACATGGACCTCATTTTGTTTTGTTGTTTGAACACTGTATATGATTACCCAGATTATTGTTTTACAGTTGTTATAGTCACTGAACAGCTGAGCAATTCTGTTGTGGACAAAATAATGCATAGAGTTAATGTATAGCTCTGCTCATGAGAGTTTATGTTCCAAAGAAGCACATGAGATATTGAGCAGGTGACTTTAAGCAGGTGACCGGCTCTAGTAATTTTTTCATTCTCTAACAGTTTACCTCTCAGTTTCCCATTTATGTATTCGACAGCAATGCAATCCTGTCTAATAAAATAATAAATTCAAACCTAAACATCTTTTCTTTGAAATCGTTTGTAGTGACAACTGAAATTTCGGTGGTTTGGTTTGTACTTCTAGCTCATTGTTGTTTTCTGGGTTTTAACCACAGTGTTGCAGTAGATTGTTTGCTTGTTTAAATGGATTACTCATTAAACGTTTTTGAAATAATTTCTGAAGGCCCTAAACCTCCTCCCACAGTCTTAGAGTTTGTCCTTGTTTCTCAGAGGTTGTATAGCACTTAAAGTAACACGCATGGCATCTGCAGATACGTTATATGACATGACTATAGAAAGACAGACTAAATCAGTCTTGTGCGCTTTATTAAGTCATTAGTCAATGGTTACAACTTCTGTTTGACATTAACTGTCACATTCTCAGCCTGGTTATCTTCACTTTTTTTTTTTTTTTTTTTTTTTTTTTACCCCTCTGTGTTTGGAGGAAAAGCTTCTGTACGTGTGACATTCAAAACAACATATGCATTAAATGAGAGAACCACTCCGAATACTTTAATGTCATTAATCTCCTAGTAAATATATGTATTTTTTTGCAATCTATTACATTTATTAATTATATTGTTTTTAAGGATAAGAAAGTCCTGTCCATTTATTCCATGTTTATTGCATGGAAAGTAATTTTAAAAAATCTATAAAATAATAATAAATCTGAATAATAAAAAAGATTGTAAGTATTATAATACAGTATTAATATATAACCTATATTATTAATAATTCGCAATCAATTTAATTTGTTGGCTAACTATGTAACATTTCTAACAATCATTTCTAATGTAACATTTCACTGGCATTCGTTCATGTATTGCACACCCATTGATTTTACCTTACATACAGTAGCTATTATTTGTGCAAAGTGCATTAAAATGTGAACATTATGACATCCTAGAACATGGAAAGCAATATAAATTACAAAAATAATTCTTCAAGCCTTAGCTTAAAGTTCAGGACTATTTGACGCCATTAGTGACTAGTCGACGTCGACTTGAATTTCACTCACATAAATGTCGACTTTAAAAAATCTGAAGTGGGAACTCCTAGTGGGAAAGCAGCAGTTAAGAAAGCATCTGCTCATAGCATTGTGGATGTTTGCGCAAGCTCTGCAATCAGCACTCCCATAAAGTCAAGTCACGCTTATTTATATAATGCTTTATGCAGTTGCTTTAAAACATGTAGTTTTACAGTATTAAACGTTAAAAGCAGTGTCAGTGTCACTTTTAGTTATTACAACAATTTTCTGCTATAAAGCAGGTCAATATGTATATAAATATGTATAGAATGTGTATAACTCAATATTTCAATGAATTGCAAAAGCTGAATAACATGCCTGCAACCATGGCCTGTGGTTGTCGCAGATACCAGTCCTAGTATGTCTTAACATTTTCTTGTTCTTCCAAGCAATGCTATAACTTGGTTTAAAGATGTCAGTATAGCATGCATTAATCTTGTTCAGCTTTTGCTTGCGATGGTGAGAAATGTCACAGGAAACCACAGTTACACTCTGATATAAGTTTTGCATGAGTTATTTTCGTTTATTTTAATTTGCTTTGCATGGTCATTTCAAATAACTGCAAAAGCTATGCTCTTCTCTATACCTCTTATTTTTTTATATATACTGCTGTTTCCTGCAAAATGTGGAAGGGTTTCTCAGTGCTAAAACAACTTTTGTGCAGTGTAGCTTGCAGTCAGCAACAAGTTGTGGCAGGAAGGAAGGCCCTTGCAAGTGCCATTGTGTGTGTGTATATAAATAAGGACCCCTCCCACTATTCCTTGTACACATTTGCAGCTCGATTTACAATTTTTCTGAAAACAAGATCATAACTTTGAATACAAATATACAGTCATTTGCAGAGACTACTGAACTGTTTGAATTTGTTTTGTCCGCATTGGTTTATTACTGTTTACAGACAAATCTACCCACCCTAAACAGCATGTAAACACGAAATGAACTGTGATTGGTCACATGTCTATCGAACAGCATCTGCCTGCTGATTGTTGAAGAAGATTGTTCTTAACCAAAATAAACTGCAAAGTGGACTGAACTTAAAGCTAATTTGCAAAAAAACATTATAGATGCAATGAAACACAAGTAGCGTCAGATCTTTTCTTCTGTACTGCGCACATTCAAGAGGATTATAAAATAAGGTGGGCGGGGACTTGGTTCTATTCTTCTGTTGTTCATTGGATGTTGTGATGTGGGTGTGTACTTAAATATGGAGGCAGATGAATGATTAAACAAGATGTAAAAAAAAATGTTGCAGAAAATGAAGATTATATAAGGATGAATTATTCACAACAAGATCTATAACATGCACTTAGAGATTTCTAAATTTCATTAATTTTCATGTCAAGCATCACCGTCACATAGATTTAGGGCAGATTTACATGACAATGCTGTACTAAAATGAAAATGTTTCTTAAAAGTTTAGCACATAGATGACAATGTTGTCAAAACAATCCCCGTTCATATGGATCCAAGAAAACTGCTAAAAGCGCTATATTATTGCACTCCAGGCCAGTAGTTGGCGATGTTACTTTGTAAAGATGCTTTGTAAACCTGTGCACATACCTATGAACATGTAATTTGCCTCCAGGTCACCATTTTCACAAATTCAGGTTTTTGTAGGTTATGCGGCGATGATAACAGAATAGTTTTCAAATACTTGCAATTTGAAACCTGTTTTTTAAAGTTTGCATTTTCATGTCCCTAAAATAAATGTTGTGTAAATAAATGGCCAAAAATAAAAACTTTAAACGCCCTCATAACCGGGTAAATAACCAATATGAGCTTTTATTAAAAGCCTAAGTGAATTTGTATTTATTTAACTATCTTTAATTGCTACACAACTGTGGCAGAAAAAAAAAGAAAGAACTGAAAACCTCATCAACCATAATGCACTGGACTCAGTCATTTTTGAGCTTGCCTTGGGGCTGCAAAAATGCAGAAGTAGGGTAGATATTACACATTGTTTATTTATTCATAATACTGACATTAGCTGCGTTTCCATTACAAATGTGCACAAAACTTTTGCGATATTTTATAAATGTTGATAAAACACTATTGTGAAATGATGCCGTTTCCATTAAAGGGGTCATCGGATGCTAAGTTCATTTTTACATGTTGTTTGAACATTAATGTGTGTTGGCAGTGTATGTACAAATCTACCCTATAATGATAAAAATCCATGCAGTGGTTTTTAATTAATCTGTAAAAATAATATCCCCTTTTTCAAATCGAGCCATTCTCAGATGCCTTGTAGGTGTGGCGTCACACCAACAGAGGCCGCTCCCATGATAGTTGATTGACATGAGCATTTTACCTCAGATCAGCTGTAACAGTCCGACCTCTTTGTTTCGATGCTGGAGCAGGGATGTAAGTTAGAAAAGAATATCTCCGATTGAGTGATTTAGGTGTTGTGTTGCTGGAACATAGTGGTCGTCATTTACTCCCGACATCTGAGGTGCTGAAGATGCAGTGGATTATGTTTGTTTGTGAAGGGAATGCGCCTCCCGATCTACATATATCGGTCTATGTTTGCGCGAATCATTCGTGATCCAGCTTCACTTACAGCAGAAGTGAGTTTAAGGGTTTTTTATGAATCTTTGCGATCGCCTTTCCTAATAATGTGCCAGTTAGCAAGTTTAGCGGCTAAATGCGGCTAAAGTAAACAGGCTCGTCTTTCCACAGAGAGAAGAGAGGGGCGTGGCAAGCAGAGCTCATTTGCATTTAAAGCACCCACGACCAGAATGAGATGATTTTTGCAAAGCTTATTTTGGCAAGGTAAAAAGGGTGTTGTTTTACACAACCATTGCGAATTTTTAACCAAAGTGTATTATAGACTTTTCATTAAGACCCTAAAGAATCATATCAACTTGTGGAAAATGGGCATCCGATGACCCCTTTAACCGATGTTGTGCGACTAAAACATAATTTTTTCCTGTCACGATAAGTCATGGCGACGGCTGTTGGTAGGTTTACATATATCGCAGTCACCGCACTAGCCATTAATTATAATCAAAGGAGATGTAGGTGTGTATTTTTAGTGAAGCAACGTGGAGGGATGATTCTGAGATGCTTTTTAAACATAACTAGAGTGGCCGCAATCAGCTCAAAGCCATAATATGCCACAGATGTGTCGAGTGTAAATAATGCGTTATCCAAACATTAATGGCAAGGAAAGCCCTTTATAATTGTGAGCAGCCACATATGAAGTGTTTTTTGAGGTTATAGTACATTAAAGAATGATCATGTGACATTTTTATGTACACCAGGTGAAAAAGCTATTTCTATTGCAGTTTTGTGAAATATTTCTTTTTTGAATTGCCCCATGTAAGGGTAAAAATGTTTTTGCTCTAATTGATGTGTTTTCATTGGATGTATTTTCAATTTGCAAATTTAATTATAGGGTAATAGAAATGGAGCTATTGTAAAAATACAAAGCTGGTTGAAAGTCAGTGAACTTATGGTGTGTGCGCACCAAACGCAAAGCCAATATATGCATTGTGTAAATCTATTTTACTCATTTTTTATTTTATAAATGCTTTTGCGAAATGATGGCGTTTTAATTAACCAATGTTATGTGACTAAAACATAATTTTTTCCTCTCGCGATAAGTCATGGTGATGGATGCGAAGCATGGAGAGATGATTCTGGGATGCTTTTTTTTAACATAACCAGAGTGGCCGCGATCAGCTCTGGTGGCCGTGTTGGTGCCGTAATACGTCGCAGACGTGTGCGGTGTAAATAGTGCGTTATCCAAGCATTAATGGCAAGAAAGCCCCTTATACTTGTGAGCATCTACATATGAGGTGTTTTTTGAGGTTATAGTAAATTAAAGAACGATCATGTGCCTTTTACGTACACCAGGTGACATGTAAAAGCGAAAAAACTTCCATTGCAGTTTTGCGAAATATTCCTTTCTTGATTTGCCTGAAAAAACCACCTGGGTTTTTATATGGGAGTTTTTGCGAAATTGACGTGTTTCTATTGGGCGTCTTTTCAGTTCGCAAAATTTAATTTGCACAATTTGAAGCGTAATGAAAACGGAGCTATTGTAAAAATACAAAGCTGGTTTATGTGTCAATAAGCGCTTTGACAAATTTTCGAAATTGCGCAGAAGTAGCGATTGAGGTGTATATCATGCATTCGCGACAATCACATCACCCAGTTCGTGTTATTCGCTTTCTTCGTAAATTTTCGTCTGTTCATGTCTTTGCATTGACTTTGTATCTACTCACATGAGTAATTAAATTCGCTTTTGGTGTGAACACCATTACCCTTTTTGAAGGAGCAATTTTTAGGGACTTCAATTTTTAGACGATCCACTGACTATTGTTACTTTTAAAGAAATGAAAAAGCTTGAAGACCCTTATCACGGAGACTTAGGGTAGGATTTTTTGACTCACCCTGAAAACCCTGGCAACCGCGTAGCAACACGCCCTAGAGCTTTCCTTGGGCAAGAACTAGACAGAGTTTTGGTAAAGTTTTTCACAGGTTCAAAACCATCTTCATGTAGGGGTAACCAGTGAACTCATGGCTGACAACCTCACTAATGCAAGCCAGATGTTGTCCGTGACAGATAGTTCCCTTCCCCCTACTGCTGTAATGTAAACAGTCCTGCCACACCCGTGGAAACACTCGAGAGCTCCTGGAATTCTTGCAGTCAGACGATGCATGTGGTCCTGATCAGTGTGTTTCTGCCCCAGCTCGCAGCCGTTTGAGAACTAAATGTGCTTCTTTTTGTAAATACATGAAGATTAAATATAGCGGGCGACTCTAGCGGTTCACGCTTGCTGTGTTGACTGTATGGCTCCGATGTTGTGTAGTTTGGAAAAGTTTCTTTTAAGGAGTTTCTTCTGTGACTGGAAATTATGCTAAACTCTGACGGAAAGTGAAACTCGTGAGTAAGTTACACATGCTTTTTAACTGCTGTGTTTTTCTCATATCACATAGCTGTCTGGATGTTGTTGCACTCTTAACTGTTTTCATGCGTTTGCTACCATGTACCTGTAAAAACTAGTCAGAATGCATTTGACTGACTTTATTTTTAATCTTAAAGATATTTAAGGTCTAAAAGTTTATTCTCAGATGCTTAAAATTAGTTTTGCATATATTTATGTGCTTTTTATTTTGCTATGTGTAGTGTTTTTTGCAGATTTTTACATAGCAAATAATGATTAAAAACTGTATACTAGTTTATTTCTGATGCTAGATACTGAAAGAACTATGCTAAAGATTTATTCCTAAATGATAAAGATAAAATATAACTTTGTCTTTTTTACTTAAAACTTAAGTGTAAAAGAGGGTGAACTAAATCTAAAACTAAAATCTACAGCATTTGTTGCTTGAAGTAAATGTTAAATAAAATAAAATATAAAAAACGTATTTCATCTAGTTAACAAGGCAACATTTCTTATTTACATTTAGTTTAACTTAATGCACTAAAATAGCTAAACTCATAAATGACAACGAAATTGCAAAAGCTTAACCTGTAAGCATAAAACATAAACATCTTTAATAGTATCTTAACCATACTAAACTAACTCTGGTGTGACATCATGTATGTTGAAGGGCAATAAAAATGTGGGGCAAAAAAAATTTAGTTTTTTTTTTTTTTTTAATTGTTTGCATACATATGTCTTTGCAAACAGAATGTAGAGTGCTTTAGAAATAAATGTACATTTGTCTCTTTACGTTACAGGACCGGCATCTATGAAGAGGCTGTAGATGTGCGTCATATTTGGATTAAACATCTGGAAATTGTGAGCCGTTCCTCCCCATAGCCCTTTACATGTAATGAGCATGGTCAGAGAAGGACTTCGTGTTTCATAGCAGTGTGCGCCTATGTGGGATTCTCCATTGCGTTTCTACAAGCTCAAGGGCTGAGATGAATAAAGTAGCGTCGTGGTCGGAGGAGGAGGTCTCGCTCTGGCTGACCGATCAGGGCCTGCAGGAATACTCGGAAGCATTACGAAACTCCAACGGCCCGGCTTTGTTAAGTCTTACGACGGATGACTTCAAGAGGTCACCCCTCTCCAGGGTCACATCAGACGGTGGTTGTCTGCTCCTGGAGAAGATTGAGACTCTTAAGATCGAGCATCATATAGACATTCACAAGAATGGGCATGCCAACGGCCACATGGTGTTGAATCATGACGGTAACGCTGGGAGTGCCGGAAAAGCTCAGCACAATGGCATGGTGAATGGCTTTCACAAGGAACCAGTGCAGATTCCCATACCAGAGCCGGCTTCTCCGCAGTTCCCTCCCGAATGGGGAAAGACCGGCGTGGCCCTCGTCTACGCCTTATGCTGCTTCGTCTTAACCACCGTCATTATTTCTGTGGTCCATGAACGTGTGCCTCCTAAGGAGGCATCTCCACCACTCCCTGACAAGTTCTTTGACTTTTTTGACCGAGTGGAGTGGGCTTTTACTATATGCGAGATCAACGGAATGATTCTGATGGTCTTGTGGATTATACAGTTGAGTCTCTTAAAACACAAGTGAGTTTCTGAGTAGCACACATTGTATTTGTGAATCATTTAAGAGTCCTTTTGTTTATTACAGGTTGAGAAACCTGTAATGTCCCAGGTGTATTTAAGCCCAAATTCAAAAGGAATACATAATAGATGATAATTTGCTTAAAGGGATAGTTAACCCAAAAATGTAAATTCTATCAGTAATTACTTGTCCTAAACCTGTAAGACCATCGTGCATCTTCAGAAAACAATATTTTTGATGAAATCCAAGAGCTTTCTGACCCTGCATAGACCACAAATGCGTGTGTCTCATGCCGAAGTGTGTCGAGTGCTGACACAGAAGAGAAGAAATTGTTGAATAAAGTCAGTATTTTTGTTTTCTTTGCGCTAAAAAAAGTATTCTCGTAGCTTCATAAAATTAAGGGTGAACCACGGATTTAATTAATGACAGAATTTTCATTTTTGGGTGAACTTTTCCTTCAAAGATAGTGATGAGAATTTTAGACTTTGACATTGTTTTTGACAATCAAGCATTTTCAGTTAAATTAATTTTGAAATCACATAATAATGTGAATAATATTTTATTGCATTACAGTAATAAGGGGTGCTTAATAACTGTCAAAAAAAAAAACAATTATATATTTGGGTAACAGTAATTAGAAGAAAATATAATTTAATTTTCTTGCATTATAGTAATGAGAATGTGTTGCAGTAATGCAAAAATGTAAATTATATTGTTTTCTGATTACTGTTATATGAATAATAAAATATTTAAATAATATTTTAGTGCTAATTAAGCACAATTTTCACAAAAAATATCATTACTGTAATGCAAAAATTATATTTTCTTATCATTTTCTGATAATAGAAGTAACATTATTTAAAAGGGGTCATTGGATGCCCATTTTCCACAAGTTGATATGATTCCTTAGGGTCTTAATGAAAAGTCTATAACATGCTTTGGTTAAAATTTCTTAATGGTAGTGTAAATGTTTTTAAAAAATTTTACCTTGCCAAATTCAGCTCTGCAAAAATCATCCTGTTCTGGTTGAGGTTGCTTTAAATGTTAATGAGCTCTGCTCGCCCCGCCCCTCTTTTCTGTTTGTGGAGTGACAAGCCTGTTTACTTTAGCCACGTTCAGCCGCTAAACTTGCTAACTAGCACATTATTAGGAAAGGTGATCGCAAAGATTCATAAAAAAATATATAATTTTTTCACAGTTAACCCCTGTATGGTGTTTGGGTCTGTGGGACCCGTTTTCACTTTTTGTCAAAAGAAAAATGATATGAATAATTATTTTTTAAAACTCATACTCTTTGGCCTTGGCTCATTTTCTGTGAAGAACATTTTCAATGACCACACACTGTACACCCCACCTACACACTTATGTTACATACAGGATGTTCGGGTCCACTGGACCCGGGCCTATTAAAGAGTGGAAATTTTAGGTCCTGTGTAACTTCACTCTGTCCCCCTATTGTCTGGGCCTGCTGTTAGTATGTGTGTGTGGTTCTGTGTGTGTATGTGTGAATATATGTGAGAGACAGAGTTTGTGAGAGTGTGAGTGTGAAAGTGTGAGTTGTGTGCTTCTGCCCTCTCATTCTCACGCAAAGTTGTAGTGCTTTTAATTTATAAATGTGATCTAACAAAGGAAAAGGGCAAATATCAGCCATAAATGCTGTTTATATAGTTTGTAATTGGGATGAAGTAACATCTGTTGAGTATTTTAACATAATTTTTTTTAATTGTGTTGAATTAAAAACCCAAAAATGCAACGGGTCCACCAGACCCACGAGCACTGGCTGAGTAACAAAAATACGAACACCATACAAGGGTTAAGCACAAATTTCACTAAAATTATTATTAGTCCAGGAAAATATTATTCTCATTGCTGTAATTCAAATTTAAATGAGTGACAATTGCTTATGATTGTTTTATAAATAAAATACTATTTAAATATTTTCATAATTACAATTACAAGTACAGTTTTCATAAGTACAGTTTTTCGCTTAAATGACCATTACCACAATTAAAAAAAATTTTTTTTTGTTAATGTAATGCAGAAAGATTTAAATTCGATTTTAAATTCTATTTAAAATAATTAAAATTATATGAATAAAATATTATTTAAATATTTTAAATAATATCACAATTTCACAATGTCACAATTTAATCATCACCGAAATGCAAGGCAATATTATTCTCATTACTGTAATGTAGAAAAAATGGCTTGAATATTTTGTTCTCATTGCTATCATATGAATAAAATAGGAATAAAATATTACTTAAATATAATATTTAATATAATTTATTTAAGTGTAATATTTAAACACTTGAGCATAAAGTTCCCTCATATCATCATTACCATAATGCATAAACATTCTCATTACTGTAATGTTTTTTTGACAAATATCTGTATTTCACTTAGTGCTGTCAATCGATTAATCGCATAAAAAATATATATATATATATATTTATATATATATATGTATGTATGTATGTATGTGTGTGTGTGTGTGTGTACTGTGTATATTTATTGTGTTTATATAAATACACATGCATGTATATATTTAGGAAAAACGTGTTTTTATATTAAATATATTTATATATAATATAAATTATATGTGCGTGGAAATGTATACATGTAAAAATTAAAATATTTTCTAAATATATACTGTATGTGTGTACTGTATACACACATATATTATGTAAACAAAAACGTTTATTTGGGATGTGATTAATCACGATTAATCATTTGACAGCGCTTACTTCACTATATGAATCATTGAGAATCATCATGTAAAATCATGGTAATGAGAGTTTAGGGGAAATGTGCTTAATTGTCATGATTGTATTTTCACAACTCAATATCTTATTGAGTAAACCAAGTCTAATTTCTTATTTGTGTCTGTTAATTTTGGGGTGAAATGTAAAACGTGACTCGCTTGGATATTGTCAGGTTTGCTCTAGTAGTACTTTTATTAAAATATTAAATCACCACATCATCTTTTCACAGATCAATTGTTGGTCGACGCTTCTTTTTCATAGTCGGGACGCTCTACCTCTACAGGTGCATCACCATGTACATAACTACTCTTCCAGTGCCTGGCATGCACTTCAGATGCTCTCCAAAGGTAAAAACAAAAAAGGTTGCTTTCTTTTTCCATTCTCATATTACTTTATAACAATGTTGAAGTTAATAATTACCACAACTAACTTTGCAAAACAGGCTTGTTGGCCAGTTAAAGGAATAGTTCACCATAAATATTTAGAATAGAGTGGATAAGGATAGTGACTCCTTTTGAAGCTTTAAAAATAGAAGTATCATAAAAAGCTTGTTTGTGATTAAACCTTACACATTCACATGTTCAGGCATAGACCATGTAATTATCCTGGCTGCTTTAATGATGCATACTTGTATAATGCTTCACTGTAGCGAAAGATTAGAGAATGGTGTTTGTATGTGATGTACTGAATTACATTTTCGTCCCAGAGCCTTTCTGGTTTATCCTGTGTAACAGGATAGGTGAGGTGACCATCTATGTCTTGAAGAGTTGATGTAAAGTATTTGCGAGTGTTCTATAAATGTCCTCAGAGCAGAGGTCACAAAGGGACATATTTCACATTGGACGGAGAAGCCGTTCATGGAAAATGTGAAGTGTGCTATTTTCATCTGTTTTTCCTTCCATATGCGCTGGCAAGCCTCTTATATTGAGGAAGACACAGGGGGATAGAGTGTTGGAAAGCAGTTGATGGGATTTTTTATTTTTTACTTCATTTTAATTTCCATTACTTTTATGGAATCTGCCAGCCCGATCTCATGAGAAAAAATATATATATTTTATAAGGTGGCAATTACATATGAATTTGTACAATGGATTTTTTATGGAAATGTACAGTTTTTAAGAAAAAAAAAAAACAAAACTTAAGAATCTACCCCTAATATTCTAATTACTGTTATATTAATAGTATATTCATATATATTCATAAATATAAACTATATTTTTGACAATTACACACAATTTCACTGACATGATCATTAATCCAACAATATACTATTACTGTAATGCAAAAAACTAAAATGAGATTTTCTTATGTTTATTGATTTTATTAGTAAAATATTGTTAGAATAATATTTTGCAAAACGTTTACTTAAATGGTCATTACAATTATTGAAAGAAAATATTATTTTTATTATTGTAGTTCAATATTTCAAAGGTATTTTCTTAAGCTTACTTTTATATGAATAAAACATTATTTAAATAATATTTTAATGTCAGTTAAGCACAATTCTCCCTTAAAGGGGTGCTATTATGCTTTATCACTTTTTGAACTTTAGTCAGTGGGTGGTGTGTATGTTTGGGCATAAAAAACAAAGTTACAAATCTTAAAGTCCACTCCAAAATCCCTTTTTAAGAACTACAACGAATGTCTCCTTTGGACTACAGCGTTTGTTTTCCGCTTGCAGTGACGTCACAACGCGGTCCATTAGAATATCATTAAAATAAATCCCGCCCATGGAAGTTCTAATTGCTGGTTGGGGTGTAGGGATGAGGTGGAGGATTAGCCTAACTTTAGCGATGCAGCGCGGAGAGCCACTTCAACGAGCCGCAGCGTTGGCGGTTTTAACACAAGCATTGACTAGAGCGGCCACTTCAGAGCAGTAACGCGCCACAGACGTGTGCAGTACAGGGGGTCCAAACACATACTGAAGCCGCAATCTACTCCGGTTGCCGCGTCAGAGCCGTAACGTGCCGCAGACGTGTGCAGTGTGTGGTAAGAGATTTATCCATCATACAGTGTGGATATCTTCACTTATAACATTTGTGTTTATTAAAATGCATAAACTTGCACTAGAATAGGCTAGGCTGATCAGTGATGATGTTCTTTGATAATGTTAGGCTGCTTTTAG
Organism: Labeo rohita; assembly: GCF_022985175.1. Lineage (NCBI taxonomy): Eukaryota > Metazoa > Chordata > Actinopteri > Cypriniformes > Cyprinidae > Labeo > Labeo rohita. The sequence continues at coordinate 26,003,089 of NC_066880.1, read as the reverse complement.
CCTTATGCTGGAGCTGGTTTTGGGCAATGAAACTAAGCATGTAAATAATTAAATACATTAGCACGATAATATCATGTATTGGCGATCTTTCAGGCTGACGATATGACCCAACACTACTGTAGCGTATTATTTACTCTCCCTCCATGCATCCTAGGTGTATATGACTTCCCTCTTTCAGACGAATGCAGTCAGAGTTATATTAAAATTTATCCTGGCACTCCCAAGCTTTAGAACGGCATAGACGGGTGTTTCTTAAACCTTACACATTCATATGTTCAGGCATAGACCATGTAATTATCCTGGCTGCTTTAATGATGCATACTTGTATAATGCTTCACTTTAGTGAAAGATTAGAGAATGGTATTTGTTTGTATGTGATGTATTGAATTAAATATACATTTTTTGTCCCAGAGCCTTTCTGGTTTATTCTGTGTAACAGGGTAGGTGAGGTGACCATCTATGTCTTGAAGAGTTGATGTAAAGTACACTTTAATCTAGCTTGCGCTAACAGCTGTACAAAGAACTTGCTTCTTTGACAAGGGGTATGGCAGTACTGAAACACATCTAAGCTGTTCGCCAATCGCAACACAGTGGGACAGCTAACCAATCACAACACATTGAGTTTTCTGGAAGGTGGGCCTTCATTAAACCCGGAATTAATCGAGTCTTTTGTGCTAGGCTGGGAGAAATGTATTATAATAATGTAAATTATGTTAAAAGCATGTACCAAGCATGAAAGCATGTTCTAGTACACTCCCAAAACCAAATCAAGACTTTGTAAAAGAGCATAATAGGACCCCTTTAAATGATCATGCAAGACAATATTATTCTCAGAATTGTAAAGATTTTAAAGTTTCTGTAAGAAATATATATATATATATTTGAATGATATTTTGTTCTCTTTGCTTTAATATAAATAAAATGGTATTTAAATAATATTTTTGGGGTTGTGAACATGCCTGGAAAGTTTTGCACAAATTTTCTTTTGCAGTTGTGAGGTTAACAAGTCAGCTTGATCTGCCCATTTCATTGCTTAACACACAGACCCAAAACAAAAAATATATATTTTATGTCAGTTTCTCAACTACCCTCTGAGATTTTTACATTTTAGAGTTGCGCTTTTAGAAGAAATGTACACTGTGTTTGTGCATGTGAATTTAGCTAAGAATCAACCACTACAGGAAAGCACATGCAAAAAAAAAAATATAATAATAATAATAAAAATAAATAAATAAATAAAAAAAGAAATGATAAATAATTATTCAAAAATTTTATTCACACAAAACAAATTTTTAAAAAATAGTTATACAGTTTAAAAAATCAAACTGGTAAATTTTTTTGTAATGTGTGAAAACTGTTTAACTGTTTTTAGTTTAACAGTTTAACTGTTTTTACCTGTTTAGTTTACTTTTTTTTTTTTTTTTTTGATTATTATTATTATTATTATTATTTTGTTTTTTGGAACGCAATGATTTACAGTTATACAAGGTTTGAATAAAATATGCAAAGTATTTATGTCTTTTTTTTAAAGTGATGAAAATGAATAGGGAACTGTTTTCTGCAGCAGTGGGGCTCTTTCCGGACAGTGTAAATCCTAAGACCAAATCTGCACGTACCGGAAAAATGAGCAGTATTATTGTGAAATGAAATATTTTTTTTTAGCAGTGTAACTCCTCTAGTACTACCATGCTGACAGTCCACTGGTGATTCTTTTGTGACTGTGTGTATGACTCAGCTGATGAGATGCACTGAACACTCATGCTAGCTACACCAGGCAGGAAATCCACACCACAGGACCTGCAGGAAACACTTATTATCAAGCCCAGCAAATCTTTGCACTCTTGTTAGAACCTGTTTTCCTGCTGAATGCAGTTGCTGAAAGAAAGCCCAGGCAAAAACACCAAGAACTTTGTTTTGTAGGAGCCATTTTTTGCTTTTATGTTGAATCTCAAAGGGCTTATTTGTTGATTTATGCGGTCAACATGAACACATGCTGAGTTTGTTGAAACAAAATAGGACAAGCAGTTTAAAGAAATTTAAGGAATTATGGGAGAATGTCATGATGCTAATGCTTATTTGTTGTTTCTGGCAGCTGTACGGTGACTGGGAATCTCAGATGCGGCGGGTGATGAAAATGATTGCAGGAGGGGGTCTAACCATCACGGGCTCTCATAACATGTGTGGAGACTACTTGTACAGCGGCCACACGGTCATGCTGACCCTTACTTATCTCTTCATGAAGGAGTGTGAGTAACTGAGACAACACTGTCCTCTAGTGGGCAGCTGAAGCACTAGGTTTTGATTATATACTGCTACCAAATAGTATTTGCATATTAAGATACACTCAAAAGTGTAAGAATTTTTGCATTCCTGTGTCTGTTTGGATCAGGCGGATCATAAGCTTAAAAAGTAGTACCATAGTATTTGTCAGCCAGAACTATATTTTATATATCAGTGCTCCTTGTTACAGTGTAATTATACATTTAAGTTCTGAATAATATTAATTAATTATAAGTACTTACTATATGATCAGGTCATACAAAATGCATGTTATCTTTTTATTTAGTACTGACCTGAATAAGATAGTTCACAAGAGAAAATAATAGTTGAATTTATAAAATTGACCCTATTCAGAAGTTTACATACGCTTGATTCTTAATACTGTGTTGTTACCTCAATGATCCACAGTTTTTTGTTGCCCTTGTTTGTCCTGAATAGTTAAACTGTCTTCTGTTCTTCAGAAAAATCCTTCAGGTCCCACAAATTCTTTTTTTTTTTCAGCATTTGTATGTATTTGAACCCATTTCAGCAATGACTGTATGATTTTGAGATCCATCGTTTCACACTGAGGACAACTGAGAGACTCATATCTTTCTATTACAGAAGGTTCAAATGCTCACTGATGCTTCAGAAGAAAACACAAACAAACAAACAAACACAATGCATTAAAGGGGTCATCAGATGCCCATTTTCCACAAGTTGATATGATTCTTTAGGGTCTTAATGAAAAGTCTATAATATTCTTTGGTTAAAAATTCTCAATGATTGTGTAAAACAACACTTTTTTTACCTTGCCAAAATCAGCTCTGCAAAAATGATCTCATTCTGGTCGAGGCTGTTTTAAATGCAAATGAGCTCTGCTCGCCCCGCCCCTCTCTTCTCTCTGTAGCTGCTAAACGTGCTAACCAGCACATTATTAGGAAAGGCGATCGCAAAGATTCATAAAAAAACCCCTTATACTCACTTCTGCTGTAAGTGAAGCTGGATTACGAATGATTCCCACGAACATAGCTGGATATATGTAGATCGGGAGGCGCATTCCCTTCATAAACAAATGTAATCCACTGCATCTTCAGCTGCTCAGATGTCGGGAGTAAATGACGACCACTATGTTCATTATTACATCCAGCAACACAATACCTCAGTCGCTCAATCAGAGATATTCTTGTCTAACTTACATCCCTGCTTCGGCATTGAAACAAAGAGGGCGGACTGGTACAACTGATCTTAGGTAAGATGCTCATGTCAATCAACTATCGTGGGAGCGCCCTCTGTCGGTGTGACCCCATAACAACAGGCATCTGAGAATGGCTCGATTTGAAAAAGGGGATATTATTTTTATAGATTACTTAAAAACCACTGCATGGATTTTTATAATTATAGGGTAGATTTGTACATACACTTCCAACACACATTAATGTTCAAACAACATGTAAAAGTGAACACTGCATCCAATGACCCCTTTAAGAGCAGAGGGGTGAAAACTTTTTGAATTTGAAGATCAGAGTAAATTTAACTTATTTTGTCTTTTGGGAAACATGTATTTTCTGTAGCTTTTGAAGTGCAGTACTAAATGAAAGGAAATGTGATATTTGGGCAAAATAAGAAAAATGTACACATCTTCCTTCTGTTCAAAAGTTTTCACCCCCAGTTGTTAATGAATGGATTTTCCTTCTAGAGCATCAGTGAGCATTTAAACCTTCTGTAATAGTTGCATATGAGTCCCTCAGTTGTCCTCAGTGTAATAAGATGGATCTCAAAATCATACAGTCATTGTTGGAAAGGGTTCAAATGCACAAAAATGCTAAAAAACCAAAGACTTAGTGGGACCTGAAGGATTTTTCTGAAGAACAGCGGCCAGGACAAACAAGGGACTCATGAACAACTATCACTAAACAGAACAAAACAAAACACAAAAAAACACACACACAGCTGTGGATCATTCAGGTAACAACAGAATATTAAGAATCAAGTGTATGTAAACTTTTGAACAGGGTCATTTTTATAAATTCAACTATTATTTTCTCCTGTGGACTGTATGTAAGTGTCTTTTATGTGAAATATCTTATTCAGGTCAGTACTACCTAAAAAAAATCCCTCTTATTTTGGTAAAATAATTAACATTTTGCAGATTCTGCAAGGTCTGTGTAAACTTTTTTGACCTCAACTGTAAATATTACTCTAGAATGTTTTCTGATTTTTGCCTTATTTCATTAGGTAAACTCAAACTGCTGTTCTTCTTGCATTAGCCTTGAAGCGAATAGTCTGTAATCTTATATTCTACATTATAACACCCCTGAATTTCTTGCTTCTCACAGATGCTCCTAGAAGGTTTTGGTGGTACCACTGGAGCTGTTGGGCTCTCTGTGCAGTAGGAGTGTTTTGCATCCTTCTTGCTCATGACCACTACACGATTGATGTTGTTGTGGCCTACTTCATCACCACACGTCTCTTCTGGTGGTATCACACAATGGCCAACCAACAAGTAAGTCTGTTTGTTTTGGCAAGCCACAGAGCTAAAATGTTCCATTCAGAGCTGTGAGTCAACCAGCTTATGTTTTTTTTTTTAAACCTGCTTCATCTACATCTTTTCTAGGCGCTCAAAGAGACTTCTCAGACCAACTTTTTCACCCACGTTTGGTGGTACAGATTTTTCCGGTACCTGGAAAACAACGTTCCAACTGCCGTCCCCCGCAGCTACCAGAAGCCCTTCTCGTGGCAATCGCTGCATTGGGGCCATGTGAAGTACACACGGATAGACTCAGACTGACTAATGTGCAAAGTTAGACATTGGTCTCCAAAACATGTGCCCAAAGTGCCAGAGCAAGCCTGAAGTTGTAGCTAATCCCTTTAACTAACAAAACCAGTCATCCAAAGCATCTCATTTCCGTATGACGTCCTTGCAGGATTGGTTTTGGATGTAAAACATAGCACATATGGAGTTGAGAACAAAAATGCCTTTGGTCAGTGATTTTCTTCTCCCCAATTGTGTTACTGAGCTTGCGTTGGCCCGTGGCATCATCCAACATTGCACCAACAAAATTCACAAAAGTAAAGCCAGCAAATTAAATGCCAAGTTATTTGTTTTCAAGTTTGCCCCCGTTTACAGGCCTAAAGCCATCTTTTCCAAGCTATTTTTGTTAAATCAAGTAAGCAATCTGACAAACTAAATATTGCATTTTTCTGTTTGGAAGGAACGAGAATCAGTTTTGTACAGCCTTACATTTTTCTAGATGTCTGCTAAACAAGCTGTCAGAGGAGGTTTATATGAATATAATTTTTTATTTTTTAAGCTAATTCTTTATTTCAAGAGCAACAGATGTCGTTTATCGTTTTGGATAATCTAATGCTCCTCAGTGCCTTAATAGTTCATCGCGAACAGTGTTCTGGCGGTCAACTGTAGTAATGTATTTATGTTCGAAGACAATTTCAGTGTTTTGGACTTCATATTCGGAGTGGTCGTGCAAACTCATGTACCACATATGCTTGAAACAGAACTCACCTCGTCGCTCGAATGTACCAATACTGTTATTTCCATGACCGTGTCCGCAAAGCTAATTTCATGGTCCATAAGCATTTCTCCACTGTTGGTTTCGGAATGTATTTATTTATGTCTTTGTTATGTTATATTTAGTATTTCTCTCTGGAATTGTTTCTTTTGGAATGTTGTTTGTCTCTCAGACAGCTGGTGCTTTATGGCTCTGAATGAAATACAGGTCTCTGGAGGATTCAGTTCTGGGTTTGACTGACAAGGCGATGTGAAGCGATCCATCCTTTCAACGAGCCAGAACAGATGATCTGCCCCATTGACCATCCAACACAACAAGCTGCTATATTGTGATGTAAAAGTAGGAGGTGTTCGTCCAATGATAAACAAATAAATTACAAAATATTAGCACAAAACAGCTTTGCTTGCTTATTTGATTCTATTTTTAGTGACAGTATCTACAGTCATGTGAAAACGTTAGGACACCCTATTGAATTTCATGGTTTTCTGTATCAGGACATAATAAAAAAATAATCTGGTCCTTGGCAGGTCTTAAAATTTGAAAAATAAATCCTCAGATAAACGTCATCACATGACATATCACACAGTGTCATTATTTATTTAAGAAAAATACAGCCAAGAGGTAAAAGCCATGTGTGACAAAGTTAGGACACCCTATGAGAAATTTGCCTGTAGATCCACTTTTAGCAGCAATTACTTGAAGCATTCATTTTCTGTGTGACTTCAGTCTCTCACATCGTTTTGGAGAAATTTGGACCACTCTTCTTTTCAACGTTGCTCCAGTTTATTGAGGTTTGTGGGCATTTGCTTATGCACAGCTCTCACCACAGCATTTGAGTCAGGATGAGCTCTGGACTTGGACTGGACTATTGCAACACCTTGATTCTTTTCAGCCATTCTGTTGTAGATTTGCTGGTGTGCTTGGGATCATCGTCCTGTTGCATGACCCAATTTTGGCCCAACTTTAGATGTCTGACACATGCCCTCACATTTGACTGTAGAATACTTTGATATACAGAGGAGTTCATGGCCAACTCAATGACTGTGAGGTGCCCAGGTCCTGTGGCTACAAAACAAGCCCAAAATTATCAGCCCTCATCCAGCATGCTTGTCTTTTGGTATGAGGTGTTTGTGCTGATATGCTCTTTAGGTTTTCACCAAACTTGGTGCTGTGCATTATGGCCAAACATCTCCACTTCAGTCTCGTCTGTTCAAAGGACATTATTCTAGAAGACTTGTGTTTTGTTCAGATTACTCTTCTCAGATTGATTGCAGCAACAATTGCTTCTCTAAGATGATTGCTGATGTCTTAACTCCTTGGCATTGTGTTAACACACATCTGAAGGCTTTAGACCACCAAACTGCCAAAGCTTATGCTTTTATAGAGGCGCTCAGACTGGCTGATGATCAGTTAATCAAAGGTATTGTATTAGCAGTGCTTGACTGTTATTTACCCTCTTAATTCCAATGTTAACAGTATGGCTTTTTCATTTTGGCTTTATTTTTGTTCAGTAAATAATGACACTGTGCAATCAGGCATGCGTTTTTGTTCATCTGAGGTTGTATTTTCGAAATTTTAAGACCAGCCAAGAACCAGTTTTTTTTAATGATGTCCTGATATGGAAAACCATGGAATTCAATAGGGTGTCCAAACTTTTTCACATGACTGTATATAGAGAGACTTGTCTAAATTATCAGTGATTTTCATGATCTTAAAAAAAAAAAGCTTAATCTAAAGGCTTTTGCTTAAAGGAGAAGTTTACAGATAATTATATAATTATATAATTATTACATAGATTTGTCTTTCTTTCTTCAGTCGATAGGAAGCTGACTCTTAAAGGAAAAAAAATCAGGAATTCTCTCAATGTAGTGGACTTCAATGATGCCCCCAAGTTGGAACTTCCAAAATGCAGCTTCAAATGGCTCTAAATGTTCCCAGCCGAGGAAGAATGGTCCTATCTAGCAAGACAATTGGTCATATTCAAAACAAATTGACAATTTATATACTTTTTAACCTCAAACGCTTATCTTGTCTAGGTCTACGTGAACTCTGTTGTTTTCCGGGTCAATACAGTTAGGGTATGTCGAAAAACTCCCATCCCCTTTTCTTCCCCAACATCAAAATCGTCCTACATCGCTGCAGAAGTACCGACCCAATGTTTACAAAGTGAACACACAAAGAACATCAAATGCCCTTTACAAAAATAAAATAAAAGTTTGAATAAGAAAACGAGATCAGAGTTTTTCGACCTACCCTAACTGTATTGATCCGGACATGCTCATCGCAGAGACGAGACAAGACGGGCATTTAAGGATTAAAAAGTATAGAAACTGTCAATTTGTTTCTAAAATGACAGATCGTTTCACTAGAATAAGACCCTTCTTCTTCAGCTGGGACTGTTTAGAGCCATTTGAAGCTGCATTTAAACCACATTTTGGAAGTTTGGAATGAAGTCCACTATATGGAGAGAAATTCTGAAATGTTTTCCTCAAGAAACATAATTTCTTCACGACTGAAGAAAGAAACGAACACCTTGAATGACAAGGGGGTGAATAAATTATCTCTCAATTTTTGTTCTGGAAGTGAACTTCTCTTTTAAATCTTATAAAGATACTGTATATAAAGTTTCAGTTACACTTTATTTTAAGATGCCCTTGTTACAGTGTAATTATACATTTATGCACCGAGTAATAGAGCTGGGTAAAAACTGATTACCTGTAATCTGGATTACATAATCACATTCCAAAAATCAAGTACTCATAATTAGAGTATATTAAATTTTATAATGCTCATAATCAGATGTAGTTATTTTTATAGATTACATGATTACAAATTATTCATGCAATGGCAGTAAATCATTCATAATTCATTGATTCTCACCCATCATTTTTTTTCTATAAAACTCCTGTTTGTTGTACCATTTAGCTTTCACAATATAATAATGACATGTAAATGCTTCTTAGTTTGGTGAAAAAAGCACCTCCCAAGCAATTAGATCATGTATGAAACAAAAAATTCTGTAAGTTACTAAACACTGGTGATGTATACCTATGAATCTCTGTCTTCATATCAAGTGAACCTTCAGTTTTTAAATTAAATGCGGTTTGGGAAACCCTGATCTAATGTAATGTAATTTTATGATGTTATTATAAAAAAATGGAATAAATATTTTCCCTTTGCTTTTTATATTAATATGGTATGTTTAATACAAGTTAGATTAAAAAAAAGTAATCTAAAAAGTAGCCTGATTACATTATCTAGATAGATTACATTACTGACTACAGTTTTTATCATGTAATCTGTAATCAGTAATGGACTACACTTTGTAAGTAATTTACCCAGATCTGCTGAGTTAACAACATATACTTACTTTGGGGTTGGAATTAGGGTTGGGTTAGAGTTAGTTGCATGCAAATATACAAAAACCATTACTATAGTAAGCATCTGTAACAAGAGAATTGTAAAATAAAATATTACCATTGATTCTGAATATAAAACACTGAATGAAAACATCTGAATAAATAAGCTTACATTGATGTATGGTTAGGATTGGTCAATATGTGTTAGGATTGAACAATATTTGGCAGAGATACAACTATTTGAAAATCTGGAATCTGAGGTTTGCCAAAAAGGCCTTTTTATAAATGTTTATATTTACAGGAGGAAATTTACAAAATATCTTCATGGAACATGATCTTTACTTACTATCCTAATGATTTTTGGCATAAAAGAAAAATAATAATTTTGATCCATACAATGTATTTTTGGCTATTGCTACAAATATACTCGTGCTACTTAAGTCTGGCTTTATGGTCCAGGGTTACATATTACTTGCATTTGTTAATATTAGACCCTGTGCATAGACTATATACAAAAAGTGCATTTTAATACATTTTTAATGTGCAGAGTAGCATAAATGTACTTATTCTTGTGCATACGTGATGGAAAAAAGCAGAGCTTATAACAATACGATAAGGGTATTTCTATTATAGATATTTAGTTATAACTACACCATTTTACTCACAGCAATAAAACATTTTATTTGTTTTATTTGCTGCATCACACTTTATACCATCTAGATTTAAGTATTTTATAGTTTTAAAGAAATCAAAGCGTTCTGAAATGAATGAAAAGAAGATGCATATGTATGTGTATATGTATATGTATCAAAATTAGTTTTAGAAATATTTTTTTTTCTTAAATTTTGCATTTATTTTGTTTATCATTAACTAAAAATTGTCTGTGGTTAAAATTATCTCAAAGGTTATGCAACTAATCTAATCTAATCTGAGAGTTTGGTTTCACACTGTCAACATGAAATAATGGCTATAAACAGTACAGAGAAAATTACCTTTGTCCTTGTGTTATATACACTGGAAGTGTGCACTTGTTGCACTTCACTTTTTCCTCTGTGCAAAACCTGCACCATTCAGTGAGTTAGAGCTTGGAATAACACATGTAAGTACTTTTTCCACATATTATATAAACCAGGAATATGTTTCACCTGTTTGATATTATGTTACATCTGTATTGGAACATTGCTGATAGCAGTGTGAATTATTTATATACCCTTTGCAGAATAAGCAACATGTTAATCATTTAAACAGAATATGAGGGATCATAAACAATGCATGTTATTTTTTATTTACTACTGTACTGAAGATGTTTCACATCAAGATGTTTACATATAGTCCAAAAAACTAAAATGAATTTACACAAACAAACTACTTCAAAAATACATAATCATGCATCTTAATACGGTCTGTTTACGCACTTCTTGGATGATCAACAGCATATTTTGGAAGGGGTATGTAAACTTATGAGCATCATAAGTAAAAATTAATATATTTATTCAGCAAGGATGTGCTAAATTGGTCAAAAGTGACTGTAATGATTTTTACATTATTATACTTATTTCAAATAAATGCTGTTCTTTTACATTTTGTATTCATTAAGGAATCCTGAAGAAAAATGAGTGCTTTCAGAAAAATAATCAGCAAAACAACTGTTTTTGACATTGATAGTATAAAGAAATGCTGCTTGAGCAGCAAATCAGCATTTTCGAATGATTTCTGAGCGCTGAAGACTGGAATAATGGCTGCTGAAAATTCTGCTGTTCCATCACAAGAATAAATTGCATTTTAAAATACATAAAAAACAATCCCAGATATTTGAAGTCTAGTGTTATCACCTTTAACAAGATAGAAATACAGATTTATGTTCAAACTTTGCACACTTGCTCTTTGTTCTGTGTAGCAATGTTGTCTGAGTTGTTTAGTGTGTTATATGTATTTATATTTTGTATGACATGTATGTGCTCTGTGTGTATGTGTGTTTGTCTCAGTGAAGGGCGATGGCGCGTAAGACTAAGTGCTGTCGGCTCAACGGTCTGGAGATCTCACTCCTAGTTCTCTTCCTTTTGATGACAGTAGTCTCAGTTGGGCTAATAACAGTCCTGGCCCTCAAAATCGATTCAGAAAAAAGTAATTATATGTTTTAAAGTAATTTTTGAATCCCACGGTAATTTTTCCATTCATAAGCTTATTGAAAAATCATATCATGTCTGGTTTGAATTATTTGCACACCAGAAGAAACAACTCCAGATGAACCTGAACCGATCCCATCAGTGAATCCTCCAGAGATGCATTATCTGATTGGTGTGGGTCGAGCTGACTGTACTGGGCCTGTGGCCGATCTGCCTATGGTCAGTTTCACTTCTCCCAATACTTCTCTGTTCAGTTCGACTTTGATCATTTGACTTTACTCTGAAACTATAACCAGCTGTTTAGTTTGATTATTGGTGAGGCGTTAGTTGGAAGTTGATATGAATCAGTTACTACAGACTGATAATGTTTATGACTGTGCATTTAAGATTTTCATTAATGCTGTTTTTTTTAATCATGGGAAAGATGGGTTATGCCAGTACTCAGCAGACGGCGAGAGGGATTCACACACGTCTCTTCAGCAGAGCCTTCATCGTGGACGATGGCAAAAAAAGAGTGGTGTTCGTCACCGCGGACATCGGCATGGTCTCTCAGAGACTGAGGCTAGAGGTAGCACATACTTATCATTACACTCTAAAAATGCTCAGTTAAAAACAACCCAACTTGGGTAATTTGGCAACCCAGCACTGGGTAAATATTGGACAGAACACATGCTGGGTTATTTTGACCCAGCTGGTTGGGTTATATGTTTTTACCAAACATGCTGGGCTAACTATTGTTTAAAAAAAATATTTTGCTGGTTTAAGATGGACTGGAACTTATGAAAAAACACACAGAATTACTAGAGGCAACAGCAATAATAAGAAGATGAAAATTTATTATTAAGCAAGAACACGTACAAAATACAAGACAAATTGAGTTTATTTGGATGAATACAGCATAATTTACAATATTACATACATTTAAACTCGTGTAACAAGCATTTTAGACAAAAAAAAGCATCTCTCGCTCTCGTGCGGCAGTACAGGAGAGTCTCAGAAACAAAATGGGTTTCTCCAAGAAGTCGCTAGATTTGTCGCTAGGCGCTTTTTTGGAAAAAAAGGGTCTGTAAAGTCGCTAAATCTGGCAACAAAGTCGCTAAGTTGGCAACACTGCAGCTGGGTTGTTTCGTCAGAGACGAAACCAAGCATTAAAAAATACCTAGCAACTTAGTTACAGAACTAAGTACTCAGCACCTGGGTAAAAAATATTGAAAATAACCCAATAAAATTACCCAATGCTGAACCCAGCATTTTTTAAGAGTGGGGGTTTCTTTTTCTGAAGTACACCACATATTTTACTACAATTATGGTTGCTGTAAGCTTCATCGCATCAGTTTGATCATATTGTGTTTGTATGAGCTAAAGTTTAATTTCAATATTGCCCAAATCTCATTGGAATTGCATTTTGAAGATGTATTTAAAGTCATTGTCCCAAACCATTCCAGGTTTTGCAAGAGCTAAAGGCGAAATACGGAGACCTGTACAGGCAGGACAACGTGGTCATGAGTGGCACGCACACACATGCAGGCGTGGGCGGCTATTTCCAGTACACGCTCTTTATGATCACCAGTAAAGGCTACATCAAACCATCTATACAAGCCATCGTCAGAGGAATAGTCAGGGTATGTTTTACTGGCCAACTCTTATTTGAAATTTTTGCTATGGAAATACATAATGCTTACTCTTTTGGTTCTTGTAAATGCCTTCAGCATGTCATTGCTAATGTTTTCTATCCTGTGTATCAGAGCATTGATGTAGCTCACAGGAATTTGAAACCTGGACGCATTTTCATAAATAAAGGACAACTAGTTGACAGCAACTTGAACAGAAGCCCACATTCATACATGAACAACCCTGAGGAGGAGAGAAACAGGTTTGTTTGTTTGCTGATGTGCTCATATTGATCCAGCTTTTATTATTAAAGGGATAGTTCACTTACCCTTATGTTTATTTCTTCTGTAGAACATAAAAGAAGATAATTTGAGGAATGTTGGTTATGTTCAAACTGTTTCTTATGGAAGCCCGTTTCTGGCACTGAATACAAAATAAACTGTGATTAAAAACTCACAATTCTGACTTTTTTCCTCAGAATTGCAAATTTACATCTCGCAATTGTGACTTTTTTCCTCAGAATTGCGAGTTTATATCTCGCAGTTCTGACTTCATAATAATTGCGAATTATTCAGTCAGAACTGTGAGATATAAACTTGTAATTCTGAGAACATATCAGTCTTTTTTTCCCCTCAAAATTTGACTTTATAACTGACAATTGCAAGTTTATATCTTGCAATTCTGACTGTTCTAAGCAATTCTGAGAAAATAAAGGAATAAAGTCATGCAGGTTTGGAACAACATGATGAATTTTGAATTTTGGGTGAACTGTCCCTTTAAGGGGCAATATTTGGCCTCTGGAATTGATTTTAATTTTACCTGCATGAGGGCATTTTTTTCTCCCTATATAAAACACAAAAAATGCTGTCCTTTTATGTGATATTTAATATTGCACATTGAATCAAGTAAAATGACCTTAAACTCAGACATTAAAGAGGTTCACTTACAGAACAAAAAATTACAGATAATTTACTCACCCCCTTATCATCCAAGTTGTTCTTGTCTTTCTTTCGTCAGTCATAAAGAAATTATGTTTTTTGAAGAAGGCATTTCAGGATTTATCTCTATACCAGGGGTCACCAAACATGTTCCTGGAGGGCTGGTGTCCTGCGGTGTTTACCTCCAACTTTCCTCAACACACCTGCCTGGAAGTTTCAAGTATACCTAGTAAGACCTTGATTAGCTGGTTCAGGTGTGTTTGATTAGGGTTGGAACTGAACTCTGCAGGGACACCGGCCCTCCAGGACCGGGTCTGGTGACCCCTGCTCTAAATAGTGGACTTATATGGTGCCCCCAAGTTTGTACTTCCAAAATGCCATTTAAATGCAGCTTCAAAGGGCTCTAAACGATCCCAGCCAAGGAAGAAGGGTCTTTTCTAGCAAAACAATCAGTTATTTTCCAAAAAAAATTACCATTTATATATTTACCATTACTCCCATCTCATTTTCTCCCCCAACTTCAAAACTGTCCTACATCGCTGCAGAAGTACCGACCCAGTGTTTACAAAGTGAACATGCAAAGAAGATCAAACGCCCTTTACAAAAAAAAAAAGGTAAAACAGCGATGTAAGGCGATTTTGAAGTTGGAGAAGAAAATGACATGGGAGTTTTTCAGCATACCCTAACTGTCTTGGACTGGAATACACAGAGTTCACGCAGAGCTAGACAAGATGAGCATTTGAGGTGAAAATGTATATAAATTGTCCATTTTTTTTTTTTAGAAAATAACTGTGCGTTTCGCTAGATAAGACCCTGCTTCCTCGGCTGGGATCGATATGAGCCCTTTGAAGCTGCTTTTAAACTGCATTTTGGAAGTTCAAACTCATGGGCACCATAGAAGTCCATTATATTGAGAAGTGTTTTATGCTCAAGAAACATAATTTCTTTACAGCCGAAGAAAGAAAGACATGAACATCTTGGATGACAAGTGGGTGAGTAAATTATCTGTAGATTTTTGTTCTGGAAGTGAACAACATCTCTAAAGCAATTTGTATGTAGTTTTGTGCTTTTTTCGACTTTGGAGCCCCCTACAGGTAAGTGAGTGGAATTCACTGTCGTAGATATTCACTGTGGTAATTACAGCGGATAGCTGTGCAGGTGCATTTGTTGCTGCCGTAACGCAGCAAAAAACGTGATTGGTCTAGTTTTGGGCTGGTTTTAAATAGCAGTTGAGTGGGTTTTGTTGTGAAAACCTGGCAACCCTGATTAAAAGTTAGCTTGTCATCAGTGATTTTGAAACTGATAAATCAAGGTAAACACTTACATACAGTTGCTTTAATTTCTTAATTACAGAGTCAAAACAAAATTATACACAAAAGTGCTTGTAAATAATACAAAAGACAGGTTAGTTGTCACACAGTCTATGTGTCAGTGACTACAATAAGATTTTTTAAATTGTTCGCAAGTATAAATCTGTCTTCCAAACTAAAATTCCAGGATCTTTATATTTTTGTAATAGCTGAACCCAGGGCAATTTGTCTCATTATTATTATTATTATTATTTTTTTAACCCAAACTATGTGTTTATATTGCTGCATGTAACATTTACATTTTTGCAGTTTCATGAATTGTTTACGTCTCAAAATTGTGTTGAATGTGTCGTGACAGCTAGCTCCAGTTTCCTGTTAAAAACACTTCATATCGGTTGTAAGTTGCTACAAGTTAATTTCTGACTCTGTTTCCAACCCAGATATGAATTCACCACAGACAAGCAGATTGTCATCATGAAGTTCACAGACCTGGACGGGGACGGTATGGGCTTGCTCAGGTATAATATACATTTTACTTCAAAAAACCATAAGCGTCAGTACAAGCAGAGTAAGATTTTAGGGACTACAAGTTCTGTTTCTAAGTTTCCAAAATACACTGATAATAATACAGTGCTCTGATAATTGATTTATTGGTTATGTGTCTGCCCTCAGCTGGTTTGCTGTCCATCCCGTCAGTATGAATAACACCAATCGCATGATAAGCTCAGACAATCTTGGCTACGCCTCCTATGCCTTCGAGCAAGAGAAAAACATTGGCTTTCTACCCGGTCAGGTAAAAGGTCAACCTTTTTAATTAGAGCCTTTTCCCTCTGAGCCCCACCATCAGGGTTAATTAACTTTGTCTTTATTAGTTGTAATCTACTTGAAGAATTCACAAGGACATTTTGCCACTCAATAAAGTCAATAGTTCCCCTGAGAATGCTCTAAACATAGAGGAAGTTTATTGAAGATGGTTAATTAATGTTGTTATTATGCAAGATCTGTTTGCCCTATAAATGAAGCAGGAGATAAAATTTCTGTTGCTTATGTCGACAGTTTCTTTAATAGGCTTTTTGACTCAGGGACAGTATGAAAAGCTCAGTGCTAATGCATTACGGTCTGTTTACCTCCAGGGTCCATTTGTAGCCGGCTTTTCCTCCAGTAATCTTGGAGATTCATCTCCCAACATTCGTGGCCCAGTGTGTGTGAACACAGGGGAAAAGTGTGACTACCTTAACAGTTCCTGTCCCGTCGGTGGAGTGAGTTATTATTATAAACATGCTGTATTAACAGTGTTGTGCACCATTTACTATGGAATTAAACTAAGGATACCATTATTACCATCTATAATTTTTACATTCTTAATTAAAAATTGTTATTTATAAAGATTTGACACCTTCTACCAATCTGCTGTGTCATTGTCGATTTTAAAAAATATATTAATAATTTTATTTTTATATTATATGTATATTTAAATAATCTGTATATTTATTTATTTTTGGACAAATGCAACCTTTTATTTCAACTTAAATAGTTGCGGACTCTTGAAAATATTAATTCTTCACGTTCTATTTCACATGTACCTTTCAACAGAAAAAAGCATGCATAGCTTTTGGACCCGGTGAGGACATGTTTGAAAGCACCAGGATCATTGGAGAGAATATGTATAAAAAAGCAAAGGTTTGTCTCATTTGTCTTATTGCTTGATTCTAATGTGTATAAGTGATTGCGGTGTGAGTGTGTTACTTTACCTAGTGAATTTGTTCTGCAGGAGCTGTACAGCAGTGCAACACAGGAGCTGCACGGGCCTGTTTACACTGCACATCAGTGGGTCAACATGACCGATGAGACTGTCCCATTCAACTCCACTCATACAGTGAGTACAGGGTTCCTGTGCATAAAATACAGCTAATGAGACCAGCAACATGTACTAAGAAAGTAGTCAATTTGCAAAATTATGTTCATGTAAACTTATTTAACAAAAACATAAAGATTGAGTACAGAATAGTTTCATCTCAAAAGGACAATTTTATTCAACTTTAAAGATCAGCTGAATATCACAGATGCTGTCTGTAGAGCTTAACATGAACCAGAAAACTCATCTTTGTGGTGTTTATGCTAAAACTGTTTCTGTCATCAGGCACGGACATGTAAACCTGCTCTAGGCCACAGTTTTGCTGCTGGTACAACCGATGGAGGAGGAGAGTTTGACTTCACACAAGGTAAGATGATGAGTTTCATAGACGTAGACACACTTTGCAAGTGCTTTGTTAATTCTTATGGTTGCATATGTGACAGGCTGATAATTTTGGTTATGCTTTTTCTTGTCATCAGGGGATACAGATGGGGATCCTTTCTGGGACGGAATAAGAGATGCTATTTTGGGAGCCCCATCCAACGAGACCGTGGCTTGTCATGAGCCTAAACCAATCCTCTTCAGCACTGGGGAGGTACGAGGACAAGTACAGCTCATAAAAAAAAAGAATAACAAAATCTTACAATATGTTATCTTTTGTTATTATAAACATACAATGTGCCAAATTGAAAAATCACTTCAGAGTTGGCACTTTTTAAACACCCATTGGATTGTTTTCTTTGTTTTGAAATAATAACAGTTATAGTTGTTTTTATGCAGATGGATTCACCCCTCCCATGGCATCCAGCTATTGTGGATGTTCAGATCATGACTATCGGCTCTTTAGCCATAGTTGCTGTCCCAGGAGAATTTACGTGAGTTCTGTTTAGTATAGGGGAAATTAATATAGGAAACAGTGTCTCTATAACCAATAGCCAATAATGTTTACGCTAAATTGTTTGCTATGTTCTAGCACCATGTCAGGGAGAAGGATACGGGAGGCAGTCAAAAAGGTGAGAAATGCACATATTCTCTACAGGTCAAAAGTTCGGAATAATTTATGACTTTGAAAGAAGTCTCTTATGTATGTTAAAAATAGTAATTTTGTAAAGTATAATTATAATTTATAATAAATATAATTTAATTCAGTCACATGATCCTTCAGAAATCATCCTAATATGCTATTCTAATGGTCTGATTTTGGTTATTTTTGCTGCTTGATATTTTTGTGGAAAATGTAATACATTTTTTTTCAGTATTCTTTAATGAATAGGAAGTTCAAAAGAGCAGTATGTAAAACAGAAATCTTTTGTAATATTATAAATGTCTTTACTGTCACTTTTGATCAGTTTAATGCATTCTTGCTGAATATGAGTATTCATTTCCTTTTATTAATCTTTCTTAAACCAAACTGCTGAATAGTAGCGTATCATGGTTTCTACAAAAATGTAGGAAAAACTGTTTTTAAAATTTATAAGAAATGTTTCAGCAATTCAGCATATTAGAATGATTTCTGAAGGAGCATGTGACACTGAAGACTGGAGTAATGATGCTGAAAATTCAGCTTTGAATCACACAAATAAACTACATTTTAAAATATTTCAAAAACATTAAAAATTATTTGAAGAAAATGTAATTAATGTAATTATTCTAAACATTTGACTGGCAGTCTCATTAAAAATGGTAAAAATTTCCCAAAAATAAGAGGGATATATTCCACAAGAGAAAATAATTGCTAGAAATTACCCAGTTCAAAAGTTTACATCCCCTTGATTTTTAATATGGTGTTTTTTTTGTTTAGTAATAGTTGTTCATGAGTCCCTTGTTTGTCCTGAACAGTTAAACTGCCTGTTGTTCTTTAGAAAAATCCTGCAGGTCCCACAAATTCTTTGGTTTTCCAGCATTTTTGTGTATTTGAACTCTTTCCAACAATGACTGTATGATTTTGAGATCCATCTTTTCACACTGAGGACAACTGAGGGACTCATATGCAACTATTACAAAAGGTTTAAATGCTCACTGATGCTTCTGAAGGAAATACAATGCATTAAGAGCTGGGGGTGAAAACTTTTGAACAGAATAAGGATGTGTAAATTTTTCTTATTTTGTCCAAAAAGTCACATTTTTTGTCAATTAGTACTGCCCTTTAGAAGCTACAAAAGATACATACATGTTTCCCAGAAGACAAAATGAGAATTTACCCTGATCTTCAAATTAAAAAGTTTTCACCCCTCGGCTCTTCATGCATCGTGTTTCCTTCTGAAGCATCAGTGAGCATTTGAACCTTCTGTAATAGCTGCATATGAGTCATTTTTATAAATTCAACTATTATTTTCTCTGGTGGACTATATGTAAACATTTTTTATGTGAAATATCTTACTCAGGTCAGTATTAAATAAACAAGTAATAACATGCATCCCTCTTATTTTGGTAAAATAATTAACATTTTTAATGTTTCTGAAAGGGGGGTGCAAACTTTTGACCTCAACTGTACATATAGGGATAGTTCACCCAAAAGTGAAAACATAAACATAAATATAATAAATGAACTATGTTAAATAAATGTATATTTTTGACACAAATAAAAATGTATTTATGGGGAATAGTGTTAACACATTTATGTATTTTGACATCACAATCATTTCACATGATTTCCATAGGAGCTGGAGGTGACAGAGTCTTTCTCTAATGCAGAGGTGGTCGTCGCTGGTCTGTGCAACATCTACACCCACTACATCACTACATATGAAGAGTATCAGGTATATACTGTATGCCTCAGTTTTAGTGTTTACAAAAACATATCGTAATATAGTGATGGTGCTTCAAGATGCATCAGTGATCTAAAAACTAAATATATGTGTCTATCTTTTTCTGCTACCCTCACAGATCCAGCGATATGAGGGTGCATCCACTATTTTTGGTCCGCACACTCTCTCAGCTTACATCCAGCGCTACAGAGGCCTGGCCAAAGCTATAGCTCATGTAACGCTCCACTGCCTTACAGTCATTTGTGACTTTTTGATGAACTGACATGGTCTGGCTGATCTCATGAATGAATCAATCTTCCACAGGGAACAATAGCAGAGCTGCCTAAGGGTCCCGAACCCCCTTTCTTTGATGAAGACAAACTTTTTAATCAAGTGAAGGACCCGGTGGCAGATGTAGCACCAGTTAACACCACATTTGGCGACGTTGTAGAGCAGGTCAACCCCGTCTATAAAGTGGTAGGTCAATTATACATACAGTACATACGGTTTAATAAGGGGGCAGTCACATTTACCATTGCTTGGCACATTTTTGCAGGCAAAATCAATAATTTCAATAGGAATCGGCACGTTTGAAAGTTTCACGTGAGGGTGAAAAAGTTCCCCATATAGATTTAGCTCTTGTTCAAGTTGGACCAAGATAAAGCTACTCGGTTCAAAAATTGCACTGTTAACAATGGACCTATTTTGCCTGTGCAATATGAGTGTACATTAACACTGTACTAGTGAAAGCTAAGCTTGCAGCGTACATATGCTCACTATTATAAATTGACAACCTGTAATTTATTTTTTTAAAGGGAGAAATTGCATCTGTCACATTTGTTGCTGGAAACCCGAGACACTCTGGAGATATTGTGAGTTCTTTAGTAGCAGTAACTTTACAGTAATCTCTTGCAAAACATGCTCTTTTATGAATGAGATATAACTAATTTTATAAATGAGATATAACTAATCTGTGGTGATTATGATATCAGAGAGATACGACATTTGTCACAGTGGAGATGTTTCACAACGACACAGACTCATGGGAAACAGTTCACAATGATGCATCATGGGAAACAAGGTAATGTGTTTTTTACAGATATACAGTACATGCTGAAGAAAGATGCATTTAATGCTTTTTAAATGCTAATGTTATCATATTCATTTGTATCATTCTATGCTTTCACTTTGAGGTTGAGTTAATAAAGTCATTTTAAAGCTAATGTATCTTTCAAGGTGTGTCCCCGATAAGGTAAACGCTGAGTCAAAGTCTTATCACTTTTTATATAATAGGGGTAGGAATCACAGGGTACCTCACGTTGCGATATGATACATGGTTCACGATACAGATATCACAATCCGGCAATTCTGAGATAATTAATATATTGCCAGACAGTCCGATAATGATCATCACGATAACTTTGATTACTTTGATAAACATCATAACTGTATAACTATGAAAACAAAATGCCTGTAAAAAGATTAAGTGTAGGTTTTCTCTATTTATTATTAAGTCCAAACTGTTAGAAAACAGAAATAAAAGGTAACATTTTAAGTAAACTAAACATTTTATTCTGACACTTTTTAAAAGCTTAAACCTTTCTTTGTGATACATTTTTATACAAGTCACTTTCCCAGTCAATAAAATTTAACACATCCAAGCATAGGACTTTAATGAGAAATCATAACTTTATTAGGCTTCATTCACATCCTCTTCATTAAAATGAAATATGTCATATACTGTAGAAAGAAAGCAGATTTATCAGCATGTATGATCAATAACGTACCTCAGAAAGTAAGTAAGATAGGTTTTTTGATTAATATTGATTTATTTGATATTAATTTTCATACCCTGTCTGAATCTGAGCATAGAGACAAACCTGAGTTTTCAAACTGGGACCACAGAAAAAAGGGAAAAAAATAGTGTAAAAATGTTAAATGATAATATTAATAATTAAATAAATGTACTATAATATATAACACATACTAATTTTTTGTATGTCTGTCTGTTCAGGTTTCACTGGATTAAAGGACTTGCAGGCCGGAGTCAGTCAAAAGTGGAGTGGCATATCCCACTCACGGCACAGACAGGAACCTACCGGATTCAACACTTTGGATACTTCAAGGATAACAGCAACATTACTAAACCATACGTGGGCACTTCTGATGCTTTCAAAGTCACCAAAAGCTTTTACTACTATTGATCAGTGAGAAAGAACATTAGATGCAATGCTGACAAATATTAGCTGCTCATAAGGCAGTAAACAAACGGCAACTTAATATTGTTGTTCTTTACACAACAATATTATTATTATTATTATTATTATTATTATTGTGTAAATCTACATAAATGTTAAATGTTCATACAGCGAGAGTACTAAATGTCAAATGCACTGAACTTTGTTTTTCTATAATATTGATTTCTAAGGTGAAGGAATTGTTTAGTGAAATATAAAAATATCTATAAACTGTTCCAGTAGCTCCTGATTGGTCTCTAACTGCTAAAATAAACAATATGTGTTCATATTATCATTGAGCAACAGACATAGAAGCCAAATATTAAACTTAATTTACATGTCAGGTACACTGTCTTAAGAATTTATTTAATAAAGTTTTTAACTGAAACTTGTGTCTTAATATTATGCCATATTTGTCTTGTAACCTCGAAAAATGGTTAATTTATCTTTAAAGGTGCAATCAGTGGTTTGATTCTGGTTTTAACAATTTCACATTGAAATGTTTTGTAAAGGCTAGTGTTCCATTACAAAAAGTTTGTATGTGATGGACAGCCCCTCAGGTGCAATGTACTTCGCCATGTTGAAAAGTCTTAACCCGCGTTTTTTTTTTTTTTTTTTTTTTTTTTTTTTTTTTTTAAATAAACGGAGAGTTATGCTAGCAGCATAATATAGTTTCATGATGCTAAGAGCGAAAATTAGGCAATGAAACCTAATTTAGGTAGGTTTTGATGCTGGTTTAAGCTGGTCCTTTGCTGGTTTATGCTGGTCCTTTGCTGGTTCATGAGGGTCCTTGACCAGCAACATGACCAGCAAAAACCAGCAAAGGACCAGCTTAAACCAGCATCAAAACCTACCTAACCAGCATTCCAGCATCAAAACATACCTACCAGCATATGCTGGTTTTTTCACCAGGGCGCTATTATCATTATAATTTATACAGAACGCAAAGAGACGATCGTGGTTCAGTCAATAATGTGGCATCGATACTTAAAAGTACATAAAGAACAGCCATGCTAACGCTAGCTAAAGAACTACTGGGTGTGCAACATTTACATATATAATACTTAGGCTACGGCATATAAAAAAATGTGTTGTATTTTAAAACGTGTCACAAATGCAAAACAAGACGTCAGGAGACACGTCAAGAAGTGAATTTGATTTATTGATAGTTAGTTGATTTACTAGAATTATATTTTCACAACTCTCTTAATTTGTAGCACTGTGAAGATCTTAACTTTTTATTTTTGTCCTGATGTTGCCCGTCCAATTCTTCCTACAGTTCTGATGCCAATCACTTGGACAATAAATTATTTAAAACACTCTATGATCGAATAACAAAGTTCATGGTACAAACAGAGTTGGAATTCAGGTATAAAAATAAGTTCTAAGTGCTACACAAACTTTAATACTGTCACCTTTAAGGCATCTTTATATTTAACAAAAATGTGTCCATGTGTATTTAAACAATGCTCTTATATTCCCCACTTACAAAAAGTATGAAGTGGGAAAATATTAGTAGCAAGCCTGTAAATATCTTATAAAATATAGCAAAACTACTAATAAATGAACCAGATACAAAGTGTTAACCATATCTAAAATGATCCTAAAACATGAAGATACATACAAAAGCTTGTGAATGGGTTTCAACTGTTAAAACTCTCTGTACTACAGTGTTAATGTTAAAATACTGAAAGAAAACCAACACAAAAACAAACCACTTTAAATACAATACCAAAGCTTACTAAAGTAAATGTCTGGATAAAAGTCTGTATCATGTAGCACAATGAGATATTACTCTGTGTTTTCAAATTACATTCCATTGTAATGATTCAGTGTTAAAGGCAATTGTTCAAATGCAGCATTGAACAAAAATCCAGCCTAAATTTCTGGAAAAAAAAAAAAAAAAAAAAATCAGCAATCCAATTACAATTTAAATCTGAAGGGTTCACCATTCTGGATGACCACAGTTTATGACACAAGTAATGTCAAGGGAATTCAAGCCTTGACAAACAGCAATAAATCATAAAACACAAAAAGTGAAATTTTCTCGAAATGTTTGGGACTGAGTTGTCTCTTCCTGAGTTAAGTCAAAAGATGACTCATATTCTTCAATAATGCTCAAAAACACTTGGGAAGAAATAAAGTTATAACTCTAAACAAACAGTCACTACTAAACCTACCTACACAACAAAATACATGGAACAGATTAACATTGACATTGCAGAGACTCTTAAAGGTTAAAGGTTTTAAAACACTCCATATGCATCCCCACGGGTTGCCACAGCGAAGGCAGGGTAACCCTCGTAGGTTGCATAGGCAGTCAGGTCCTGACCCAGAGAAACGGCCTGTTTCAGCTGGGTAGCAGTGGGGCTGGCAATTGTATAACCTGTGAAACCAAAAGGAAAAAACTCAACAAAATAATTTGAGAAGCCAAAGGTGTTTTTCTTAACCTTAAAGAGATAGTTCATCCAAAAATGAAAACTCTTTCATTAATTGCTCATTGTCATGTTGTTCCAAACCCGTAAGACCTTCATTCATCTTCAGAACACAAATTAAGATGTTCTTGATGAAATCTGAGAGCTTTCTGACCCTTCATATGCAGCAATGCAACTGACATGTTCAAGGCCCAGAAAGGTAGTAAGGACATCGTTAAAATAGCCCATGTGACATCAGTGGTTCAAACGTAATGTGCGTGGAAGACTGACGCGGAACAGAAAAAATGGTTGAATAAGGTCATTATTTTTGTTTTCTTGTTCTCATAGCTTCATAACATTGCCATTGAACCACTGATGTCACATGGACTATTTTAACAATGTCCTTACTACCTTTCTGGGTCTTGAACATGTCAGTTGCATTGCTGTCTATGCAGGGTCAGAAAGGTCTCGGATTTCCCCAAGAATATCCTGATTTGTGTTCCGAAGATGAACGAAGGTCTTACGGGTTTGGAACGACATAAGGGTGAGAAATTAATGACAGAATTTTAATTTTTGGGTGAACTATCCCTTTCTTTTCGTTACGTGGTCTTAAAAAGTCTTAAGAATTTACCTTCATAAAACCTACAGAAACCCATATGACATTAATATTTAAATATGAAATACAAATATGTATTCTTTAACTATATTAGCATTATGTGCCGGTTTCATTATAATTTAATAATTCTGTTACTTATGAGTTTTAGGTTTAAAACAAATCTTTATGCCACAGTCATACATTATTGAGTAATTAATACAATAAAACATTAGTCCTAATATGTGCTTACTCCATTATAACAGAATCACAGTAAAATAAGTAGCACTCTTACAGACCTTACATACCTGGGAATGCAGCAGCGACGGCCGCAGCAGCGGAAGCGTCAGCGCCCTCTGTCTGAACACCAAGGATTTGCAGCGTGTGTTCGGCTGCATGCAGCTTTGCCTCATCCACTGATGCACAGAGCTTGGCGGGGGTGAACGGATGTCTGATTGGGCACACAAAGAGCAAGAGTAGTAAAATATGGTGTTGAGTAAATGTAGATTTTACACTGTATGTATAGCACTGTGAGCTGTTTTGATTTCTAATGGCTACGTTGGCACCTGTCTACACCTGAAGTTTGTTTATTTATTTTTTTAAAGAAACTGATGGTGGATCGTTATATTGTTTTGTGCTTAATTTCCTTACACTGCTACTGCACCAGATTCACCCATAGTTCACCCACAAATGAAAATTCTGTCATTAATTACTCACCCTCTTGTTGTTTCAAACCCGTAAGACCTTTGTTCATCTTCGAAACACAAATTAAGATATTTTTGATGAGATCCAAAAGCTTTCTGACCCTGCATAGACAGCAAGGGTCCTACAATGGTCAAGGCACAGAAATGAGGACATTGTAAAAATAGTCCATGTGATTTTACAGAACTATGAGAATAATTTTTGTGCACAAAGAAAACAAACAACTTCATATTCAAAAATCCTTCTCCTCTGCGTCACCCTAGCACCATTGTGGAGAGTATCACAACGCATGTGTTTTCTACTTAAGCAGCACCAAGTGTATACGTCGATAATAGAGCTAAGGTGGAGCAGAACTGTTAAATAAAGTTATTTTTAATTTTGTTTTCTCGTAGCTTCATAAAATTACAGTTGAACCACTGATGTCACATGGACCATTTTTCTGTGGCTTGACTGTGGTAGGACCTCTGCTGTCTGTGGAGGATCAGAGATCTCTCGGATTGCATCAGAAATATCTTAATTTGTGTTCTGAAGATAAACGAAAGTCCTACAGGTTGGGAACGACATGAGGGTGAGTAATTAATGACGGAATTTTCATTTTTGGGTGAACTATCCCTTTAATGAATGCTCAGATGTGAAAAAAGGTAATGAGGTAATGATTTCCTAATTAATGATTTTCTAAATTTTCCAAATGTCAGTTTTGTTTTCCTTTTTTTCAGGTAGTTTGATCAATAGTGTGCAGGCGTTGTACGTAATAACCAATCGTGGTTGCAAAAAGGGTGTATCTTTAGAGAATGGTCGAAGCAATGCAAATATGTGTACATATAATGTATGAGGACTGTAGAGAATAAGTCGTTAGGAAATGAAAGCCAAAACCTGGACATTTTAGGCAATTTAGAAATCCAAGAAAAAGAGGACATGGTTATCCTAATCTACGTCAGTAGTTGCCAACTATGGTCCTGGAGTACCTCCAACACTGTACATTTTGCATGTCTCTTTTGCATGTCTCTAATCAAACAGACTTAATTCACCTCATTAGCTCTTTTGGTAGAGACTTCAAAACCTGAAATGGGAGTGTCAGAGAAAGGAGACATGTTTACGGCAGTTCATGTGCAGTGTTTATGGCTCCTCCAGGAATGTGGTTGGGATCTATGTTTTGTGAGTTAATGCAACTGTTCTTGCTTTGTGATGATGTGCGTATGGTTGAGGTAGAGGTTGTGGCGTACATGTTTGGATATTGAGTAGCCAAAGCAGGGATGGTGACTTTGTAAAGGAACAGTTGCCTCTGATCTGGTCCAATAGCAGAGTGAAGCTGGTAAACAGGTTGCCCCCAGTTATTCTTTTGGCAAATATCCTCTAAGATCTGCAAAAACAGGCAAAATCGTCCTTGGAAAATTGTTCCTTTGAAAGCTTCATCCTTTTAAAATCCACAAGTAGTCTTTTCAGTGAGGGAATAAGTGTACCTGTGGGGCGTGTTTGATGCCTTGGGGCTTCAGAGTGACTGGGTTCATGGGCGTGAGCTCCATGCCAGGAAGAAGGTCATAGAGTTTGTCGTCGGGGCGTTTGTCTGTCTTGAGTTGGTACATGGCGCAGCCACGACCCACGCCTGCATAGGCGAGGTATCCTCGCCCACCCAAACCACGTACGCCCGCTGCCCCTACAGGTACATTCATGTAAATTTCTAGGAATGCAAAAGGCATTAAGTCGAATCAAATCACCAGAAATCAGCTGGATTTCAATCAAGATTTAGAGAAACTGATCATATATTCCAAGCCAGCACATTACAGATGCTGCATCTCTGATTCTTGTCAGATCATTTCTTTTAGAAATTTGACAGACTTGATTTTTGGACCCCATTCATTCAGAATAATACATTATTGTAATTGGACTGTAATATGCAGGCATGGATAACATTCAAATGCTAGATAGGACAAGCAAGACTATCAAAAACAATATAGCAAAATACATTATGTTTAAGGTCACATGCAAATGAAGATGCAAATATCATACGGTTGAATTGGCATATTAAAACAGTAATGGAAGATCTTTACATAAGCAATTTGCCCTGTCTCTTTAAAGTCAACATGAAATAAAAATGTACTCAATTTACCTCCTGGCCTTATTGTGCACTATTCATCAGTTCATGTCAATCCAAAAATGTTAACTATTATTTCATTAATATACAGTAATTTGCTCCACCTCTGAAACTGTTCATTTCATCCAATCAATTTGTTATTTTTTTCCCCCCTCACTGACTATGCCATTTCGCTTGGAGTTGTCACATTGTGAATATAAAATATAATTTGAAATACACTTCATGTTGACTTTAATAAATGTAGACTGGCCAAGTCTGTATTCATTTTATTACTTGCTTAGATATGAAATGGATCTTTTGGTCATTAAAGAATCATTAAGAACTACTGCATACTTCACAAGCTTGATTAACAGTTACAGAATGATATTTCTTCGGAGATGATTTCATGTAATCACGTCTGAAACAGATTTCAACAAGTGAATCAAATGAATACCCACCTCTCACAGAAGGGGAGCGCACCAGCCCCCTGGTACTTATGTGCCCTTTATTACTGGGAAAGCGGAACTGATTAGGTATGGCTGCGTATGCATGGGGGGCGTAGAATATAGGTGCTCCTAGGTAGGCAGCTGAGGGGTCGTACATCTGGCCTACGGTGTAAGCATAGTCTCCTTGAAGCAAAGTACCGCCACGACCCCCTGTGCCTCGGGTGTACCGAACATAGCTGTCCTTATCCACAGGCTTGGCTAATGTGACCTCAATGGGAGAACCATCAATGACCTGGAGGGAAATCAGAGGTTTTTATACAGTATTATTTCGTAATGACTGGCGCGAGTTTCAATAGGTTGTGTCCCGTCTCACCTTTCCATTCAGTGCGTTCATGGCGTTGATGGCATCCTCTCTTTGAGAGAAATGAACAAAAGCGTAATCTCTGATCTTCTTCACCCTTTCAACAGCACCTGCGAGTCCACAAATTGCATTTAAACAAACCCACATTATGAACAGCAATCATATGAAATTTTATGACAATGCATGCAACACAACAACACTATTGTTATTATTATGCCACCTAGAGGGTGCTTAACTTTAAAACACAACTGTAGGTCATAACAAACTGCTTGCATAACAACCTACTGGGTCATTTTTTGGAGGAGGGCAATTTCCATTAATGATACTTCAAATTATGCATCTAGTTGTGCTGTTACTTTTCTAAGTGCTCGCACTTATGATTTTCGCCTGACAGATGATAGAAAGTGTAAAAAGACTAGCACTAAAGGTGTGACCTGAGCCATATCCAGAGACTTGAATATTAAAAAGACTTTTTGTTAGCTCACCAGGTTTGATGCTGTTAAACTCTATCTCTATAGTCTCCTCTGTAGTGGGCAACATCAGATTGCGAACATAGAGGATCTTCACTGTGGCCATGGTGTCTTCATCTACCTCTACTTCAGGTTCAGCCCAGTCAACTGCAATTGGATGACCCCACAGCTGAATCCTTCCTGGAAAGAGAGAGAAAACCATGTCAATGTCTAGTCTTTTATCTCTCATTTTCTTTGGGCAATGAACGAAGTATCTTTGAACTCAACATGAGTTCAGCCTGAGGGAAATCAATAAAATCTTGTCTGGCTCTGGAGACTGACGATTGGTTTGAAAAATGTCTGTACATTTAAAGAAGTGGGAGTGCTTTTTGGACAAGAACATTGGTGTAATATCTAACTTGATGTAGCTTACCTGGTAGCAGTTTCCTCCTGGCCATGGCGGCAGCTCTGTGGCTTTCATACTCGACAAATGCAAAACCTCTGTTTTTGGACTTGTCAGCAGCACTTGGATAAACGATGACATCCATGACACCATCCGTCACCTTCTTCATCTCTGCCAGGATTTCTTCTCTCTTTTTGGTCTTCGGAATGCCGCCCACAAATAGCCGACAGTTGTCTACACTTGCACACACACCAAGAAGTCTTCCATTCCTGTGTGAAGATATGTGAGAATTGTTCATCAGTTTTTTTGGTTACAAAATGCTTTGTCCACTAGATGTCCAGTGTGAACAATGGCTCACCGGATTTCATAATTGTTGAGCTGTTTCATGGCATTCTTAGCCTCTTGTTTTGTGGAGAAGGTAACAAATGCATAGCCTCGATTGTTGCCATTGAAGTCCATCATCATCCGTACTTCGTAAATTTTGCCAAACTGCAAAGACAGATAAGTGTAAGTTTTAAAGCTACACCACTGAAGGATTCGTTCACTTCCAGAATAAAAATTTCCTGATAATTTATTCATCCCTATGTTTTTTCAGTCAAGATGAAATTAAGGTTTTTGAGGAAAACTTTAGAGGATTTCTCTTCATGTAGTTGACTTCAATGGGACCCAGTGGATTGAAGGTCCAAACTGCAGTTTTAGTGCAGCTTCAAAGGGCTCTACACGACCCCAGCCAAAGAATAAGGGTCTTAAGTAGCTAAACGATTTTCATTTTGAACTAGCTTTGCGTCCCACTTCATGCATTGCGTAGCCACATTGAAAAGGTCACGCGTAACATAGGCGGAAGTACTGACCCAGTGTTTACAAAGTGAATGTAAAGTCAAACGCTCCTTACAAAAAAGACAACAATGTTGGACGAATTTGAAGTTGGAGGAGAAAATGAGATGGAGTTTTCATCCTACCCTACCTTTTTAAATCAAAGTACACAAAACTAACTTCGCATGACCTTTCCAATGTGATTACGTAGTGTGTGAAGATGTGCATTGGAGAGCTAATGCAAGATGAGCATTTGTGGTTAAAAAAGTGTATACATTTTCATTTATTTTTAGAAAATGGCCAAACGTTTCACTAGATAAGACCCTTATTCCTCGGCTGGGATCGTGTAGAGCCCTTTGAAGCTGCACTGAAACTGCAATTTGGACCTTCAACCCATTGATCCCCATTGAAGTCCACTATATGGTGAAAAATCCTGGATTGTTTTCCTCAAAAATCTTTCTTTTCAAATGAAGAAAGAAACATGAACATCTTGGATGACATGGGGGTGAGTAAATTACCAAGAAATTCAGGAGTGAGCTAAGAAGCTTTTAAGCTTTAAAGTCATTATCCATTCATTTCAAATTATTATAGTTGACCACTTTCCCCCTTACTTTTTCACAGAGCGGCACCAGTTCATCCTCAAAGAGGTCTCGAGGAAGCTTTCCCACAAAAATCTCACTGCCTCTCTCTGGAGGTGGGCCTTCCCAGCCAGGAGGTGGACCACCGTATCTCCTCTGGCCATTTTCCTGAGGAGAAAACAATTATAATGACTCTCAAGAATGGACAAATCATTGTACTGATCCGAAGACATATGCTACTTTTTAATTCACAGATGGAAAGGAAGGAGTTTTTTCCATTTTCACCATATATTGCCACTACACGACATATAAAAAACTGCTGAAGACAACCACACAGATATTCCCAGAGGAGAAAACATCAAAAAAATGGATTTTTATGAACCAGCGGCACTGAATTTCTCTCTCTGTGTTAACAGGTTAGAGTGGAATTAAGCAAGTGTTCCTATCCCATAATCCCACAGCGGCATCTGTCCTGTTACCCGAGACTGTGGTAACTCCTACCTGGTGTATGTGATATCCTGTGCGCTGGATCAGAGCACGCAGCGCAGTCTCTTTCTGCGTGCCAGTCAGTCCGTCCCCGCATTTTTGATTGGTTTCCATTGTGAGTGATTATCAGCAATAAATCAGCAAAATTAGGGGTGCTCACTGAAATTAAATCAAAGTTCAAACACACATAAATGACAGGGCAAGATTGCATACTCCTGCTTTAAATCTGAACATGATAAGAAGCCAAGACATGTCTCGCACGGACAGGTTCAAAGGTAAGAAATGTATATGTCTCAAATATTAATGCTCTTTTGAACAACACTAATCCATTAGAAAATAGCCATTTTCTTCATTCATACATAAGAGCCAACTTTATCACAAAGATCTGATCCTAGTGGAGGAGAAACGTGATTATTTGCTCTTAATGTAGGCATCTGTCATCTTAATTTAATCAGTGTCTCTGATCAAAGTCTGTTTGAACTGCATGAAGAAAGCTTTGGGTATATATTGGCTTTTTACCTGCTGGACAGCGCTGGCGCTGGCAAAAAAAAAAAAAAAAAGTGGGGGAAAAACATTTTCCGCACCTCCAGGTCAAGGACCGTGGTGTAATTATTAACTGAAGAGAACAAATCAAAACAGCAGACAATCATTGAGTCACATATGTTTCAATAGGAAGACATCTGTGTCCCGCCCTTATTTCACACCTTGTTCCAGCCAGTTTCCATCAATGAGAATGTAGAAAATAGAAACGCATAATTCTATTATAACATCAAAAGACTGCTCTATAAATAGCTTGCAACTCAGAAGACTAAAAGGATTGTTCACACATAAATTTAGATTCAGTCATCATTTACTTAAGTGTATGACTTTTTTTTTCATCTATGGAATACAAAATATATGTGTATAACGTATAACGTTTTTGTACGTATTATGAAAGCTGGGTCCAGGACATCTCTGGACACCTTTGACTTTAAAATCTATGACTTTGCAGACTCGTGCAAATCTGAGCACAGTTTAAGATGTTGAGATCTCTTTGGAGACTCATTAGAGACACTAGATACTATGTTTGTTTCTGAGGATAAAATTTGGGCAGGAATTAGGCTTAAGTAAAAAGTAAGCAGAAGTCCCCATTTATCTCGATCTAATATTAACAAGATCTCGCTTGTGATTATTCGCTCTTTTAAGATGAGAGCGCTATCAAGCGTGATTGAATCACATGGCCACGGGTCTTTAAAATCATCAGTGGAGTGTCTATTTGTCTTTGTCTTTTTCAGCTTCACTTGATCAAAGGGAGATGCTGAAGACAACAAAGGATGACGAGTACAGAATAGGGGTCAAAGGTGACAAGACTGCTAGTCATTTTCAAAAGCTCTTCAGCATCAGCGTGTAATCATGACAGCAATGATTATACCATGATACCATGATCATTGTCTCTGTATAAGCGGCTCAGAAAGACAAAGACAAGCTAGCCTTTATTTGGTATCTATCTATCTATCTTTGTAAACTTGTAATTTCTCAATTTTGTTTAGGTTGAAGTACTGAATTATCAACTTTTTGCATGTTCAGTATAAGGTCAGAATTTGAATCCACATGAAAATAACCACTTAGTCATTAAAATATGCTTATCTTGCCTAGTGCATCAAGTAAGCAAGGACTGCGCCCCATTAAAATAGGTGCACTATGTCCTGGAAGTCTGTGTTCTCTTTTGAATTTTCTCAAGCTTTCTTTGTATTAATTTTACAGTGCACCGCATATCACCAGCAATGACAGCGCTAATGTGTTCGCCTCTGCAAATTCAATAGCTTTTGCAAAGCACAGAGAGTTTATCTAGACTGAAAGGACTCGTCACATATGACTCACTGAGTGAGATGCTATTACCGCACGCTTTTGCAGTTGGCCTTTTATTCAATCCGTACAGTGCATAAGACCAAAAATCTTTAGGGAAGCGCCACAAATGGCGGCTTTCATGAAACTCAAACGTCAGGGATATAAGAGAGATGGGTGAACATTAGGAAGCCATTAAAGAGAGCATTTTAAGACAGTACGGAAAGGACTCCATTAGTCTGCAGTCCTTCCACTGCTCTCTCCTGGACAGCCTGGTTACCGTTTGCATAAACAAGATAACTAGACGTGCGCTTATCGTGCCTGGATCTCTGGCTGCTTTTCAGCCCATGTTGACTGAAGCTAAATACACATGTTCTGAAGGCCATTGTGCTGGACTAAAATGTGCAGGGAATATAATATATGTAATTGCACTTCAATTGCATGTTGCTGCCTGCCTCTGTATTTAGGCTTTTAAGACCATAAATCAAAAAAGATATCATATGCACTGACCAATCGCACATGTACACACTATTTCTAGTGTTAATAACCATCTGTGAGGTTCAGCATGGCGTGTTTAATAAATACCAAATGTTGGAGAAGTACCATATGTTGAAACATTACAGTAACAGCATTTATTAGCTCTGGGCTAACATTGTAGCTGAGCTCCTTACAACTAATGTGATATTTACATGTGCATGTGCTGTATGTTGAAATATAACAGTTGAAGAAAGGTGATGAGTGGCTTGTTTCTACATTATAAACATTGTGATGAAGTATCACAACAGAGTTTGTGTTGCTGAATCTAAATAAACTGCATTAGTCAAATTAATGTGTATAATTCATTGATTCTGTATTATATCTCACCTAGACAGTGTCCTCACAATCATACATGACAGTTTTAATGCAAAATGATTCATTGCATTGCGTAATTAAATGCTTTATATACATGCAACAATGCCGTATGGATGAGCACGGTGTTTTTTTAAACACTGCCACTACCTTGATCTTGCCACTACCTGACAAGACTCCCTTATGTCTCATAATTTGGTATTAAAGAAGCAACTTACCTGAGCAATTTCAGAGATCACCTCCCGGAAGACTCAGACCCTCATTCTGCTGAATTTGGCAACGTGTCACTGGGGTGATTCTGTAATCACATCATATCAAACTCCAAAGGTTCACTGTCCTGGGGCTGCTTTACAAGCCGGCGTGGTTAAACGTTAACCAGCTCTATCTCTGCCTCTCGCTGTAGGCCAGCCCTTTGACCAGGAACAGCGATCATGGTTCGCCTGCAGCAGGGAGCCTCCTGAACCAGATATCATGCTGCAGAAGACTTATAGTGCTCTTTTTGTAACAAATATTAATAGCTTTTTTAAAAATATATTTCTTGTTTTCAACCAAAATATCTCTTGTTTCCAAATGCACAAATACATTTAAAAATAGCATATTCGCTTGAATTCAGGCAGCTGGAAATTAAATTATAAAGGTGGGCCCCCATCATCACAGGGCCCAGGAAAATGTCCTTACCGACGGCAGTCCTGATGTTTTTATTTGTAAGGAGGCATTTATTGATTAAATACACCATAAGGTGCCATAATCTCTTTTATACAAATGGTTTTGTATAACGGGGCCACAAGAGGGTGTTAGAGGGTCCATGGAACATTTGTTTTACAAGATCAGTAATCAGTATATACATTTATATTTAAATACATTTAAAATGGCAGTAAAGACATTTATAATGTTACAAAATATTTTTAGCTTAAATAAATGCTGTTCTTTTTTTATCTTGAGCACCAAATCTGCATATTTTTTGACACTTAAGATTGGAGTAATGACTTATTATTTGGCATTCGTGGTTTCATAAAGAACTTTGAATGTCCATGGAATCTTTCCATTCCACAAAAGGTTCTTTATCATGGAAAAAGCTTCTTTAGATCATTAAAATGTTCTTCAAACACAAAAAGGGCAACTAAAAATGGTTATTCTCTGGCAAAAACCTCCTTTTTCAACCTTTATTTTTAATAATTTAATTTAATGTAAAATAGAAACTAGTTATTTTAAACTTTAATTATAAAATAATTAAATAATTGCAGCCTTGGTGAGAATAAGAGAATTTTCCAAATCTTACTAAATCTAAATGTCTTTAACCCTGAAAATACATAGCTGCCTTTATAGCCTCAAGGAGTCTAAAAAACTGTTGTATACTTCTGAAAAAAAAAAGGGACCAAATGCCACAGTTTTCTGTTTTAAACTTCCAGATTCTTCTGTCTTCTTACTTTCCACTCAACACTGGGTATTGACAAAGTAAACATGCTACTGCTGATGTCTTGTTGTCATGGCCCAGTGTTTGCTGTCTCCCGACTTGTTTGTTTGACTTTGATATGGGCAAGTGGTCCCATGGTCCCTGTGCTCTCAAGACAAACTCTGCTTTGCTCTACGTGCTACATAGAGTCTATTGACCTGAATTTCACGTGAATACAGCATTAACTGACGTCCAGCCGAGAAGTTCACCGAAAGTAACCTGAAGACCAAAAGGTTTTGATAAACATCCTCTTTTCATAGATAATCTTTAATTCAACATCTTTTTATAGAAAAAAGTCACGATTCAGATTCAACAAGCAAAATGGCACGGTGAGTGAAACGGCGCCCCCTTGTGAAAAAAAAACCTACTGTCTAAACAAAAATGGGGTGGATGAGGGCATTATTTTTGATTATATCAGATTCAGCCAATCAGAGGGGTGAATGGTGATTCATGCAACGATTCTCACAACTCATTGGCTCTTCAAATGCAAACATGGCTGTGGAAAGACATATTGTCCAAGACATATTGAAAACACTTCCACGGATAGTAACAAAGAGAACATATGCAGCACAGCAAAAAGCCTGAGAGCTACTGAGTCTTAAAAAAGCTTCTTTTACAGAGTGCTATTGATTTCTGTTTGGTCCATGTGCAAATTGGGTTTTCTTTACACAAGCTCTGTCAGCAGCCGCCTACAATCACTGTAACACACACACACAAGATCCCACTGTAAGGCTTTACACAACTCCATTTCACTGAAGTGTGTTTTTCTCTGTATTGTGTTATGTAACTGTTTTCTGAATTAAACAGGCAGCGCTTATGAATTCCAGTGAGAGTGTCCAGTGTGTCTTGCATCATTAGCCGGCGATGTTCTCCTTCTCCGTGGCTTGTGCTCCTCTAGATGACCTACTCTGACACTTTATAGATGGGAAGGAGAAAAATCATTAGTTGTATCAATGCAGTTACAAAAGATGTTTTTCTTATTAACAAAATAATTTTTAATCAGTTTTTTAATATGCACTTCATGTATTTATTTCTGTTGTAACTCTGACCTTATTTTAAAATATTTCCTTACATAGTGCAAAACGGAGCTTTTCTTCAGCTAAACATATAAAAAGTTGTGTAAGAGGAACCTCATTATTCAAAAAAATAGTTCACCTAAAACTCTGACCCATTATTATTTTCCTCCCATAAAACTCAAAATGAGATGTTAGGCAGAATGTCTTTATGCTCCCAGACTCCAAAAAGGCACAATAAAGCTCAATAAAAGTCATCCATATGAATTATAAGTTATATTAATAGTCCTCTAAAGCCATACAATGCAGATATTTAAGCTGCCTTTCACTCGGATTTCCAACTAATAATAGACAGGAAGTTATTAATTTTCAGTGGAGAGTAGTATGGGAGCTGCTTGGAGTTCCGATCAATTGCATATGCAGAAATAGACTGGAGCAACGATGGAGTGAGCAATGATGATGGGCAAACCGGAGGTACAGCTGGAGAGTTACGCATAAGTCAGTGGCGGGAGCTGAACATTGACCGACCGCAGTTGATCTGGAAGAACTAGAGGAGTCCCAGGACAGACAGGCAAAGGTGGAGACAAGGGAATGCAGAACCGGGCCGGAACCAAATGTCTGACAGGCTGAGGTGGCGACATAGAGGCGTGAGGAGCAGCTGGGTACTCTGTCATATGCAGAATATTGCATATGCAGAATTTTTGGTGGCGTAACAGAAATAGACTGGAGCAACGATGGAGTGAGCAATGATGATGGGCAAACCGGAGCAAGGGAGGCACAGCTGGAGAGTTACACTGGAGAGTTACGCATAAGCCAGTGACGGCAGCTAAACATTGACAGACTGCAGTTGAAGGAAGTTGATCTGGAAGGACTAGAGGACTAGAGGAGTCCCAGGACAGACAGAGAAAGACTGAAATAGTTCACAGGAGAAAAGCGGGCAGAGGCTTCCGTGGAGGGTATGGAGCTGGTGAAGGACAGGAACCTGGAGGAGATCAACACCATGGTGGAGCCAATGGTGGGAGGAACCAGGGTGGAGCTTTGGCTGAAGGACTGTGTGAATCCCAGAAGCCAATCAATGCTGGAGAAACCAGGGTGAGTGGAGGAACCTGCGGAGCAGAAAGGCCAACAGACCAGGGTGAAAATGATGGCCTAGGATCCAATGCTTGAGCTGCTGGCCTGCAGGACCAAGGAGGAGACAGGGGGCACAGCTAAGTGGGGTGACGATGGAGCGAGCAAGGACGATGGGCAAACCGGAGGAAGGGAGGCATAACGAAGACCTGTAAGTCCATGGAGGAAGCTGAGCGACAACTGACTGTAGTTGATCCGGAGTGTCAAGCGATCTCAGAGGAGTCCCAGGAAAAGTGGGCCATAATGGAGACAAGGGAACACAGAGCCGGGCCAGAGACATGGGCCTGGAGGCCCGAGAAGCAGCCAGGGACTCCATCTTATGCGAGCAGATGGAAGGTAAAAACCCAAGGCGAAGCTGGTGAAGTCCACAAAGCTAGCGGCAGAGCTGAGGAGCTAGACAACATCAGTGGTACCAACGGATCCAGGGCACTGGGACCAGGGAGTCAGGTAGCAACATAGACAGTGGAAGATCTCCGAATGGAACAGGATCATCCAAATATCTGTACGGGACTGGGAAAGAAGACAAGGATTTGAGGGTGGGGACTTGGTTGGGAATTGGATCCATGGATCCCAGATCTATCAGATCTAGGTTTGCTCCTGGCTCGGGGGTGTACTGATCAGTGCACATAGACTCCGGGGCTTTGATAGTATCTGGCTCTGGTTTCCGGACGAGCTTGGTGGGTGCCCAAGCTTGCAGGCTGCGAGGGAGATATTAATATGCCATAATAAAGCATCCAGCCCAAAGACCCCAGCAAATTCTAGTTTTTAGGGCACAACACCATTCGCAACAAATTTGCTTTTCGCTCACTATATAGATTCTAGAACTGATTTATATCTAAATTACAGATCAGTGTTTCATATCAGTATGTCCCTTCCAAGATTCTGCAACTCATGTAGTAAGTTTCCCATTTGTAAATGAGACTTTACTCTATCCTACATGTGCTTGGAACTTGTAATTATTGTTTTTGACGCCACTTGAATGGCACATTTAGACATGTTCCACCATGTTGTTGTGTGTCATGTGACCAAGTTTAAAAACACCACCGCAAATTAAAGCTATAGCAAGGAGAAAGATTATCAGTGATGGACTTTAATTTTCATTTTTGGGTGAGCTGTTCATTAAAGTCCTCTTTGGCAGGCTGCTGTTGTACCCAGACAAAGTGTACTGTAGCTAAATAGAAGCATTTCCCACTGGAATGCTAACCAAGCTATTTAACTCCCTCTTCATAAGCATAAGAACCCTCAATTACAGCCGTGATTGTTGCGAGATCAGCTGGGAGTGAACTTCAGTTCTCTCAAATCACATATCTGGCAGGAAATACCATGAATTCACCTTTATCTGATTTAAATTCAGGTTAAGTACACCTTCAAATATGCATGCTGATAGGCAAAATGATAAGAACAGAGCCATAATGGAAGATAACAAGCGATTTTAAAGTATTTTTAAATCTATCTGATAGCCTTCCGTATCTGCATTTTAGTACTGAAGTAGTGCATTTTTGGTAAATTAATAACTCAGCACACTTTACGTTATCTTTCAAAGGGTGGCGAGAAATGGGCAACTCTTGCTTGGTTTGTAATATACTATGCATTTTCAAATTTATTCTTATCCATATGCTGTTCTGTTGATAAATATACAGTAGACTTCGAATCTGTGGTAAAATAATAACCCTTGTACCTTCTTACCTTCTTGCATATTAATTTTTGATGTCACTGTTGTTGAACTGAATTGAATCAACATTAAATAGAATTGATCTAAACAACTGATCTGAACTGAATTCATTTCATAACTAATGAACTTTTTATGACACTGTTATTGAATTTAAGTGAAAAAACTGATTCATTGTAAAAAATGACACTTTTATTCTATTGTAGAGCTGCTAAATAGCTGAAATGTAATTAGGGATGCACCTAAATAAAAATTCTGGCCCAAAACAAAAAATTCAGATTTTTTTCTTAGAATTGCGAATTGATATCTCACAACTGCAACATTTTTTCTCAGAATTGCGAATTTACAATTCTTACAATTATGACTTTTTTTCGTCAGAATTGAGAGTTTGTCTTACAATAGTGACTTTTTTCTCAGAATTGCGAGTTTATGACTCACAATTGTGACTTCTTTCTCAGAGTTGAGAGTTTGTCTTACAATTGTGACTTTTTTTATCACAATTTGCGAGTTTATATCTCACAATTGTGACTTTGTTTCCTCAAAACTGAACGTTTGTCTTACAATTATGACCTTATTTCTCAGAATTACGTGTTTGTCTTACAGTTGTGACTTTTTTTCTCAGAATTGTGAGTTTATATCTCAAAATTTTGACTTTTTTTTTCCTCAGAATTGTGAGTTTATGCCTTGCAATTGTAACTTTTTTTTCTTCTCAGAATTGTGAGTTTGTCTGACGATTTCAACTTGTTTTCTCAGAA
Source organism: Labeo rohita (assembly GCF_022985175.1). Classification (NCBI taxonomy): domain Eukaryota; kingdom Metazoa; phylum Chordata; class Actinopteri; order Cypriniformes; family Cyprinidae; genus Labeo; species Labeo rohita. Next base: position 25,963,111 of record NC_066880.1, on the reverse strand, counting down.
ATGTGAGTTTGTATCATGATTTTTACTTTTTCTTAGAATTGCGAGTTTATGTCTCATGATTGTGGCTTTTTTTCAGAATTGCAATTTTGTCTTACAATTGTGACTTTTTTATCTCAGAATTGCGAGTTTATGTCTCACAGTTGTGAATTTTCTCAGAATTGCGACATTATGCCTCACAACGGTGACTTTTTTTTTTCTTCTCAGAATTGTGACTTTGCTTTCTCAGAATTGCGAGTTTATGTCTCACAATTGTGACTTTTTCTCAAAATTGCAAGTTTATTTCTCACAACTGTGACTTTTTTCTCAGAATTGAGTTTATGTTTCACAGTTGTGACTTTTTCCCCTCAGAATTGCAAGTTTATATCTTGCAATTCTGACTGCATTACACGCAGTTGCAAGTTATTAAGTCAGAATTGTGAGATATGAAAGTCAATGGGGTGTAATATAGACATTTTTCCCAAAACAAAACAAAACAAAAAAAAAACAATTTGTGTTCCCACAGAAGAAATCAAGTCAAATAGTATTGGAACGGCATGAGGGTGAGTTAATGATGACAGAATCTTCATTTTGGGGTGAACTATCCCTTTAAGAATTGCTAAAAATGTACAAGTCACTCCAAGCTGCTTACTGGTCATATGTCTAATAATCACTACGTCATCACCTTCCAAAATTGTTCCAGCTCTGATTCACGATACTTTATTAGATATACCATTTGATGTGTCATGCTATATCAAGCTTAAAGAGGTTTTCCCAATTTTTCTGGTGCATCATGCAGGTGGTTATCTCTCCTGACAATTTCTTATTGCTTTGTCGTAGCCAGTATGATACAAGTGCCCTGACCTTTTCATCCGTGCACTCGCTCCATGGTTATGGATACGGTGATGGGGGCTGAGACAGACACTGAAGGACCTCTGCTGAATTTGAATATCTCTGCAGCCCGAGGGCTGAGTTTTGGAGGTGGAAGAACACATATGCTGCGTTAATATTAGAATGACCATCTGCTGTCCAGCCACTTGTTCTTCCTTAGCTCTGTGAGGCGAAAAATTACATTGAATTTCAGATTTATTGGCGTGATTGTTTTGCACACAGTATTGGCACAGCATCAAGACACACACAGAAAGTAGATTACAGTTCAAAAGTTTTTAATGTTTTGAAATAAGTCTGCTATGCTCAGGAAAGCTGCATTTATTGATCAAAACAGCAGTATTGTGAAGTATTATTAAAATTTAAAATACCTGTGTTTATTTTAAAATGTAATTTATTCCTGTGATGCAAAGCTGAATTTTCAGCATCATTACTCAGTCTTCAGTGTTACATGATCCTTCGGAAATCGTTCTAATATGCTGATTTAAATAAAACAAAATAAAATATTGCACAAGGAAATAGCACTTTGATATACAAAACAGCATTTGCAGCTGCAGGAAAAGGCTTCATCTTCTGTGAGTTCTTTCAGCTGGGTCCAGTCTCTGGGAATTTGTATGAGGGCACTTGAGAATCACATCTTGGCAGGAGTGAGATCCAAGCACTGTGGCTTCAGCGGATGAGAGAGGTGTTGAAAAGACAAGTTTCATCCCCTGGCAATTATAACAGCCACGGAAGTAATCTGTTCCACCACAGGGGATCAGAGTGAGGGTGCTGACCTAAAAATAAATCCATGTCATTGAAGTCCCACTGAAGCTGCAAAACAACAAACAATGCCCACGTCATGGTGACTTTTAACAAGAGTTCTTTCCATAACTCTGTCTGGGGTGTGAAGGAATAGGTCAAATTCTGTCATTATTTACTCATTCTCATATAATGAGGAGAATATTTGAGGAATCTTCATGCAGCTTTCATCCATTTCAGCATTTCATAAATGCTGAAATGCATGAACTGTCCATACAAATAGAGTGGTGCAGAAACAAGTTGGTATTTATCACTTCTGGTTCCATCGTCCTGAATTCAATTTTGGTTAACTCTTTCCCTGCCAAACATGGTATTTCCCATTATTTATGAGACAACGCTTCCCCGCCAAACATAGAATTTTCCAGGTTTCCGCATTTTCACTGTTATCCACCCTTTTCTTCCCATAAGAGTGGGCGTGGCCATTTGTAAATGTTATGGTGTGGCTTCCAGTCTCATCTGCATCCAGCTATTTTTAGCTGTACAAAACAGCTCATTTTGCTGCTTGATATTGCAAATTGGTGTGTATTACCATATTATTTTAATGTGTTATCTTAATTATGAGGACACTGGTTTGTAGAGCAAACAGTTTTACCGTTTACTGTGCGCTGTTATTCTTCTCGTTATTTCTCTCTAGCGGATAATGAACCAGAAGTCTCACCCATACGCATAGAGGAAAAAGGTGGATACACTTGCAGACACTATTACAGATCTCCTGAATGAGTTTAAAAACTCCGGTGGTGAAGGAGTTAAATGCCTGAAATAAGGTCTGTGGTTAATGCAGTCACAAGATATTTTTACATTTTTTATTTAGCCTTGAAGAAGGCGGTAACTAACAAGTGGCTAAATGGGACTACAGAGGTACTTGGGAAAACTTAATGGTGGTGACGTTGATGTTATGTGACTAGTGTACAGCCTACATTTAGCTTTTTTACTTCTGCTAATTGTATTTGGGCTTCAAAATTCATACAAGTTGTGCTTATTTGTGAATATTATTATCATAAACAAAACAACTCATACTTGGCATGATGCATCTGCATGCTTTAAGTGGATAGTTCACCAAAAAATAAAAAAATGTTGAAAATTCACTTAAATGGACATCCAAGATGTAAATGAGTTTGTTTCTTCATCACAACAGAATTGGAGAAACTTAGCATCTCATCACTTGCTCACCAGTGGATCCTCTGCAGTGAATGGGTGCCGTCAGAATGAGAGTCCAACTAATAAAAACACACAATCATCCACAAGTAATGAATAAATACTGAATAAAAACTGAATAAAAGTATTAATTTCTATCAAAAACAAAAATTACTTGTACTTGGGTTAGATATTTAGTTATATAAAAAATAGAAAAATAAAAAGATTACAGAAAATAGACAAATATCTTTCACAAAATAAACCTATTCCCATAAATAATTCCTTAAAAAAGAATTTGAGTTCAAAAAGACTATTTATCTATGTCTTGTAAAGCGAAAAGCTGCACATAAATAATAAAATAATAATAAATAATAATAAATAATAAAAAAAAAATGTTTCAATTTAAAAAAGTGTGTTTGTGCCGCCTTAACATTTTAAGTTTATTTTAAGTTTAAGTTAAGACAACTTGGATATTTTAGTTGAGGAACTAACAATTTTAAGGCAGCACGACACTTACTTTTTTAAGTTGAACTTTTTTTTTTTTTTTTTTTTTTTTTGGAAATCCATCAAGACATTTAATAAAATAAAAAAGGTTGCTTCCAGCTAAGATACAAGTCCTCTATCAAGAAAAATGTTTTCCCCAGTGAAAAGTTTGATCGTTGATGCTTTTATCAACTGTTTGGACTCTCATTCTGACGGCACCCATCCACTGCAGAGCATCTTTTGCTGAGCAAGTGATGTAATGCTAAAATTCTCCAATATGTTCTGATGAAGAAACAAGCTCATCTTGAGGGAGAGCACATTTTCAACATAATTTTTTTTTTCATTTTTGGGTGAGCTATTCCTTTAAATTCTGGTATGATTATTGTAAATTGAAACTCTCTAAATATATATAACAAGTTGTATGTATGAACTATTAGTATGGACATTAGGGTGTGCAAATGACATTTTTTTTGCGTTGAACGATCCCTTTGCTCTTCTACATTCATGTTGAGTAAATCTGTAGTTTAGAGTCCCAGCCCCCTCCTTTCTCATCCCAGTCTCTCAGCAACATCAGCTCCGGCAGCGTCTCCTCCTCCCTCCATTTAGATAAATCCCGCTGTAGAGACGCATGATGACACAAACATTATTGATTTTGCAACATCCTGTCTTCACTTAGGAACGCTCTACAGTTTCTATGAGCGAAATCGTATGCATTACTGGAAGACCATTGACTGTCAGACCATTGAAGGTCTGTCTGAAAACTGATACACTTTCCCCTGGAGAGCTGCGAATGGCATTGCCTCATTGGGATGAGATAACCAACCGTGCTCAAATTTTGTGAATCACAGCAGGTTTTCTCTTATGTGACATAAACAGAGCAGAGAGAACAGAAGTCAAGGTGACCTGATCAGTCAGATGGAGAAAAAAAATAACTAAACAAACAAAATGGGCTGCATTGTGTTTGCTAGAACTTCGCTGAGAATGCATTCAAAAAGTCAAAATGGAAATATGATCCAGAAACATAGTTGTTGTGCACTTAAGTCTTAGTCTATCGGGTTGAACAGCAAAAGCTTTTTCCATATTCCAGATCAGTAGGTTTGTAAAGATTAACTTTGGCTTTTCTTGGATGACTGGGTACTGAGCCAAGGCCACAATATGCATAATATGATATTTGTTTCCATTCAGACACTGAAAATAACATCTTCGACCGAATGCAAATAGATTGATTGTTTTATAAGCCACCAGATAAAGTAAAATAAGAAAAAAACAAATTTATAGCAAGTTTTTTTTTTTCTTTTTTGTGCATACCAAGAATATCAAGAATTTAGCATCAGCGGTGACTCTGCTTAAATGGTTGCATAACTATGTGGGAAGAAGCCAAAGTAAAAATAATGTAACTCTTTAATAAATTGCTAGAACTCAGATGCTAAAACTAACTAAATGAATGAATAAATAAATAATTATTTCAGTAACAAACATCCAAACTCATTTATTTCAATACAATTGATTATTTATTATGCAATAATGAATAAAACCAATAATAAATATTTAATTAACAAACAGCAACCAAACAAACAAATACATTTCAAAACAATTTATTATTTGTAGTAAATAAATAAATAAATAAATACATATTTTAGTAACAAAAACAACCAAACTAACACATTTAAATGCAATTTAGTATTTATATATGTGGTATTATTTATGTTGCAGTAACAAATTTTGACCAAACAAATTAATACATTTCACTATTTATTTATTTTAAAATATTTCAATAAATAAAGAGAATATTATTTATATTTTAGTAACAAAGAACATCCAGTCAAGCTAATACATTTTAAAACAATTATTTATTTTTGAATAAGGAAAAAACAAACAAACAAGTAACAACAAACAGTTCAATACAATTTATTATTTATTTTGCAATAACAAACAACAGCCAAATAAATAAGCATATTTCAAAATGTATTTTGAAATAAACAACCAAAGAAATGAATAAATAAGTAAATAAATAAATAAATATTCAGTAACAAACAACCAAACAAACTGATACATTTCATAATATACAAATAAATAAATTAAATAAATAAATAAATAAATAAATATTTGGTAACAAACACCCAAACAAGCTAATACATTTCATAATGTATTATAAATAAATAAATAAATATTTTTAATAACAAACAACAACCAAACTAACACATTTCAATACAATTTAGTACTTATTTTAAATAAATAAATAAGCTATTATTTATGTTGCAGTAACAAATTTTAACCAAACAAATGAATACATTTCACAATTGAATTATTTTTAAATATTTCAATAAATAAATATTATTTATATTTCAGAAAAAATTCTATCAAACTAATACATTTTAAAACAATTGTTTATTTTTTAGTTTTTAAAAAGGAACAAACAAACAAATAAATAACAAACAACAAAAAACACAGTTTAATTCAATTTATTATTTATTTTTAATAAATAAACAGACTATTATTTATTTTGCAGTAACAAAACCAACCAAATAAATCGACACTCCAAAAAGTGTTTTTAAATAAACAACCAACCAACCAACCAAACAAATAAATTTATTTTATATTCGGTAACAACCAGGTACATTTCATAATGTATTAATTTAAATAAATAAAAAACATTCTTACTTTGTAAAAAGACGTTGTATAGCCTGCATCTGAATACTATTGTGTGATCATTGAGCGGTGCGTAGACTTACTCACCGAAGCACGTCACCAATCATATGATATGATAATTGATTCTATCTGAGTCTCGAGCGCGTGTTAAGAAAGCGTTCGCGGGTAGTCTGAAGCGGAGTGACCAGGTCTCTCTGGGGAAGGAGGGAGAGGGACATCTAATTGGTTTCTGAATGAAACAATCGTCCTAGTCTGCAGGAAGGGAGCGCACGGAGCGCAGTTGCTCTGTGCTGAAGTAAATCTTGACTGATAGAGTTGGAAGAACATCATTCAGCGGGAGTTGCGTTCAGTCTTCTTCGGTTCAAACTTCAAACATGAGCGAATTAGACGAAGAATTTGCCAAGATGCTGCTCATAAAAGAGGAGCGGATAAAGGAAATGGAGAGGCTGCTGTTGGCGAAGGAGCAGGAGGTGAATGAACTGAAGAGAAAACTGCACAAATGTCAGTCAGTGCTGCCAAGCGCTATTGGACCCAGAACCAGGCGCGCACAGGGCATCTCCGCGGAACCGCAGACCTTCAGGTCCTTCCAGGACTTGAAGAGCGAAGCTTTGCGCAAACACCCTAAGTCGGACCGGTAAGAGCCCTTCATTTACTATCTATAGACGTGTATTCTTTGCACTGGTGTCACAACCAGGCTGTGGATGGTTTTTGTATGAATCGAGTCTCTGTTACCCGGCTGTGCGCCTATACACTATACAAGAGCTGGTAACACTTTGTTTTGAGGTGCCATAGTCACCATGTTATATATACTTGCTACATGTAATAAATAACTGCAAACTATGCATAATTACAAGCAACTAACTCTAAACCAGCCACTAACACTATAGTATGTACATAGTTAATTAATATTACTCAGTAATTACATGTGTAATTACACTGTAACAAGAACACCTTAAAATAAAATGATTTGCACGACTATACTATACTATATGACTAATTGTAGTACTTTACTGTACTATTCAAAAAGTAAATGCATACAATACTATGCTACAAAGGTATATGCAAGATTGTATTATCACACTGTACAACATTTCTATACTATACTATACTATACTATACTATACTAAATATATGAAATACTGTGCTACAACGGTATATGCAAGATTGTATTATCATATTGTAAAACACTTCAGTACTTTACTATACTGAACTATGACTTCAAGCTTTCGATCAATTAATTTTAGTACACGTTTACAATGCAAACACATTAGCTTATACTATACTATACTATACTATACTATACTGCACTGTACTGTACTTCATTATACTTTACAATACTATACTGTACTGTACTATACTATACTATACTAAACTATACTACACTACACTACACTATACTATACTTTACTATACATACGACTAATTATATTAGTATATTAGTATTCTACACTCTAAAAACAAATGGTGCTATATAGCACTAAAAGTGGTTCTTTGGCTCGTAATCACAGGGGAACCACTTTTAGTGCTATATAGCACCTATTTTAAAAGGTGCTATATGGCACCTTTGTCAAATTCAGAGGCTTAACAGGTTCTTTGTATGGCAGTGGTGCTATATACCCCAAAGAACCACTGAAGAACTGCTGAAGAACCAGACAGGGGCTTGACCAGTTCTTTATACACTAACGGTGCTATATAGCACCACAATCACACCAAAGAACCGCTGAAGAACCGCTGAAGCACCATTTAACTAAAAATACAATACAATGCTATAAAGGTATATGCAAGATTATATTATCACATTGTACGGCACTTCTATACTATACTATACTATACGTCACAGTACTGCACTGTGCTGTGGTGTACTTTACTATACTATGTTATATGACTTATTATATTACTATGCTATACTATGCAAAAACTAAATGTATACAATACTGTTACAAAGGTATATGCAAGATTGTATTATCACATTGTACCACACTTCTAATCTATACTATACTATACTATACTATAGTGTGAAAATTGACTTCAAACTTTTGATTGGTTGCAGAGCATAAGACAGTTTATAAAATTATTTAATTGTATTTTTTGTGCTTGACTAAAATGCAGCTTGGTATCGTGTCACTATTGTGTTTCATTGTAGAAATCAGTTCTTCGAACACAAGCTTTAGTCATGTGTGCATCATTTACTTGGTATACGTTTCTCCCAAGTTTTAGTACTGATGAACATGTACTGAGGTTTAGAGCAACTTTACACTAAATGGGTGCAGCACATGGTTTCCGAAAAAAAGGTTGTCTGTTAGTGGTGTAAATAAATTTAAAATGCTTCTGCTATTACTTTCATCAGTTTTGCCTCTAAATTGTAATGGTATGAGATACACTTTATTAAATTCTGTATAGCTTTAAATGAAGCTCTATGTATGCATCATAATTAGCTGACGTTAACATATATAAATGTTGGTCCATAATGCCTATAATAATGCATTCACATATAGTAGTAGAAGTCCACATCTGGTCTAATGCTCTCAGGCATAAAAGCTCTCTTTCACACTCTTGCTCAGTGTCCAACAGCCCTTCTGTACAACCCTAACCTTGTTGAATATTTAATGCTGGCTGTTAAATATTTAATGTCACAGATATTCACTACTATATTTAGGATTCATATATTGTAACTTTCAACTTTTTCCTGGAAACATGTGGAATGTCCCGCATTTAGTGGGAATAAGTAAACCCCATTTCTGTAAATGAGTATCTTTATTAACCTCTGCATGGGTCAGTGGGAGCTGTAGCTTGTTGAACATGATTGCAATCAATACTACATTTTAATTTTACTTTTGAATATAATAAAATGAAAAAGTGCAGTTTTGGATTATAATCAGCAGTTTTATCAGTTCTTTTCAACTCTTAGCTGTGCTTAAACTACCTCAAAACTGAAATACCTTCCTGTTAATAGCCACTAGATGTCAGTAAAATATCATCATCCCACAAAGGGTTGATATTAAAACTGAGGTGTTTTATGTACGAATATGACAGTGGGTTAATACTGAGACCTATCATGAATTGTGAATGGAAAAGATCATGTTTTTGGTTCACAATTTCATTATAATCCTACTTATAAGCATATTTATGACTGTCTAAATAATTTATTAAGCAATTAATTAAGCGAAAAGTGTTGTCTGCGTCATTGATATGACTGGAGCCTTAATTCATTACAGGTATTTTTTAATACATTGTAGTTTATTTCTGGGATGGAAAACCTTATTTTCCCTCACGTAGGATTCTTTTAATAAAAATAAAATCTTATTAAACAGCATTTAACATTAAACTGAATGCATCCTTGCTGAAAAAAATGAGTTTTTCATTTATCTATCTTACTTACTACAAACTCCTGAATTTATCATGGTTTCCACAAACATATTATGCAGCAGAAACTTTTTCAACACTGATAACAATAAAAAATGTATCTTGAGCTGCAAATCAGCATATTAGAATGATTTCTGAAGGATCATGTGACACTGAAGACTGGAGTAATGATGCTGGAAATTCAGCTTTGCATCACAGGAATAAATTATATTTATATAATATTTCAAAATATTACTTTTTTTTTTTTACTCAAATAAATACATGCTTTGACATTTTAAGCCTTATAGCATTTAACGTTTGGTCTTATTTTATTAATTTATACACTGTTCAGTAGTCAGGTTCTTGTGACCGATAAAAAGCGATCTCTTTGACAAATACTGCCCGCCCTTGTCTCTGATCCTGTGTGTTCTCATGTAGAACTCCTTATATAATCAACAAGCTGCTTGAAAAGCACTTGAGAATGGAAAGTGTGTTATCTTTCCTGTGCTGATAAAAGGCTGCGGGGCTAACGGTGGCTTACACTGCAGATCCAGACTCCGGCCTTTCACATTAGCATCACATCTCTCACGTCCACATTGGCACAGACACTTTGATCTGCGCCTGGTCCCCAGTTCTTGTAAATGGTTTGCGAGAAGGACAGAGCCTCATCAATCGTGCTTAATTGGTCTTTTCTGCTATGCATGATAAATGGGATTCACGTTCATTTTGGGGCAGTGCTCATGGAAATCAGTTAAAAGGAAGGCATGGACTAGATACTGAATAATGTCCCTTGTGAGGTCTGTGTGCTACATTGTGGGATTTTAAATTCAGGACATTTATTAACCACTTTATTAACATCTTGTATTAAGTCTTCAGATACTTTTGGTCAAACAAAACACTTAGCGGAATGGTACATAAAACAAGTTGTAGACAAGAGCAAATTACACAGAGCAGTGAAAAATATACTGTACAAGACATAGCAAATAGAACAGCTTCATATTATATCACATTATATCTATATATATGTCTTCAGCTACTGATGTTATTGTATTGTTTTTTGTATGTTATATGCGGTCATGGTAATTCAATCTTTAGTTCACTAGAGGGCGCTTTTAATCCTGTTTTTTAAAACTAAGTTCTTGACATTTTCTTTCCCTCTCCATATATATCATTTCATTTGAATCATTTTAGTACTTCAACTTTAACTAAACAAAAATGAGATATGTTGTTTAGCTAGATGAAACAAAATAGGTTAATGGTTTTTATATATTTTATTATACTTAATATTTATTTTAAGTAATGAAAATGTGTTTTTTTATGGTTTAAGTTAACTATAATAACCTGTTTTGAAATTACATTGTTCTACAGAATTCCATAGGTTTGTGTCTAACATGCTTTCTGATGTGTTACAGTAGTGTAATGCACAAAAGGGCATATAAGTGTAACAATTTCATTCTCAGAGTAACATTTTTAGCGCTAGACAGTGGGAGCATTTAATGAGGTGAAATCAAGCACCAGCTGGTCGTATGTTAATGGGAAGGATCCAGATGTTGTTAGGGACTACAAAGTAGAAACATGCAGCAGAACTCCAGAGAATCATCTGGACATGCAGCTTGTTCTGTGCTGATGAAGTATGGAATTATTTTATTTTGAAAATTACTAATTGTTCCACTATAGAATACCCTTATTTGTTGGCTGGGATAATGTGGATTACTTTGAAACTGCCTAAATATGGATTTTGGGCAGTGAAATATGACCTAAGTTGGGTGCCAAAGAGGATCCTTAAGGTACAAACATGTACCTTTTGAAAAGTGACAGCCCCAGTGACAGCTTTTGTACCTTTATTTCTGAGAGTGTAGGGTGCCTAAAAATAATCAATTATTTTTGGGTGTACTATACCTCTAGGTGTCACTGTACAGTGAGGTACTTGTGGTACTGTAAAGGCACATAATGGTAAATTAACTTAGGAAGATCCCAAACAGAATTGCGACTGCAGTAGTGTTAAATGTTGATGGATTTCTTCTGTTTGTAGATAATGTATAACCACAATTCCAGAAATGTTAGGATGTTTTGTGAAATGCCATAAAATCAACAATATGTTATCTGTTTATTCTCTTTAACCTTTCTTTAATTGACTAAAGTACAAAAGAAACATTTCCAATGTTTTCGCTGGCCAACTTTTAACAGAGTGACATTTTTTTTTGGATTCACTAAATCTTTTAATAATATTATGTGAGGTAGTTGGTGAAAGACCTAAATTCTTCGTGATTTTCTATTGAGAAATGTGATTTTTGATTTGTTTGACACTTTTGTCATGAAATTTGGTGGTTGAAGTGAAAAGCGATGAGCCATGGATGAGCTATTCTTTAACGTTTTCACTTTTATTTTGCCTCTGTCCCAACTTTTTTGGAGTGTGTCATAGCCATCAAAATCAAAATTTGTTTATATTTACAAAATAAAATTAAAAGTTGTCCAGTGAAAACATTGCAAATGCCTTCTTTGTATTTAGTTAATTAGGTTCAAGAGAATGAACAGATAACATATTCTTGATTTTATGGCTTTTCATATAATTTCTGGAGTTGGGGTTGTATTTGAAATTCAAAATAAATAAATAAACACAATTATATAATTATATAATACATTAAATATAATAATAATAATTAATAATAACAATAATAATGATGATAATGATTCACCAGTTGCGTAAAAACATATTTAGCTTCTTTATCAGCACTGTATGTATGTAATAACAGTGACAAGGTGAAGAGCATAAAATTAGAGCAGAAATAAAACAATTTTAATTACGTTTTTTTTTTTTTTTTTACGTCATAATAAGGGTAAAGATCAATTGGGAGTAGGTCACAAAACTAGTTATTTTCTGTGTGCGTATTTTAATGCATGGTTGATGTAAGTAAAGATTATTTGCCTTTTAATAGGGGGAAGTTTCGTTTTGATTAAAATAAAGAAACTGTTAGTGAAACTATTGTTTGAATGTGCTCATGTGCTTGTGTATGGAAGCGCACTTAAAGGCTCTCAGCGGCTGTTACAGGTGCGCGGTGGAGTCTTTCCTCATTGGCTCATCGGGGAGCCACGAGCGTGCTGCTCTCACGGCGCGTTCACTCTGCGCTCATGGCGTTCCACTTGCGCTCGACAGCTGCGACTGACGTATTTGGACAAGAAATTAATGCCCTGTGAAACTTCTTCGTCTCCCGAATGTGATGTTTGCAGACGCCGTGGGTGTTTCCCCGCTCATTCCTCCGGTATAAGTAATCCGAAAGCGCGCCGGTGGATCGGCGCGGCATTATTTTGGCGACACTACCACGGAAAATACGACCGAGAGCGGTTTGTTTTAATTTCATGACCGAAGACTGACCGTTCGCCAAGTTGGTAACGACTCCGGATCGTGCACTGTGGGGAGAAATGGGCACTTTACGCGATCTCCAGTACGCGTTACAGGAGAAGATCGAAGAATTAAGACAGAGAGACGCGCTGATTGATGAACTGGAGTTGGAGCTGGACCAGAAAGATGAACTCATACAGAAGCTTCAGAATGAGTTAGACAAATACCGATCCGTCATAAGACCGGCAACTCAACAAGTCCACAAGCAGAGTGTCCTTCAAGAGCAGCAGAGGACCAAGAGACAGGCGATCTCAGCCGAACCTACAGCCTTTGATATTCAAGACCTCAATCATGTCACCCTGCCTTTCTACCCAAAGAGTCCACAGTAGGTGCCACTTTAGTCTGATCAGTGTTGTTATGAAGCTGTCCATCAAATTAACCGGAACAAAGTGCTAATAATTTGCATTACTGATGCAATTATGCATATGCAATCTTATAATGACACATGAATCATTGCGTGTGTGCTGTGCTGATTTTATGCAAGTGATCTTGGTCAGTAGGGCACCTTGAGTTCTGTGGTACGAGTATAATCATGACCATCCATCAAACCTGTCTCCGTCCAAACCCTCATTACTTCTCTGATGTGATGTATTGTGAATATAGGCAGACAGCCAGTCTGATGATTCCACCTGTTGATTCTGTTTATCAACTTTGAAGGGGGGAAAAAGTGCATATTCATATGCAGATTACAGTTCATGCGCAGCACTGGGTTTTTAAAGAGAAGATGTGAATTGCAAAATCTTATGTTTCTGGATCATAAATGTTTTATTAGATTAGATTCGACTTTGTTGTGCTTGTGCAGAGCAAGTTTAACCAGTGAGTAGTAATGCAGCATAGCACAGGCTATAAGTAAATTATGGTAAAGTGCAAACTGGAAAATGAGCTACAAATGACAGTGCAAATGAGTGCAGAAGACATGCTATATAGTATGTAATTTAGATTAGAATAGTCTAATGTGCAAAATGGCAAGGCTCTACAGATTCATGATTTTCCAACTGTTCACTCAAAATATTATGCTGAAAATATAAAATTACTATGAAAAATGTAATAGACCTACATTAGAACAATACAGCCCCCAAATGTATAAGTTTCTATAGGGCAGTAAATGAAAAACATACATATTGTCTAATGTCCTTAAAAAGTTGTAGTAACATTCTTTCTAAAACTGGAACCATGAAATAAAATATTAGAAACATAAAAATGTTTATAATTTATAATTAATTAATAAATAATTAACCAAAACTTAAACTGAAATAAAATTAATTCAAATATAGACATTTGAAAACAAAAATGACAAAAACACAAAAATGTACAAAAACTTCAAAACTAAACTAAAATCTGAAAATATAAAAATAACCTGAACACTCAATATATATATATATATATATATATATATATATATATATATATATATATATTTATATAGATATTTTTTAACAGAATGTATAAAAATCTATATATGCCCTTTTATGTTTTTTTAACAGAATGTATAAAAATCTATTATTTTTCTGCTTCATATTCATGTTTTATTACATTAGATTCAGCTTCATTGTGCTTGTGCAGAGCAAGTCTAACAATAACTGAGTATTAATATAGCATTGCAAGGTCTATAAATAAATTATGGTCAAGTGCAAATTGGAAAATGAGCTATAATGCAGAAGACATGGTCTATAGTATGTAATTTAGTTTAGAATAGCATAATTTCCACAGTGTTGAGCATTATAACAAATCAAATACAATTCTGTTGAGCATTATTGCAATGGCCAATCAGAGGCATTCAGATGAGTCATCGCTGAAACTCATCAGTTTTGTTGGGTGCGCACACTCACTGACTGAATTCCAGACTCTTGCGAATTCTCCAATCACAAAGAACAAAGCGCAGATGTACAAAAGCACAGATGTACGTACAATGTAAGTAAGAGATTAATTTCACTGTGTAGACGATTTTTTTTTTTTTTTAACTTTTAGATGCCACAGACCCCCAAATATGATCGTCATCCTGTGAGGGACCCCTGTTCTAATTTATATAGTTATTTGTATATATACCCAGTTTACACTGTAAAAAATTCATATTATAAGCAAGTTTAAAATATAAATTGGAAAATATTTAGTTTCTGTTAAATTACATTCTTCTTCTTTTTTTCCAAAAACAATTAATTAGATTTTATTTCTTTGTTTTAATTTTTACTAATTTATTTAAATCAATTTTTGGATAATTTATTTCTTTCATTCTTATTCAATCATATTTTTAATTATTTCTTTTAAAATTTATATAATATAATATAATATAATACAATTTTGTACATTTATTTTTACACTTTTTTTATGCTTTTTCTCCAAACATTTCCAAGGGCCACCTAGCACTTTCTTGTGGCCCCCTTTTTTGGAGAATACTCGAATTCGCCATAGATCAAAGTTGATAATGTCGCTTTCTGTATATAATTTATTCGCTGTTTGACCGTGGAAATGAAACCTTATGATTATCCATTTCAAATGTTTTTATTAAATTCAGTCCCATTAAACTTGTTTTATTAGCCTACATGACACCCATGTCTGGTTCTTGCCTAAAAGACGGGTTTGTGATGTTTGTAGTTAATAGATTTGGCTGCTTTTAGCCTTACCCTAAATTGGTTTACCTTCCGCCTGTATGTATAATGTGCAAAATAGAAACAAATATTTAATATATGTAAGGATATTCAGTGGGGTCGTAAAGTCTGGGACCACATTTAAAATCTGGGAACCAAAACCTGTGAAAGTTTTAAGATTCAGAAAGAAATGTAAATGAAAGAACCGCAAAATAAAGATGAAATATTAAGAATTCTGTTGCATTTGATCAAAAAGCACATTTGTAACCGACCGTGTGAACTCTCTGTACAGATGGCCAGATGTTATTGCTTCCAATGAAGCATTAAATCTCAAATCATGCTGGAGAACATCAGGTTTAGGTCATATCAGCACTAGTTCTGCTGTCAAAACAATACAGATCCCACTGTATATATTAGGCTGTATATGATTAACCTGTATGTTGGCTAATAGTCTTTTCACGATTATTTTAGGGATTATTTTTATTATTTCACGATTTATTTTTCAGTCTTGGATATCAGCCATAAAGGTGTACATACAATTTTAAGCATTTGAAACTGCTTTTAAGCCTTTAAAGCTATATATAATGAGTTCAGTGAAATGACATGATGATCTCTAATGAAATGCACACAACTGGAAAGCGGCGTAGATTCTTTGCGCCGTTGAGAATCTTTTCATCTTCTCCTCAGCTGGATCTCTAGAGCGGTATTATCCAAAAGCCCCCCTCATCCACCAGCAATGCCATCATTTTCTTGTGCAACTCATCTCCCTCCACTCTCAGTGTCTTTTCTTTCACAGTTTGTGAGCATTGCAGTTCTCCCTGTGTTTATGTCTGGTGAATATTTACTCTTGTTGCTGAGTGGATTTTGGTCGAGAGCCAGATGCCTACCATCCTTGTGAAGACATCACATTCTTTTGTGCTGGCATTCATAAATGCTGATGGGACACGCAAGACTCGTTTCACTTGAACAATAACTTTGTATGAAATCATTTGGTGATTGATGCCCATACAGGTTTATTTATTTATTTGACATGTATTACCTTATTAAAGCAGAACTCCACTTCCAGAACAACAATTTACAGATAATGTACTCACCCACTTGTCATACAACATGTCTTTCTTTTTTCAGTCGTAGTTGGAACGTCCAAAATGCAATTTAAATGCAGTTGTAAATGATCCCAGCAGAGGAAGAAGGGTCTTATCTAATGTAACAATCGGTTATTTTCATTTAAAAAAATACAATTTAAATACTTTTTAATCTCAAACGCTCATCTTGTTTTCCCTGAACTCTGTGTATTCTGCCTCAAGACAGTTAGGGTATGTCGAAAAACTCCCTCAGTTTCAAAACTCCTTTCAAAATCATTCTACATCGCTGCCGAAGTTCCAACCCA
The DNA here is from genome assembly GCF_022985175.1 of Labeo rohita. NCBI lineage: Eukaryota > Metazoa > Chordata > Actinopteri > Cypriniformes > Cyprinidae > Labeo > Labeo rohita. The sequence goes on along the minus strand of NC_066880.1, from coordinate 25,946,463 downwards.
GTCTTTGCCACATGCAAAGAAGATCAAACACCCTTAACAAAAAAGGTAAAACAGTGATATAGAATGATTTTGAAGTTGAGGGAGAACATGAGTTGGGAGCTTTTTGACATACCCTAACCGTCACGAATGGGAAAAAAACAGAGGTCGGGAAGACCAAGACAAGACGAGCATTTGACGTTAAAAAGTATATAAATTGTATTATTTTTCTGAAAATAACCAGTCGTTTCACTAGATAAGACCCTTCTTTCTCAGCTGGGATCGTTTACAACTATATTTGGGATCGCTTGAAGCTGCATTTAAACTGCATTTTGGAAGTTCAAACTCGGGGCACCATATCAGTCCATTATATGGAGAAAATCCTGAAATGTTTTCCTCAAAAAACATAATTTCTTTACGACTGAAGAAAGAAAGACATGAACATCTTGGATGACAAGGGGGTGAGTACATTATCTGTAAAATGTTGCTCTGGAAGTGAACTTCTCCTTTAATGAAAGGCTGGATGTATATAGAGTGATATGAAGACCCCATGAATTCACAGTTGAAGTTTGTACTGTAGCTTTTAATTTATTTCTCTAAGTTTTAAAGTATTTATGTGCTAGTTTATTCCTAAAAGTTCAAAACATGTATATTTCAATCTTTATGTTCCAGCCCAATGACTTGATGCCTATATTTTTTTTTTTCAAAAAAAAAAAAAATCATTTGCTGCTGTTGTAAGTATAATCAAGTCATTTCAAGAAATTAAATTAAGCTGACTTAAAAAGTCAAGTTGAATCTCTTATTAATGTATAAAAACCTGAAAATGCTTAACGTCAAAGTAAAAGTAAGTTATTAATTGTAAAGTAAGTAAAATTGGATGTTACTTGCATAGTAGTCCTTCCACACTTCATTTCACAGCTTCTGTTACATAAAATGTTTCTATTTACAACGTTTTTGCAGCGTTTGAGAAATTACCAATCAAAGGTGTTTAAAAAATCCACCCAGTACCGAGCAGAACGCTACAGTTTTGTTCAGCACTCACTTACTGATTGAGTTCTTCAGTCTTGCGAATGCTTTAATTATATCAAATGCTTTTTATATCCAACTAAGTGTAGGTACGTTATACAGTAAATATGACATTCATTTTGCACTGTAGTCACTGCCTTTGATTATAATGAGAGTTTTCGCAATAGTGCAGAACTCATTCAGGGTACTGAACTGACAGCTCCACTAATTAAAACGGTAACGATGTTTGCTTGCTTTTTTATGCCGTTCATTCACAATCATTTATCATGCTGCTAAAAAGAAAAATGTGAAGTTGATCATGTAGTCACTGTTTTGATTTATAGTAGCTACTACCACAGCCAGACCTTCTTTTCTGTGTTTACGGATGTGAAGTTAGCACACACAAACAAATCACGTAAGCCCGGATTTCCCTCCAAAACCAAGCAGACAATGCAATCTTGTAGGTTTACTGTAGTGAGAAGAGGTAAGTGGTAAAAAAATTAATTAGAGATTAAACAATTATTAGAGTACATTTTACAAGAAAATACCATTTTAGTCATACTTCAGAATGTCACATTTAATTCAATGTGTTACTTGCTCATTCTTTGTAAATTACTACAGTTTTCTGAGTTTTTAAACATGGATTTGAATTTGATATGTATGTATTCACTTAATAATAGATTTTTGTTATTTTAATGAAAAAATACTGTAGTGCAGAACAATTATCAGATTAATTGAGTTTTTTTAAGGCAAGTTTTGTTCATAGGTGGAACGTCATGTGGTATGATTGAAATGATATTTATAAAATATATAAAAATGTATATATTTATTAAATATATATTCAAAAATTTAAGAAGAGAATACTATTTTAGTCATACTTCAGAATGTCATATTTAATTCAATGTGTTACATGCTCTTTCTTTGTAAAAACCTAACATTTTCTGAGTTTTTAAACATTGGTTTAGATTTGATATGTATGTGTTTACTTAATAATGGATTTTTGTACATTTTAATTAACTAATACTGTAGTGCAGCTACAATTATCAGATAAATTGAGTGTTTGAAACCAAAGATGTTCAAATATGAAGCATCATGTGGTGTGACTAAAATTATATATATAAATTATATTTATTAAATATATATTACAAATATTAAAATATTTTTTAAATATTGTTGTTTAATTTTTTTTAAATACTATTGTTTATTATTATTATTTTTGTTAATAATTATGAGGTATATAGTTACATGTATTTAAGATGTTAGTAAAATGCGTAATTACTTTTTACTGGAGAGATTTTTTTAACAATAAAATTCATTGAAAATCTTCCACCACCAAAAACCCCCCAAAAAAACAAATAGACATTGTCACCAGGCTTGTGCACAATTCAGAATTGAATTGAGAATGACTCCTAAATTCCAGTTCAATTCTTGAATTTGAATTGAATTTGAATTGATGTCAAAAACAGGATCTAGAATTACAATTCAAATTTGAATTAAAGGAAGCAGAATTGCAATTCAATACAAATTCAAAGAAATTCATATACATAAGTGAAGTGTTTAACAATGAAGCTTTACAATATATGTCAGATATGATTTCATTACATATTCTATAAATGATATTAGTTTGAACTACTTGTACAGATTACATTAACAGGAAATGTTTCCCCCCAGCAATGAATGTTAAAAGCTCTAGTCACAGAACACATAATTAAGTCTGATTTATTGGAATTGTAATTTTGTGGAACACAATGGAACGTGACTCCATATCCCAGAATGCTTTGCTTTAACCAAGTATTTAAAATGATACTATTGAGCTATTGAGGATTAGATGCAACAGTGTTGCTCAATGAGTTTTGCATTGGAATAAATGACAACTGCATTTACAACGACTTTGTGTTATTTGATTGCTTTGAAATGAAAATAACATTTTGAACAAAACTAATCAAACATTGAGGGAGTAATTTATTTCAAGAATTTGATCATTATCTGTATGTTGGAACAAAATGTATGCAGGGTTGAGGATTGACTAGTTATGTGTAATGAAATTATGCTATTAAATTACAAAATTAATGTAATTGTATGTGAGATTCAACACATTCTTTCTGTTGTATGACTGTGTGGAATGTCTTTGAATTGCCATGAATTTAATTCCACTTCCTGTCATTCCAACTCCAATTCAAAGTCAATTCAATTCAAATTCCAACTCATCAATTGAATGGCGGCCAATTCTGAAATTCTGAATTGTGCACAAGCCTGATTGTCACTGGGGGGTCCCAGGTCGTGACTAAAAGCAGACTAAATTTGCTTGCACAAAATATTATGCACAGAGTGTTTTTTTTCCTAAACTGGGGATTGGTTGCAATCTATTTTAATTGCTGCAAACAGAAATAGTGTAAGTAATTTTTGCAACAACAATTCACCCCATGGAATACTTTAAAGCACAGCTGTTATGTAGAGGCTACAATTGCACTTCTTTTGTCCTTAATTCCACTGATGCACAACACTGACCTTTAAAAACAAATGCTGGAACACCTGACATTTGTTTTAGTGTTTGTTAGAGACACGACGAACAAACATGAGCCGGGTCCAGAGAGTGTCTTCACATTGTTCTTTCCCACTCTGGGGCCCCGGTTAAGTTTTACGGAATGCATCCATCTTGCTTCCCACCAAAAGAGCATATTTTCTCCTTTTATGGAAACGGCTCAGTGTTGTTCTCCGTGTCTGGGCAGACATGAATCTTTGTTAAACAAAAGAGTGGAGAGTGGGTTAAGAAGAGCTGTAAAATCGTGCTGAGAGGGAAGGACTGTTAGGTAGGAGATGGCAACACATACTGCAAGTGTGCCAATCTACACTATCTGCCAGGCTTTCTGAAGTTATTCAGCGTGGCTCAACAAAGCCGTGCTCCATCTGGCTTCAAAATCACTTCGGCATTCCACTGAGCGGCCTGCCAGGACACCATAATGATGCCTCAAATATCAAAGACTCTGATTAAATTGAGGCTCCTGATGCGAGGTGGCATTTTCTGCGCTTTTTGCTATGGTTACCCCTTCTGAGCAATACTGTTGTCCGTCTCTCAAGACTTTGAAATCTGTCCACCTCCTGAGCTCAAAAAGAAAGTCTGGTGCGTGGCCATTCAGTTGGTTTTAATGAACATGAGGAAACAGCGGCTAATGATCTACCCTTATTTCAAAAGCATCGTTTTGATTTCGGTCAGCACTGTTACGCTTTAGTCCACATGGGCTTTTTCTGGTAAATGTGCCTTTGGGAACTGAAGAGCTAAAATTAGGCAAACAAGAAGGAATTGCACTCTTGCATGAGAACAGTGTTACACTATAGGATACAGTATCAATGGCCTTTATGCTCGTGGATGTGGCCTGGCCTCTGATCATGATCTGTAAATGATTTATGGATTAGCGATTTGCTATTCAAAATAGGTCATGATACAAACGGTCTGATATGGCATCGTGTAGGCCATGAAGAGCAGGGTAGGTAAATTTGAGTGAAAGCTTTAATGTCAACATGACAATCACAATCCGTAATTTCCTGTAAAGTCACGTCCTGCCTTCTAGACCAGGTGATTATTTTGAATAAGTACAAAAACAAAATGAACTTTTATTGGTTTTTACAGTCATGATAGCTCCTAAAGGTCACGTACACACTTTCAGGAGTGATTTTAAAGGGATAGTTCACCCAAAAATGAAAATTCTGTTATTAATTACTCACCCTCATGTCGTTCCAAACCTGTAAGACCTTTGCTCATCTTCGGAACACAAATTAAGATATTTTTTATGAAATCGAGAGCTCTCTGACCCTCCATAGACAGCAAGGGTACTACCACGGTGAAGGCACAGAAACTTTGTTAAAATAGTCCATGTGACATCAGTGGTTCAGTCGTAATTTTATAAAGCTATGAGAAAACGTTTTGTGCGCAAATAAAACAAAAATAACTATTTTATTTAAAGATTTCTTCTCTCCCAGGACAGTCCTCTGCAGTGTTGAGGGTAACGCATTACTAACACGAGTTACACTGCCCTCCAAAAGTTTGGAAACGCCCTAGAAAAGTGGGGTTTTGGACAACATTGGCATGAATCCTTTTTAATTTGTGATAATTTTGCACTGATAAGGGACAACACAATCTACAAAAACATATTTTATTACATAAACAGTTTATGCATAGAAATAACTTAAATTTTCGATTAATCAAAACATCCACCATTAGCAGCTATTACTGCTCTGCATAATCTGGGCCTAAATTCATTGTATTCTAAACTTAATTGGCAATCAGTTGCTGAAGCTATTTAGGTGTGCTGTCTCAAAAATCTTTTAAAAACCTGGGCCAAGTTTAAACCAGTAACCAGGCATCACAGCTGGCAAAGAGACATGTCTGACTTTGACATGTATATATTGCCATTATTATGTAATCAAAATGACAATAATTATTGTTGCTGGTCTTCAATGATAATGTCAAGTTACTTTAATGTATTTGCACCAAAAAATGATAAGGATTTATGCTGATATTGTCCAAAACCAAACTTTGCCAGGGATGTTTCCAAACTTTTGGAGGGCAGTGTATGTAATATTATTACTTTAATTAGTAACTAGTAAGTAACTAGTAAAGTAACGCATTACTTTTTAATTGACAAGAAAATATCTGAGTTACTTTTTTCAAATAAGTAACGTCAGTTACTTTTTTTTGACCATTTATTGATTAAAAGCTCTCCTGTCCCCATGCTGAGAGAAATGGGCAGTAAGTTGTTAGTTCTAGAATAAATGTGAACATGCATTAATTCATCTCACTCACAAAAACAGATTCAGTATTCCTCAAAATGAATAAAAACGGTGAAATTCAACTCAGAACATATGTGACCCTGGAGCACAAAACCGGTCCTAAGTCGCTGGGGTATATTTGTAGCAATAGCCAAAAATACATTGTATGGGTCAAAATGATTGATTTTTCTTTTATGGCAAAAATCATTAGGAAATTAAGTAAAGATCATGTTCCATGAAGATATTTTGTACTACTGTAAATATATGAAAACTTAATTTTTGATTAGTAATATACATTGTTAAGAACTTTATTTGGACAACTTTAAATGCAATTTTCTCAAAATTTAGATTTTTTGCACCCTCAGATTACAGATTTTCAAATAGTTGTATCTCGACCAAATATTGTCCTATTCTAATAAATGATAGATGATGTATAAATCTCAATTTTGAAAAATGTACCCTTATGACTGGTTTTGTGATCCAGGGTCACATATCTTAAATAATACAAATATCCTTTATGCATTTAATCCCATTTAACTGATGTCTTTGCTGCTGACCTTCGATGATCCAATTCAACCATACTACTAAGCAAAAATGAACATTTTTCTTCTGCAGTCTACTGTACAGACGTGAATTTACTTTTCTCAAAGCCTGAGACTTTTGGTGTGAAAAGGCCAAAAAAAAGGCCTTTTACATTTGCCAAAAATAGAACTTTTATATTAAAAACAAACAAGCAAGTGCTGCCCAGATTTAAAAAGTAACACAAAAGTAAAGTAACACATTACTTTCCATAAAAAGTAACTAAGCAACATGATTAGTTACTTTTTTAAGGAGTAACTCAATATTGTAATGCATTACTTTTAAATGTAACCTTCCCCAACACTGGTCCTCTGCCATTATTGAGAGTACTATGATGCACGACATGAGGGTGAGTAAATTTTGACAGAATTTGTATTTTTGAGTGAGCTAGCCTAGCCCTTTAAATACGAGAGTGAATCCACAAATTTTCATTTTTCATGTTTGTGTATGGAACAGAACTCACTCTTGAAACTTTGATGATTGACAGCATAATAACCTTAGCAGTGCTCTGGCGACTTGCACATATGGTGTTCATTATTTTTAACCTTAGTATTATTACAGTCACCAATAGCTTGTTATGTTCAGTGATTTTAACAAACCATCTTTAATAGAGCCATTGTGTTTTTATGTTTAAAAGGCTACTCTGTTAAGTGGACTTTTGAAGGGTTGCCATGTCCACTTTTTATAAGTAGGGGTTATTAAGCATCTTTGGGCTTGTTGTTTGGGCTCGGCTCATGAATCGTTGTACTTTATGTAGTTAACAAAGTATATAATTAAAGCTGCGGTCCATAACTTTTGGCTCTCTAGCAGTTAATAAACAGAACTGCACTGTGGAAGAACATTGTAGCCGGAGGTACTTCCCTCTGTTTATGTCTATGACGAATCACACAGGTTCTGGACTACTCTGCGGCAGTTCCTACCAGAACCAGTCTAAAATAGTCTGAATATAAAAATGTATTATAGGTGTACCATAGTGATTCAGGATAAGCCAAAATCACGGTTTGGAAATTGGATTCATGATGTACTCACTTATTATATACATTTTGTAAATTATTAACACAAAAAAGTTATGGACTGCATCTTAAATAAATAAATAAAATTTAGCGAGATTTGGCAACACTAATGAGTCACATAGGCTGTGATTTCATGCAACTCTTATATGTGTTACATTAACAACTAGTTGTTTGGTACAGTTCCATACATACATGTTTCTTTAAATGCGGTTGCCACTACTTTAATTTTTCAAGGTTAAAGGATAATTCACCCAAAAATTAAAATTCTGTCATTAATTAATCACTCTCATGTCGTTCCAAACCTGTAAGGCATTAAGATATTTTTGATTGAATCTAACAGCTTTCTGACTCTGCATAGACATCATCGCAACTACCACATTCAAAACCCAGAAAAGTAGTAAGGACATTGTTGAAATAGTCCATGTGACATCAATGTTTCAACCATTTTTGGATGAACTATCCCTTTAAGGTCATTTTTGATTTTTGAATGTAAACCAAAAAAATCCATAAACAATTCCAAGACATCATCCATTACATTTATTGACCTTTAACCCTAAAACACAGCACAATGCGTAAAATACAATACGGAAAATCAATATGGAAAATTGCTTCGTGTTAACATGCCCAATTTTTTTTACAGACTTTTGTCTTACCTGTCTTCTGTTCCACTGTCCCCTTGTCTTATTTACATCTCTCATTATTCTTGGTCGATGGTTGCCCATGTCTGTGTGGGAATAATAGATTGTCTCAATATAATGTCTTCATCAAGTATGAAAAGTAGAATGATTTGTTGTTAATCCCCCTTTCAGCGTCAGACAGAAGGAACAATCGAGGCCATATTTCTCTAGACAATTGCACGATCCGGGGATAAGAAAACAGCACATGAAATGAGTTTATAATCCTATAAGTGTTCTATTAGTTTCAATCTCGTTTTCCCCCTGGAATTCACATGCATACAAATGATCACGCATATCCGCTGCTGCCATTATGAGTTTGATTTGAACAGTTATTAGCTGTGATGACTCAAGAGTCTTATCAGCTGACCACAGTCAAACATGATACGCATGAGGTGCATTTGGTCTTTCCAAATCACTAGATCACTGGTTCTCGAGTACTGGGACAAAATAGTGAAATAAAGAGGATTATTTTGACTTAATCCGTTCAATATTTCTTAAAAAATGTGCGGTTTTCCAATCAGATACAACAAACAAACAAAAAAAAAGCCTGATTGACATTACATTTTGAGTAAATATTGAGGTTGTGACAAAAATTACTTTAATTTATATATATATAAAATAGGTACATTAGTACCACAATTTTTTACACTTTTTGGTAGATTCAACCTACAGATTTCTCACTAAATAGTAATCTTTAGAGTTGGTGATAATATAATATCACAATTGTATATAAAAATGTTAATATTTTAGTGATCATCTCTCCCCAAATGTTTCTTTTTGTCCAAGTAATTGCAGTGGAATTGCAGTACTTGTTTTGTCTTTATCTCAATAATCAGTGAGTTATATTAAGTGAGAGGTCAGTTATTTATGCAAAAACGCCATTGTCTGTAGCACCGGTGCCCACATGGATGACGAATAAGAAACTGTGCTGCTTGTTAATGTCATTAGTCCAGGCAGATCCACCGATCTTGAGGTCTTATCATCTGCCCATGGGACATTAGTACCCAGCAGGAGTGTGTGAGTGGTAGTAACGCAGTGTATCTGAGCAGTCATCTGTCCACCCCATGTCGTCCTCAGGCTCTAGTACTCGTGCACTCTTGCACAGATGGTCCGTTCTTGCCATCATCTCAGCCACACTGCCTTTTCTAATCAAAGGGAAAAAAAGAATCCAATATTTCCACAAGCAGATCTGCTTGTGCAGTGATTGAATAATCAAATTTACCCAGTCTAGGTTTAAAAAATAGATTTGTGAAAGGAAACTTGGAATGCAGCGGCACTTGCAAGGCCATCTGACCAGCATTGTCCAATAAACAGTGGTGTTGTCAATGAAAATGACTCATCATGTAGAGCCAAGATGCACTGCATACGAAGGAATTTGTCCATTGATGTGGTATGGTATTGATTGCATTCACAAACCCAGGTATGGGGGATTCTCTCTGATTATTTCAGCGGTTGACACTTTTCTATGAGTAATCTCACACGCTGTGGTGTTGAATGAAGGTGTCTGGGATTTAAAGAAAAAAAAAAAAAGATTTTTGAGATTTCAGTTATTTCGGAGACACCGAGTATTTTTGCTCATTGGTTTTTTAAACATTTCTTGATCTGTTTTTGTTTTATAAACAGGGTGGGTGATCTGACGATTTTGTTTTGTGATTGATCTGCTTTTTAAGTGAATTGTAGAAATTGTGACCAGATGTGTCCTACTTATGTCTGTGTGTAAATATACCCATGCATTTTTTTAGTTGGCTGGACTTTTTAAAGTAATCAACATGTGCAATGGATAAATGAGAAAGCAAAGAGTGTGACGTGGTTTATATTAAAAGCACAATAACGCAACGCCTGAAAGGCCCCAAAGGTCAAATACGCATATAATATGTTGAAATGCCTACCATGGGGGCTGTTCACATTCAATTATGTCTTAGATAAACGAAAATAAAGAAAATAGGATGTTTGTCAGCATATTAAATTAGGTCTTAAATTGAAAGCAGCTTAATGTATCTGCTGCTTCTGTGTCATAAATAGCAATCAAATGACAACAGAAAAAGAAAAATCACTCACTGCAAATAATTTTGTAGCTTTAATAAAAATGAATGTATGTTTAATTCACATAGTGTCGTATTTTGCAGTTAATTCCTTTATTAAATTTCTGTAGCATTTATTCCCTGAATACTGTTTGACAGGCTTGTCATTTGTTACTTTGTTCTGTTTACTTGTATTTAATAAGCATGAGAACATTTTACTTATATTAGTTGTAGGGCCTACTAGTTTTTATTGCTCAGTAACTTACTGACAAGATGTAATAAGTAGAGCTGGACCAATATGTGTTTTTTTTTAGGGCTGATGCCGATACCGATTATTATAGATCAAGAAGACGATGTATATATATAAATATATATATATATATATGTCTGGTGTAAAAATGAAATTTGTTACAAAAAATAAAGAAAAACAAGTGCTCTGACAAAAACTTTCTTGAAATGCTTTTAAATTATTGTATCAGCAAATGGGTTTTGAAGATGACTGATACCGATTACCATAAAAATGCTCAATATCGGCGCCGATAATTGGCCAGGGTGATAATCGGTTGACCCCTAGTGATAAGACTGTGGATCGTGGATTTTGCTATGGTATGGTATTTTTGATATTTGTGCCATATCACCCACTGATATTTTGAACCAATATATATGTCTGGTGTAAAAATTTAAATTAATGTCAAAATTAAGAAAAACAAGGGCTCAGACAAAAACTTTCTTTTTAAATGCTTTAAAATTATTTTATCATCAAAACGCTTTTGAAGCTGACGATAACCATAAAAACGCGTAATATTGGCGATGACAATCAGCCAGGCTAATGATTGGTCGACCCCTAGTGATAAGACTGTGGATCATGATTGTTTCTGAAAAAGTTTGGTATGATATTTTTGAGATTTTTGCCATATCACCTATCAATATTTTGAAGCGATATATATTTCTGGTAAAAAAAAAAAATAATAATAAAAAAAAGAAAATTAATGTCAAAATTAAGAAAAACAAGGGCTCTGACAAAAACATTGGTTACATTTTATTTTGATAGTCCACTTTAGACATTCTACTAACAGTAAGTATCTTTGCAACTACATGTCAACTAATTCTCATTAATTTGCAACTACATGTCTACTAGGTTAGGTTTAGGGTAGTAAGTACTTGCAAAATTTAGAAGAGTGTTAGAAGATATTAAGCAGACAGTCTACTAATATTCTAATGACTAGTTGACATGCAGTTGCAAAGTTACTTACTGTTAGTAGAATGTCTAAAGTGGACTATCAAGATAAAGTGTTACCAAAACTTTCTTTCTAAATGCTTTTAAATTATTTTATCATCAAATCGCTTTTTAAGCTGACTGATAACCATACAAATGCTTAATATCGGTGGCGATAATTGGCCAGGCTAACAATTGGTCGACCCCTAGTGATAAGACTGTGGATCGTAATTGTTCCTGAAAAAGTTTGATATGATATTTTTGATATTTTTGCTACATCACCCGATATTTTGAACCGATATATATGTCTGGTATAAAAATGAAAATGAATCCCAAAATCAAGAAAAACAAGGGTTCTGACAAAAACTTTCTTTTTAAATGCTTTTAAATTATTTTATCATCAAATCACTTTTGAAGATGCCCGATACGATAACCATAAAATGCTTAATATCGGTAATCAGCTAGGCTGATAATTGGTCGCCGACCCCTAGTGATAAGACTGTGGATTGTGATTGTTCCTGAAAAAATCGTGATATGATATTTTGTCCATATCGCCACATCTATTTTTAAAGTAAGCAGTTTTTTAATTTATCCTTGTCATCCATAGGTCTAAAGAACTAATCAAAGAGGCCATTCTTGACAATGACTTCATGAAGAACCTGGAGCTGTCTCAGATTCAGGAGATCGTGGACTGCATGTACCCTGTGGAGTATGATAAAGAAAGCTGTATCATCAAAGAAGGCGATGTGGGCTCCCTGGTCTATGTCATGGAAGGTAGGTCATATAAAAGTATCCTTGCTGTTTACTCTACTGTGTTTTACAGCTGTAACAGATGATATACAGACACGCCAGTAAACCACAAGAGACTGTGCATTAAAGTGATATTACATCGGGTTAGGAGTATTCTTTGGCAAAACCTGTGTAACACACAGTGGTGTATTGTTTTACTTATACTGAAAATTTCATGGCCATAAATAATTTGTAAAAGAAAAAAGTTTATATAAACTGCATTTTTTTTTAAAATGCTTTATTTTATTTAAAATGTATTTTATTATTTTTTTAAACATGTTTGTTCCCATTGTGTGAATTCCAGTCAAAGGCCCAGTTGACCTCATTTCACCCTACAATAAAAAAAGTTTTCTTTTTTTTTTTTTTTCAGAGATGCTATAGAATAAATATTTTGGGTTCCTCAAATAACCTTTCTGTGAACAGTTTTTAAAAGTAAAGAACATTTTAATAATCCATTGAAACTTTTTTTCACTATAAAGAATAGTTTTTGTCCAATGTAAAATGGTTTCATGAATGTTGAATTAATGGCAATAAAGAACCTTTACATTTGAACCAGTTGGTAACATTTTATAATAAGGTCTGAAGTTCTGGAAGGAAAAACCTTCTGATCCTAAAATTTCTGGATTTCTAGCAGTTTATAGCTACAGTTTGGGGTTTGCTTTCTGCTCTGAGTAGATTAATTATCTCTTGAATGTAAATGTCCTCGTCGTTATGCGGATTAATTTTCATGGTGATAAAATTTGTAGTAGTTCTCACAGGCCCACTCATTTTTTGTTAAACTAATGACTTATGAAAGGAAATGCTCCATGTAGTAACTCCCAAATCACTTTATTTTCTGTAGAGAGCAGCAGTGGAAACACCGGCACATGTTCACACACCAAACGAGACTCTGTTTAGTTATACATTTCGGTTGTCAACAACCAAACAGCATGAGAGCAGAGCCACGTTTAGCTTTCAAAAATAGGCCTGATGCTGTTTGAACACTGGCTTAGAACTGAACTCGAGGAGTAATAACCGTAGCCTTATTTAATGCATTTCCAATTTAGCTTTTCATCTCCAGGCGCCCGGTTTGAATGGTGAGTTTTATGGTCACCTTGGATCTTTTCACAGACATAACATAGATCTCTTTCTTCTTTTATCATGTTCTATTTCTGTGTGGTCTGTCGTAGGTTCTGCTGCAGCACTGTACGAGGACAAGTTTTAGAAATGTTCACATCTTCTTTAAGCCATCAGTCGTCCACATATTTGGTTTTTGACGCAACAGGGATTTTGTGAATGCACAGCCCCCCCTCTGTGCTGGAGCTGTCTCTGGAAACATTTAAAAGTTCACTTACAGCCTGTCTGAAAAAATAGTCTGAAGTTGATTGTGAAGTGCACCTTAAAAAAAAAAAAAAAATGTTGTTGGTATCGCTCTTGCTGAATTGGTCTCCAGCTGCACTTTAAAACATAAACTGTTAAAAAGATGGTTTATAGTCTTAAAGATGTCTCTTGAGCTGAATTCATACGTCTGTATGGATGTATACTCTTAAAGTAAAGTTTCCAAAAGGGGCTTTGTACAGCAGTGCCATTGAAGATCCTTTTTTTCTTAGTCTGAATAATTTTCATTTTAATAATCTAAACATCCTTTTTCCACTATAAAGAACATTTTGTTGGAAAGATTCTTATCGGATGCCAATAGAACCTTTATTTTTAAGACTGTAAAACAAATCAAACTAATGTTAGAAGTGTTGCCAACTAGGTTGGAGCACAGAGTTTGCTTTAATCCTAGGGTCATTGGATTTGTAGCAAGATAAAGATTGCTTCCTAAATGTTTCAGTGACATTTAAAATTCATCATTAGGCGCTGTAGGGTTTTGGTATTTACAAAAAACAGAAGTGCTTGAGTGAAAATATCCTGTGAACAGCTATGAATAGGCATTTAAGTGAGGCAGATGTACCATTCTGTTAAGTGGATCCACTCACTGTGGTGTTTTTCACAGCACTGTACCCATGAACCATTTTTGCCTCTCCAAACTAACCCCTGCCAGTCACCACAGGAGGCATGCTCTTTACCTCCAAACCTTTCAGTCTGCTCCCAGTAATGTACACTCGGCAGGCAGCTCACCTCCTCCTGATGTATTGTTGTAGCTTTAGAATATGTCTCGGTAGTCGCCTCTGGCGACAGAGATGCTAATTTCCTCTAATTTATTGCCTTGCCCTTGTGTCCGCCCTCTCATTTGATTCCAAACCCCATAAGACTGAGTGCGGTCCTCTTCATGAATGTATTTAGTAAGCATTTTTTGTGATAATGTGCATTCCCTGATATGTGTTCTCACCCTCAGACTATTCAAAATGTAGATGTTTCTCCATCAGAACAGATTTAGATCACTTGCTCACCAATGGATCCATTGCAGTGAGTGGGTGCCGTCAGAATGAGAGTCCAAATAGCTGATAAAAACATTGCAATAATCCAAAAATAATCCGCACCACTCCACTCTGGCAATTAAAGTCTTCTTAAACACAAATCTGGATGTTTGTACGAAACAAATTCATCATTAATATGCTTTTAATTTTTGATCATTGCTTACGGCTAAAATGTGAGTCCTCTATACATAATATTGCTTATTCTATTAAAAACGTTGATTATTGTGTTTTTATCAGCTGTTTGGACTCTCATTCTGACGGCACCCATCCACTGGTGAGCAAGTGATGTAATGCTAAAATTCCAAAAAATCTAATTTGATTTATTTGATGAAAAAACTCTACATTTTCTACATTTTCAAGAAATGTTCATTTTTGGGTGATCTATTCCTTAAATATGCTTAATTATAAGTATTCTGATGTAAGTTGATTTCCCCAAAAAGTGTAAGTCTTTTTTCTTTAGTACTTTCAAAACACTGCTCTGTTTGTTTGAACACCCTGACCAGCCTGGCAACAGCGACTTAACCAATGGCATGAGTGTGGGTGGAACTGTCCATCCAATAGCAGCTGGGTAAAGTGTTTACGAAACCTGTTTAAAAACAAAAAGAAAAAAGAAAGAAGAACAGTTCACCTTTTGCTGGCTTATGTAGTAAGCTCCGAAAGCTCAACAAAATTAGTATGGCTAAGAAATATAATGGCTATTCAATTCACACAGTCTCTTCCATCTCTTAATGTTTATTAATATGCTGAATTAACTTCAGACAGACCCCTTTGGTGCACAGCTGTCTGAATTTGAAGCAATTAAGTATTTGAAGCAACAGGTCACCGAATTCTCTGGGAGGCAAGTGAAGGAATTAAAGGTTAGGAACATATTAATCTGTCAGCTGTTACTGAAAAACCCTTACAGATTCCTTGTGCTCAGCTTCACATAAAAGACATAAAGAAGCAGTATTTAGCTCTATTATCAGACAGATGGATTGCAGGCGACTTAGGTCAGTGATGTTCTGTTATATGGAAATGAAATCTAAAATGATTTGTAAAGTGACTTTTGTCTATTCAGTTCTTCACTCATTTATTTGGAGGCGTTATATTGGTAATATCGAGGTATTCAGCTAATCTTTCAGTGTCAGTTTTGTGATACTCTCTACAGTATGCGTGTCAAGTCTGTTATCTGTTTGTATTATAGTGTTCTGTTTTAGTGGTGAAGCAATGAAAGCCACAGCTTGTGGAAAAAAGTTGTTTTTGTGTCTGGAAGTTTGTTTTTAAGGATCTGAGGCACTTACGAAAGGCACCAGCTGAAAGATGTGGTAATCAGGGCGTGAGGGCTGAGGTCTGACTGCCCCCTTCCTGGATGTTGACTCATAAAGGTCCTTGGAGGAGGGCAGATTGCAGCTGATGATTTTCATTGTGCTTGGATCCGGTGCCATGGCAGATCCATATCAGACTGTTTTGGGGATAGAATCAATGATGCCATTGTAGAACAAGCCAAGTTGAAGTTCTTGAAAGTTCTCGGGAGTTACTTGATCTTTAGTACTCGTGTGCATATGCATCGGTTATAGTTGGTGGTTTGTCTGACTAGTAGTATTTTGCCACTGTTGAACTTAAAATTAATGGGCCCTTTTCACAGATTGTGATGATTTGTTTCTAGTTATTAAAGGATTATTCACTTCCAGAAGAAAAAAAAATCCTAATAATTTACTCACCTCCGTGTCATCCAAGATGTTCATGTCTTTCTTTTTTTCAGTTGAAGGTTTTTGAGGAAAATGTTCTAGGATTTTTCTCCATATAGTGGACTTCAATATGACCCAATGGGTTGAAGGTCCAAAATTCAGTTTCAACATAGCTTCAAAAGGCTCCACACTATAGTGTTAATTTTGTCAGCTTTTTTCTAATTTTAGTCTTAGTCTTAGTCCCGTTTTAAATGTCCTTGTCAGATAAATCAAATTTACTCAACCTTATTCTAGCTTTAGCTGATTAAAATTCTCAACATTTTAGTCTAGTTTTAGTCAAAGAAAACCTGACGTATTTTAGTCTAGTTTTAGTCAATAAAAAGTTGACATTTCAGCAATAGGATTATTATTAATTAACCATATAGAAGTATTAGTTTTGGCAGCCATTTTTAAATTAGTCTTAGTCTTACTCAAATGTATTGTAGTTATCATATTTAGTCAACCTTGTCCTGTTTTTGTTTAGTCAAGTTTAAGTCAACGAAATGCATTTCAGATATTGCACTTTTACCAGAAAGCACAAATCAATATGTGGACACAAACATGGTTTATTTTACCTCATCTAGTGTCTGGTTTGTTATAGGCTTCTTATTATACAAATTAATACCAAAGACGTATTCACTCTCTCTGTCTACATTATGAAAACTGGTAAGACAAACAATATTATAACAGTGAAATTCCCAATAGTAATTCCACTAATTTCAAATTGCAATAGCCCATGTTTCTCTATTAAAACAACACAGTTGAGTAAGTGCATTTATTCAGCAACCACAATCACAAACAATATAGTCGAAATATCATAACAGAACACAGACCGGCTGAATGACGCTTTCATTTAGATAACTCCAGTTTGTTTGTTGGTGTTTTCAGATTATCGGTGACGGCACTTCCCCAATGAGGAGCGAGCATGTGCGCATGGTTGCCAGATTGCTTAAAATAAGCAAAACACTGGGCAGAAAATGTATCCCATTTAATTTAAATGATTATTATTATTATATATTTTTATATATTAATACAGTAAATAAAAAAGCGATTTTAGTAGTTTTGGTATTGAAATTAAGTCATGAAATTTTACTGGTATTTTTAAAGAAACATTGTTATTGTCATCAGCCAAATCTCTACTGTCTTTAGAACATTGATTTGTAAGATCTGACTGCACCAGGACACCAGGTGCAGAACTTCATTCAGTTCTGTTGTTGCATATTAGGCCAATCAGCAAAATCTGCAATTTTGAGAGGATTTCTTCAAGGTGCAGTCATTTGTGAGAAGAGAAGTGGAGACAGCAAGCTACTTTCTGGTACTTCAGTACTGATAGTCAGTGAGCCAGTTGTACTTCATGCTGGTGAGAAAATTTGCATGTATTCCTAATGTTTCCTCAGTTGGTGTGTATACATGTATCATGGTAGTCTGTATGTGAGCATGCTTTAGCTTTAAAAGTCAGTTCTTTTAGCTGACTCTTTTTGACAAAACACAACTGGAAATGGAAAAACCCATCAAGCAGATTGCTGGGGTTAAGTGAGTTGTGGTAGGGAAATGTTATGATCTCAATAAATCTCCTGCCTGTGGGTCTCGTCTGCTGGGGTTGAGCCTGTAACCTTTGTGCAAGCAGATCAGTATAATAACCACAAACCTCGAAGTTTGACAGAATGACTAAGGGTTTTGGTGACATACAGATTTATCAAAGCTTTCCCCTGAAGTCTTGCATTTCCTGTCACTTCTTAAAAAACCTTTTTGATTTGGAGATATTCATCCAGACAGGAAAATATATGTCAAATATATTTGCTATAATATTTTATTATTAATAATGACCTCAAAATTTGACAGAAATGTTGCAGATCTAGCAAAGCTTTTTCCTGGTGTCGATATGAATCTGATATAAGTTTTGATATGCGTCCAGACAGAAAAATATGTTTACCATATATTTATGTATACTGAAAGAAAAATGGCTTTGAAACAATTTTCACTCAGAAAATGCTAGTGAACACAAATAATCACAAAGAAATGACAAGTAAAACATTGAATGAAACATGCAATATATATATATATATATATATATATATTACCAGAGAGATTGTGGTTTTGTCACATATATTTTGGTTTTTTATGCCTTTGTGTCAGGAGTGGTGTCCTCCTGGGTCTCTTACCATAGCGTCCCTCTTCATTTAGATGGCTAAATGAGGATGGCTAAATTAAGGATAATGCGAGCTGACACTATTGTACCCTGTGTCTGCAGATCAGCTTGAATTTGTTTGGAAGTTAATCGGGGTTCTTTATCCACCATTCGAACAATCCTTTGTTGTAATTTTTCATTAATGCTGCTCTTCCGTCCTCGTCCAGGGAGGTTAGCTACAGTGCCATGGGCTGTAAACCTCTTGATGATATTGCGCACAGTGGAAACAAGAACATTAAGATTTCTGGAGATGGACTTGTAGCCTTGAGATTGTCCATGTTTTTCCACAATTTTTTCTCTCAAATCCACAGACAACACTTCTATTTTCTTCATGCTCAGTGTGACATACAACACAAAGGTTGAGTCAACTTTTCTCCATTTGGAGTGTGATGTATTTCCCACACATGTTACTTGCCAGAGGTCTGTCTAAATACAAATTACAGGAGCATCACATGCTTGAAAATCAGTTATTTCTTACAATTTTGACAAGGTGCTAATAATTTTGTCCATTTTTGAGTTCTGTGTGAAATTTAGCAAGTTTGACTTTTCTTCTCTATTTTTTTTTTGTTGTGTTGATGCAGTGCAAACAAAAACAATAAACACATGAATACCAAAACATTCACAACTGGAACAATTTTCTGAGAGAAGTGTTGCATTTTCTGACAGAGTTGCAAGGGTGCCAATATTTTTGGCCATGACTGTATATATATATATATACATTGCCAGGAAATCTGGATGCTTACAGTGCTAAAGGAATAAACACTGCTATTTAATTTACACTTCAGGAGTATCTTTGCTTTAAGTTTTGTACCAAGTAACTTTGAAACCGACTTGTTAAAATTATTTATTTGTGTTAGATAAACTTCTAATAACGACTTTGACACAGATCCCAGATTGTTGCAGACTTTCCCAGACAATCACAATGGCAAACAATGAGTGAATCAATAACAATTTTAGAAAGCTGAAAACAAAATCACCACCACGTTGTTTTAGAAAGCAGTGAGTGTTTGGTTATCAGGTTTATCTGCAGGCCATCATTTGTGATTTCATGCGTCACGCACTAAAGCTTTGTTAGAATTCACTGAAGTCGAGCCAATGATGAGCAGCGCTGGATTATAAAACATGTGTGAGGATGACTGTCAGTGACGTAAAATAATGACATAATTTTGCGCAAGACTTCCTTTCCTACTTACGTAGGGTGAGGAGTTGGCAAGAGACCCACTACATTTCCAGCACGAAAATAAGCGTGATCCAAACAGGAAAAGCCCCCCCCTTATGCCCTCTGAAGACAGCAGAAGCGATGATGAAACCGAGCTATACTTAGCCATGTGAGATCTAAACACTGAGAGCATGACTTGTCACATTTACTTTTGGAAAGACGCAGATGCAGCGGATCTGTGCTCTAGAAAACAGCAAGTAACAGCTTCACCAGCCTTCCGCCAAACTGCCACAAACTGTCCCTGCATGCCGATGGTTGCATAGCAACCTCATGAATGCTCACCCGGGGAAGTTTATTTACATCCGCATTAATATACGGTGCCCCACAAACCCAGCATGGGATATTGCGTAAGATTGTCTGAAGTTTCAATTATGCTGAGCAAAATATGTGTGAAATACAGTGAGAAAACATGTTAGTCATCTGGAAATCTGACTATTTATGTGACAGATCCAATTCCAGGTAATGCATTTTGGCTGTGAAAACGCATAAAGTGCATCATTTATTTTTTTGTGTAAATTGGTTTGTACAATTCTTATGTAAACTGGTGCATGACGTGGTAACCATTTACCCCAAAAATGGATATTCTGTCATTATTTATTCAACTTCATGTTTTTCCAAACTACTCCTGCTGTTCTTTTCTCCATGGAATGCTAAAAAAGGATTTTTGTGAGTAATATTAATAATAATAATAATAAATGACTTAAATTTCATTCTGGTTCACAAATAAAAACCTTCAAAGGCTTGTAATATAGATCACAAGCTGACCACATTTATGGTGCTTTTTGGACCCTGACAACTCATGATTGCTATAATTGTTGGTTTTTATTTCTATGATCTAAAGATTCTTGGAGAAAATAGGAGCATTTGGGTTAGGAACAAGATTAGGTCAATTAAATTACAGCATTTTCATTTTTTAGGTGAACTATGCTTTTAAAATGATTGGAAAATGGGACAAGGCATTGGGAAAATTAAGTTAGTCATTTAGTGATCCATGTTCCAGATCAAAGTTCTGTCATCAATTACCCTCATGTCTTCCAAAACTTATTCCAAAAATTACTTTCTTTCATCTGTGGAACACAAAAAAGACTTTCTGTGGGGGAAAAAAAAGTAAAGGTTTGAAATGTTGACAGAATTTTTTTAAATTTTGGGTTAACTGTGCCTTTAAAGGAGATAAAAAATAGCTGAAAATGTACTTCCCTTTAGGCCATCCATGATGTAGATGGCTTTCTTCATTGGAACAGATTTGGAGAAATTTAGCTTTATATCACTTTGTTCACCAATGCAGCGAATGGGTGCCGTCAGAATGAGAGTCCAAGCATTTGATAAAAACATCACAATAATCCACAAGTAATCCAAACCACTCCAGTCCATCATTTAATGTCTTGTAAAAGAAAAGCTGTTTGCAAAAACAAATCTGTAATTTAAAGCATTTTCACTTTAAACCATTGCTTCTGTCCAAAATATCAGACTATAATCTATAAAAACACTTCCTTCAGAGAAAAAGTCCATTCCCTGTTATTCTCTCACACAAGTGTTTTCCACTGGTTTGGACTATTTTCACTTGTAAGCAGTGCTTGATCTGTGCATATTTCTCTCTTGATTTAGTCAAGATGACTTTTCACTGGAGAAAACAAAATTAAAAGAGGACTCTCTTTAACTGTTTTTTACAAACATGCAGCTTTTTACTTTACAAGATGTTAACTGTTGGTGTGATGTGGATTAATTGTGGATTAATGTGATGTTTTTATCAGCTGTCTGGACTTTCATTCTGACGGCACCCATTCACTGCAGAGGGTCCATTGGTGAGCAAGTGATGTAATGCTAAATTTCTCTGAATCTCTTTTGGTGAAGAAACAAATTTATCTACATCTTGGATGAACTAAAAGTATGTAAATGTTCAGAAAATGTTCATATTTGACTGAATTATTCCTTTAAACCCCTGAGCCTTCATTTCATTCTAACTGAAGGAAGACTTAGGCCTATTTGTTTAATTAATATTTTTTTCCCAATGTCATGCTTCCAATGTAAATATGCTTTTATTGCATGATTGGACAACCTCATTTAAAGTGTTGCTTGTGCAAATTCACCACCATATTACATACATAAATTAAAATACAAAAATGGGTAAACCACTGAGTACACCACAAAAATATTGAATAATCAGTCAGTGATTAAACCAGATTCAGCCCCAGAGTGTAAATTTTAGGAAAACAGTCTTACAGAAATTGTTCTGTTTAAATTTTCATGAACAAAGCCCAGTGATCAGTGTACACTGTCTCATACTATTGAATTATTCAATCAGTCAGCCTATAACACGTTGTTGATGAGCAGGAAACAGAACCTGTGGTGCTGCAGCAAAACAATTAATACACTTCCAAAACAGATGAATTAGATTTGAGAGACTTCTGGGGTGAAGACAGCTATATAGATCCGGTTTGATGAACTGATGCTTTTATAATGTGTCTAAAGTATGTGATAGCATTTTGTAATATTTCAAACCAAAGTGGGTGGTGTTTGGCATTTGGTGCGAGTTGCTGTGTGGGAGTTGGATATTGCAGACTGGACTTTAGATCGCGGTTCTAGATCCAACCTCAGCGCTTCATGCTCACGTTGACTCATAATTGTTCGGGCCAATGTGTGAGACCCTCCCACTCGAGGATCAAGTGTCAATTAAATAGACTTTGTCAACAGCAGGCACCACTAATGCGAAGGTTAAATCCAAAGGCATGACCGTTTTGCAATCAAATGAAGGGTAAATCTAGCCTGAAGCTCCGCTACGGGTAATGCGCTAGAGGTCTCAGCAAGGGCAGGCAGACTAGAACCGAAAGAATATTGCTTGTTTTAGTATTCACAAAGATCCCCTATTTTTTTGTGGATTAGGTTTATCATTGTGCTTGTAGACAGAGATGATGGCAGTTTATTTCAGCTGTGAAATGGGTTTCTTTGAAACTTTCAAACCAGACTAAGACATTTAACTGTCACTGACCTCTACTCATTTATGAACTATGGTATGTGGCACAAACTGTTATGCAAGAATTTATTCAGATGATGTCTGACCTTGTCCAACTGAGAGACTGAAATATTAAATCACCAGTGAAGTATTTTACGAAGGAAGGCATTTTTGTAGTGCTGGAACACATTTTATATTAACCTTTTAAATGCAGTTAATTATAGTTGTGTTATTCATACAAATGCCACAGTGGTCACAAGCCTTTAATGTAATTTTAGCGTAATGTAATTTAGTAACTGCAGGGCTGTCATGTAAATTTTAAAGTTAGATAAATGAATAATGTGACCTTATGATGTTATTTTTTATTTTGTATTGTATTTTAGCAGTCGAAAGTGCTGAATATACTCTTATCAAATTAATAGTTCATGGCATAGTTAAAATGCTATGTTATGTTGCTGTTATTTTCAAACAGCTTCAAATGCAGCTTATCAGTCAGATTTAGAATATATTATATCTTGTCTTTGGATATTGTAAAGCTGTTTTTGCACTGATGCCAGACTCCTTCATTTATTATGAATTAACTTATCTAGTGGATTGCAAATTTCAAAATGATAAGAGAAAACATTTAAATGTCAAAACAGTAATTCACAAAGTAATAAATTCAATGTATTATCAAAAATAAGCATTACTACATGACTGTGTAACTGCAATTTCAACAAAGATAAAGTAATAGTCTGAATGACTTTAGTATAAATGCAGATATCATTTTCATTTTTTTGGCTGAACTATTTATTTAAAAGCCATGAACAGAGCTAGAAGCTCTCTGCTGCAGTACCTCTGAAAAAATAGGAATATAGTCTTAATAAATAGTTCATGGCGTAATGAAAATTTTATGATGTTTTATTGTTATAATGGGTTCAAATACCGCTCATCAATCAGATTTGTAATATATTACTTATGTCTTTACATAGTTTGAAAGCTGGTTTTGCGCTGAATGCCAGACTCGTTCATTTGTTATGAATAATCTTTTTGGTTTGCAAGTTCCAAATTAAAACCGTCAAATGTCAAAGCAGTCATTTACAAACTAATAAAATGTCAAAATATAGGCATTACTACATGCATATTTAAAATATAAACATTATTAGGTTGATTTTCTAAGACATTCTGCCCTTTTGTATTTCTTTTTTGGCTCAATTATTACTTTAAAAGCCATGAACGGAGCTCAAAGCTCTATGTTGCAATACCTCTTAAAAAAGAAGACATGAAGCACTTTGCTGAAGAGCAAGGAGCAAATATTTAGAGCAAGTGTTTGGTTTTACTTGTATTCACATCCCTGGCCACCCACATAAGGGGTGACAGCAGTTTTGTTCCTTATGAGAAGGGGCAAAGAGCAAATGTTCACCATAAAATCAATGATTTGCATCTCAATATCCTGAGCTTTTGTGATATTTATTGCATGAATATTAATGTTAGCCATAACATAGGCCTGTTTGCATTGCTTGCCAAAGGAGATGTTCAAGGGATGTACTCTTAAATGATAGATGGCTGTAATTTTATTCAAAATACTTGGAAATAGCTATAAACAATGTAATCATAATATTTGACTTTAATGGTGTATTTGTAAAATGGATTCCATAAATTTGACATTTGCTTTTTTCTGTGATCTCAGTGATGCTGAGGCAACAATCTGCAATCTTAGTGCAAATACAGACACTGTGGGCTGTTCTTTATTTTTGCTTTTAATAGTTAAATCTAAATTATGAATGTTTCTTCAGCTTTAGGCACTTCTGTTGCAGTGTTTTTAGTTTTTATTTATTTTTTGATTTTTGTTTTATGAAGGTCACATTAAAACAGTCATATTTTTAACCATGGCTTTAGAATTTATATGTGGTTTTCTTTTACATACTACATTTTTTACTACAGCTGTGTTTTTTTGTTTAGTGAGAGTTGTTCATAAGTCCCTTGTTTGTCCTGAAAAGTTAAACTGCCTGTTGTTCTTCAGGTCCCACAAATTCTTCGGTTTTTCATCAGTTTTGTGTATTTGAATCCTTTCCAAAAATGACTCTGTGATTTTGAGATTTAACTTCTCACACGGAGGACAACTGAGGGACTCATATGCAACTATTACAGAAGGTTCAAATGCTCACTGATGCTCAAGAAGGAAAAACGATGCATTGAGTTGGGGGGTGAAAACTTTTGAACGGAATAAAGATGTGTACATTTTTCTTTTTTTGCCTAAATATCATATTTATTCATTTAGTACTGCCCTTCAGAAGCTACAGAAGATACTTACATGTTTCCCAGCAGAGAAAATAAGCTAAATTGACCCTGATCTTTAAATTCATAAAGTTTCCTTTTGAAGCATCAATGAGCATTTCTGTAATAGTTGCTTATGTGTCCTTCAGTTGTTCTCAATGAGAAAAAGTGGATCTCAAATCATACAGACATTGTTGGAAATTGTTCAAATACACAAAAAATGCTGAAAAACCACAGTATTTGTGGGACCTGAAGGATATTTTTGAAGAACAGCGGACAGACAAGGGACTCATGAACAAATATGTCTAAACAAAAAAAACACAGCTGTAGACAGGGTCATTTATATAAATTCAACTTTTATTTTCATTAGTGGACTATTTGTAAACGTCTTTTATGTGACATATCTTATTCAGGTCAGTACTAAATAAAAAAAAAATGCATTTTGTATAATCCCTCCTATTTTGATAAAATAATTGACATTTTGCAGATTTTGCAAGGTGTATGTAAACTTTTGACGTCAACTGTATATACAAATAATGACTGTTCCTGAGTAATGACATTATTTCCACCATGACAAACAATTTAGTACCTAATTAGATATAAATATTACTTATGAACAAAACATTGCACATCATTTCTAATCAAGATTAAATTGTCAAATTGTGCATAACATTATTATTTAATTGAGTGTATTTTGTATATAGTTAATTAACCATAGCACTACATTGTCAACCACATTCTAAATCTGTGATTTCCATTACTAAGTAAAAGTTTATTTAAGATGGTGTTAGAAATGTTTAGGGAAAATGATTGAGTTCTACACCTTTGAACATTGTTAATAGACAAATTAAATTAACTGAGCTTTAAGGTAGTCTAGAGGGCCAAAAGTGTCACTCATTTTTGTATTCCACCACTTCAGTTAGCAAAATGTTTATTGGTGTTATACATGACCATACATCATCCCAGAGAAAGGATAGAGAAGAAATATGAGATTGTGTCTGACACTTGAACATCTGGATGAAAAATAAGTGGCATCCTCTGAAATGTCATGCTAAAACAGGGGTAGACTGCTAAATTATTTCCAGACGTTTTGTTTTCTTGTGCACGACAAGCATCAGTGAGCCAGTGTCAACTCCTCTCTCTTCGCGGATCAGATAATGTGCAAATGGACCCGTCGAGATTTGCATTACTGGCTGTACTTCAGCTCCCACAGTTGAGGAGGAAGTGAGGGCGTCTTGCTGTAGTTTCAGATACAGGATATCGTTACTCCTGTGAAATAAAGAACAACATTACAGGAGTGAGACAAAACTTGTCAGCAGTTCTAAAACAAAGTAAATTATTTTTGCTTATCTGCGTTCAGGCATTATAGGACAGGAATTAGCATCAAAAAAAATAAAAGTTTAATACAGCTTTACATTTTAAAGACTTTAAGGATCATTCAAAATTTAGTACGATCACATTCTTTTATGTTTTAATAGGCACAGGTCAGAATAAATATGTGGTTTTTTTTGTTTGTTTTGTTTTTTTACATTAATATACATATATATATATATATATATATGCTACGGTGAAAGACAATGGTACATTATTTTTCCTGTATTTTGACATTTTATTTTCACAAAAGTTACATGAACCATTAAAGTAGCCATAAAAGTAATTATTTACAGTAAAGTAACCATTCAATTATGTAAATAAATAAATATGCATAATATATATGTATTTTCATAAAAATGATGTATTGTCTGGTTAATTTTAGTATCTCATCTCATCATTTATTAAACTGAAATTATCCAGCTAAGAGTTTTACAATTAGTTTTAGTTTTTTTCTATTTTATTTTTATGGTTTGGCTCATCTGGCTTTGCATCTGGCTGCAAAGATTAGTATGCTAGCTATGATTTTAAAAGGAATTAGTCACACAAAAAGTAAAATACAAAGCAACATCCCGTATCTGGAGATAACTGTATTTAATACAGAATTTTGGAACATTTCTGAATATGCTTTTAAGCCCATGTAGAAACCTTTTTGGTTAACGTAATTATCATCGTCATTTTTGTTATGTTGTCGCAGAGCAGTGAAAGCTTAAAAGCAAATCGTCCCCTTTGTGATTATGTTTACTGGGTGTGCTAATTGAGTTTGTGCCAAACATGTTAGCCTGAACTCAACTTAGATAAAGGAAACCTGGCATGATTATGATTTGTAAGTGCAATTTTCTGCTTTGGCATTGTGGCAGTGAATGTAGGTGTCAGTCATTGTAGTAATGCACAGCGCATCTGCTTCACTTGGTTCAGTGGTTCTGAATGCATTGCTTATTCATTTGATACATGCAAAATATCACCAATACAACAAATGCAGCTTTGGAAAGGACTAATACTGGATTACCAACTTAAAACCTTGAGCTTTTGAAAATGCAAATGTGTCTTTTTATTAGGGCTCCATGGTTATGACAAAAATCATAAATCATAACATTGACATGGCACACACACAGTGAAAAGATCTGATTGCAGATAAAGTCCTAGAACACTGGGGAAAAGAAAATTGCATAGGATTTACTTTTTTAAACACTTTTCACTCAGAGATCAGTGATGGGAATAATGACATTATAAATACATGGCGTTACTAATGGCATTATGTTTTTTTCAGTATGGGCACACGACTAGCCATCACTTTCTCAGAAAGAGAGATTAATCAATATTCTTTGTTGTATTTTCCTGTTCTTTTGAGTTATGAGTTCTTTTGGAATTCTTAAGCTTTTAAGTACTGCTGTTTTCTCCGGTAGTAGGCGAAACTGTAAAACAACACCCTTTTTACCTTTAAATGCAACCCTAACCCTTTAAATGCAAATGAGCTCTGCATATTCTTGTCTAACTTACATCCCTGCTTCGGCATCGAAACAAGGAAAGTTACTGGACTGTGACAGCTGGTCTGAGATAAGAGCTCATGTCAATCAACTATCGTGGGAACGGCGATTTGAAAAAGGGGATATTGTTTTTACAGATTAACTAAAAACCACTGCATGGATTTTTATCATTATAAGGTAGATTTGTACATACACTGCCAACATACATTAATGTTCAAACAACATGAAAAAGTGAAGTTTCCATCCGATGACCCCTTTAAGGTGCACAAAGAAAATTGTGCTTTAAATACTTATTTTACTTATTTATAAACTGGTTGTCAATACTAATAGGCCAATGCATTCATCTGCTCAGGCTCTGTATGAATCCCATTTTTGATGCAGCAAGACCAAATGGAGAGTTTTAATCATCACTTTTAATGATTTCTTAATCGTGGCAGCTGTAATCTCAGTTATTTAATTGATTAATTGTTTAGCCCTGCCAGATTTCAAACCCAATGTAATTGGACAGCCATGAGACAGTGGCGCTAACCATAAGCAGCATGACACTACAGCAGCTTTTTCCCAGAGGCTGAGCTGCTTTAATTCACTGCCATGTTTGCCAGTCTGCAGATGACATGTGATTTAGGGCTGCCGGCTGTTTGAAGGGCTGGGATCAGCTGTAGACCAGCCAGGAAGTGCATAAGCCGTGTCGGTGGATGTCAGCTCTACACCTGGCATCACCCACAGCTACAGGTCACCGCTGGACTGGAACCAAACCACTGAGTCCAACTGGAGCTGCTGCTGACAGACTCATTTGTGTGTTCCTTGCTTGAGATAATGAGCCAGTGCAGAGGATAGATCTACAGGTCATACCCATTACTTTGGCAAAGGGTGCTAGCAAGATTTAGCTGCGGTTCAAGGTTTTTAGACAATGTTGATTGTCGTTTGCATGTCACATGGACTATTTTAACAACATTCTTACTACCTTTCTGGGCCTTGAACATGTCAGTTGCGTTGCTGTCTGTGCAGGGCCAGAAAGCTTTAAGGTTATCAAAAATATCTTAATTTGTGTTCCAAAGATGAACAAATGTCTTACAGGTTTAGAATAACATGAGGGTGAGTAATTAATGACAGAATTTTCATTTTTGGATGAACTATCCCTTTAATAGTGTCGTGTGAGGCACTAGACCATGCTTACGTTTTTTGAGAATGGATTGTTTTATAGGTTGTTTTCATATTTCGTTTGATTGCTTTAACCACAGGTCTGTTTTCATATTGCACCATTTCTAATCACAGCATGAGAACTGATGTAAGTGCTAGCGGCATCTGTGTAATAATACAGGAGAACACCAGTTTCAATTCTTGACTTCTTGAAGAACTGGTCCCTTTGGTTTACCATCAACACTTAAAGAAAGGCACTTGCATTTATCTGCTTCAAATGCAGTGCAGGAGATGCAAAGAGATGCTCTCCAAAGGCAATTTATTCAAAGCTTTGAGAAATGCATTATTCTGTAATTAGTGTGACCGGGAGCGTGTCTAGATGCAAATTATACGTCTGCACTCACGTGAGTCAAGATGGACGTTTTGAAGAAGACTTAGTGGTGCACAGCCAAATTCGAAAACTGCTTTCACACCAACCAATTGAACCGAACTCTGATGTCAAAATTGGGTTTGCACCAAGAACTCTAGCATGAAGGGCTCGTCCAAACAGCCTTGTTTTTCTATCTTTTAAATGACCATACTGCAGACACTGGCTTTTTAATGTCAACTGGTCATCTAGAAAAAAGCCCAGACTGGGTATTGATGCCTGTGTGACATTCAAACGAGAGAAAGGCTGTGTGAGAGACGTCATGTAGGAAGAGGAGCTCAGTTTTGTAAAGACTGACCCTTAGTTCACTTGCACGTTCAGTTAAAATGATCTAATCTAATTTAATACAGGCCGAGATCTGAGATAGAGAGGAGGATATGAGATCGGGAATTGGGCATGGCATTGGTGGGAAAGGAATGTGTTTTAATTAAGGAATCTAGCAGATGTGATTTAGTAGATGGGGGGGGACAGTGTGGTGAAGATAGAACCCTGGCGTACCTCTAAATTGAAGAAGTTTATACATGTAGAATACAGTCAGGGAAAGTACAGATTCAGGGAGGAAGGTATGTATACTACCAAAACTTAAAGGAGTAGTTCAGTTCCAGAACAAAAATTTACAGATAATGTGTATTTATATACTTTTTTATATACCCATCTCATTTTCTGCTCTAACTTTAAAATCGTTCTACATAACTGCAGACGTACCGACCCAGTGTTTACAAAGTGAATTTGCAAAAACAGTTAAACGCCCTTTACCGAATAAGGTAAAACAGTGATGTAGGATGATTTTGAATTTGGAGTTGATTTTAAAATAACCAATCGTTTCACTAGATATGACCGTACCTCCTTGACTGTGATCCTTTAGAGCCCTTTGAAGCTGCATTTAAACTGCATTTTGGAAGTTCAAACTTGGGGGCACCATAGAAGTCCATTATATGGAGAGAAATCCTAAAATGGATTTCTTGGATGACAAGGGGGTGAGTAGATTATCTGCAAATTTTTGTTCTGGAAGTGAACTACCCCTTTAAAAAGTTGTGCATGTATAATATGTTTTTTACTTTTACTTACTTTTTTAAGAAATTGATACTTTGTCGGCACTGATAGCCTTGTGGGCAGTGCGTCGACATAAAACGCTGTTGCACTACGGGCATCCCGAGTTCGAATTCTGACACAAGGACCTTTCCGAGTCTTTGCCCCTCTCTCTCCTACTTTGCTTCCTGTCACCTCTACACTGTCTTATCACAACAAAGGCAAAAATGCCAAAAAATAAATCTTTAAAAAGAAATTGATAATTTTATTCAGCCAAGGATTAATTAAATTTTATCAAAAATTATAGCTAAGTCATAATGTTACTAAAGATTTAGATTTCAAATAAATAATTTCCCATTATAGAAATACATACAAATACAGCAAATTAAAAATATATTAAAAATAAAAAAAGTACCCTAAAGCGCTCTCACTCAATTTTGGGAGGAGTAAAATTTACTTATGTGTTATCAACGACTAGATGAATTTACATCTATATTCTAATGTCTTTAAAGGAGTAGTTCACTTTCAGAACAAATATTTACAGATAATGTACTCACCCCCTTTTCATCCAAGATGTTCATGTCTTTCTTTCTTGTACCTAGCGAAACAGTCTGTTATTTTCTAAAAAAAATTACAATTTACTTTTTAACCTTAAACACTTGTCTAAGTCTGCGTGAACTCTGTATCTGGTTCAATACAGTTAGGGTATGTCGAAAAACTCTCCTCCATCTTTAAAATCATCCTATATTGCTGTTTTACCTTTTTTGTTCACTTGCATGTTCACTTTGTAAACACTGGGTCAGTAGTTCTTCAAAGATTTAGTACGATTTTGAAGTTGGAGGAGAAAATGAGATAGAAATTTTTCAACATACCCTAACTGTGTTGAACCGGAAAAGACCTAGACCTAGACAAGCGTTTGAGTTTAAAAAGTATAGAAATTGTAATTTTTTTTTGGTAATAACGACCCTTCTTTCTCTGCTGGGATCGTTTAGAGCCCTTTGAAGCTGCATTGAAACTGCATTTTGGAAGTTCAAGCTCAGGGGCACCATAGAAGTCCATTATATGGAGAGGGATCCTGAAATGTTTTCCTCAAAAAACATAATTTCTTAACAACTGAAGAAAAAAGACATAAACATCTTGGATGACAAGGGGGTAAGTACATTATCTGTACATTTTTGTTCTGGAACTGAACTACTCCTTTAATTTAATTTAAGTGATTTTATGGCACGTTCACAGCTTCAGAGTCACATGTATCTAAACGTTTCTTTTTGATTTTGTACAAGAATTTGTTCCATTCCTTTTTTGTTTCGCATCTCCTAAGGCAAACTTTTCCTTTATCAGTTTCAATACAGCGAAGTCTAAAATCAAACATGAAGAGATAATATATTGTTGCCTTTTTATTATACAGTTCCACTTAAAACCTGACATCCTTTTAAGATTGTGAGTTCTTCAACAAAACCTGTATGAAATAACCTTCTTTTTTTGTCAGAGTGCAGGTTTATTTGAACAGAAGGATTATTCCAGCTGAGCTGTCTCTTTTCTAGCGATAATTCCCCTATCATGCTGAAAGGGCCCATGTCCTGCCCTAGATGCAAAGCCTTTTTTATCAACATGGCTTTCAGATGCTCTCCTCATTCACAAGTTCATGCCCCCTTTGTTCTACTGTATGCAATTTCAACTAACACCCCAGTGTTAAAAGCATTCAGAACATATATGTTGAGAGATACATACGGTGTGTTAAAAAAAGAATAATAAGTAGAAAAGAGATGTTGCCCTTTAGTTCTTGTCTCATGCGTGATGCTCTCGAGAGGGGAGTGGGTTCAGGGTGAGATGAAAAAAACAGGTTTGAGTACACACTGAGAGTACGAGTGGTCGTTCCATCGATCAACACCACTCTTCCTCGAGTTCCTCCAACACTGAGGCACTTTAACGTGAGAGCCCTGCAATGGGACTCCTACACAAAACCATCAGAGGTGCCACAGGTTACACCGAATGTATGAAATTATCACGCTTTCTCAGCGAGATACTCAGGGCGGTGAATGTTGGGTAGACCCGTATGGAATTTCCAGCCACAGGTCTTCCACATGTCATTCATAAAGTCCAATGCGCTTCTTGCCCATTGCTTGTTGATTTCATACATATTTGACCACATCACATTCAGATTCAAATAAAAGCTCTGTTTTAGTTTTACTGTATTGCAGGGCCGTTCAGTCCATATAAGCATATTAATTCATATAAGTTGTAAAAACAAATTGGCTCATATCCACAAAACTGTCATGAATAAAGCAATATGAGCCCATACATGCTTTATACGAACAGGCAGTGATGAGAAGAGCAATACGTATCAGTACTGATTCCGAACACCATCTTTTTAGCGAAAACCAGCTGCTGCCATCGGGAAAGAGACTGAGAATGCAGATGTGTAAAACTAATAGACTGAGCTCTCATTTGTTCCTGCCTTGATAAAATTGTTGAACTCTTCCAAGAATAATGCGCTTAAAGCATATTAGCAGTGGTTGTATTTTAATGTATGTTCTTAATTGTTTTTATTTATTATTATTGTTTGTTCAGAGCAACACTGTAGCACTTTGCCCAAACAAATAAAGTTTGTCCTTAATGCTCAGCATACCCAAGACTTTTAAAGGAGTAATTCACTTCCAGAACAAAGTTTTATAGATAATGTACTTACCCCTGTTGTCATCCAAAATGTTCATGTCTTTCTTTCTTCAGTCGTAAAAAATTATGTTTTTTTGAGGAAAACATTTCGGCAATTACGTCCATATAGTGGACTTCAATGGTGCCTGTGAGTTTGAACTTCCAAATGCAGCTTTAATGTAGCTTCAAAGGCTCTAATTGATCCCAGCCGAGGAGTAAGGGACTTATCTAGCAGAACGATTGGTCATTTTCTAAAAAAATAAAAAATTATATACTTTTTAACCTCAAATGCTCATCTTGTCTAGCTCTGCGTGTACTCTGTGCATTCCAGTTCAATACAGTTAGGGTATGTCGAAAAACTCCCATCTCATTTTCTCCTTCAACTTCAACATCATCCTACATCGCTGCAGAAGTTCCGACTCAGTGTTTACAAAGTGAACATGCAAAGAAGGTCAAAAGTCCTTAACAAAAAAAGGTGAAACAGTGATGGTTTTTCGACCTACCCTAATGGGACTGGCACAGACTACGCATGCACATGGCAGAGCTAGACAAGACGAGCATTTAAGGTTAAAAAGTATATACATTTTTATTTATTTTATTTTTTTTAGAAAATGACCGATTGTTTTACTAGATAAGACCCTTATTACTCAGCTTGGATTGTTTAGAGTTCTTTGAAGCCGCATTGAAACCGCATTTTGCGAGTTTAAACTCGCGGGCACCATAGAAGACCACTGTATGGATAAAATTCCTGAAATGTTGTCCTCAAAAAACGACTGAAGAAAGAAAGACATGAACATCTTGGATGACAATGGGGTGAGTACATTATCTGTAAATTTTTGTTCTGGAAGTTAACTACTCCTTTAAGAGAATGAGTTTGGGGACTAATTAATACTAAATTCCTGTCATTTGAGATATAACTTGCATAATACATACGTAACTCTTCGTAAACTGTTTATTTGCCAAACGATGGTCATTTTCTGTAAATCTGTGCTGTTTATGAAGGTTTTGTGTTACATTCTATTTCTGTGAATCGCTGAGAAAACTATGCTGGTGCTGCCGAGAGAAGGCATGTGCCTCACCTTACTTCATATACGCCATATATTAATATTTATAATTTTTCATAACCACTATAGCTGTGCATGCACAAGTGATGGGATTTTGGCTGTACAACCATTGCTTGCACCGCTTTCTGTGTGTCTCTCATTGAAAATGAACTAGAGACTTATGCTTTCCGCATCCTGAACAGCCTTTATGTCGAGCTGCCCACTGGGAATTCTCCCAGACTTGGAGATGGCCATACCAGGCCATACCAGGCCTGTACATACACTTATTAAATCATAGGCTATAATATAGAATATGCATCTGTAATAGTGGTTACACGCTGAAATCTGAAAACGTGCGTGTACTCGTGAAACACTCATGTATGCTTTTATTTTAGTGCAGTTGTATACTCTAAAATATGCTGGGTTATTTTGTTTTTTAGCCCAAATGCTGAGTTCAGCCTGCTGGGTCATTTTATTGGGTTGTTTTTTTAATATTTTTACCCAGGTGCTGGGTAGTTTTTCTGTAACTAAGCTGCTGGGACATTTTTAATGGGTTTTTAAATAAAGTTTTTTTTTTTTTTTTTCTGCCCAACCACTGGATTGAGCCTGTCTCCGATGAAACAACCCAGCTGCTGAGTTACATCCTCTATCCTTACATCATAGCTTTTTTCATCCTCTACAGGATAGAGCGGCTTTTAGCGCTGCTGATTTGGTGCACTTCTTCAGCGAAATAAAGGTTTTATTTTATGTTATGTATAAAGTCTTTACTGTGCTGTAAATGAGATTATTTTACACAATGCAACATACAAGTATGAGATGTCAGTCAGCTGCGTTAGCAGCGGTCCTTTTGCATGATGGAAATGCCTTTTGCCATAACATAAACTAATTTTATTCATTATAATACTGAATTTAATTTAATGTAATGTTAACATATGTTCTCTAATCTCAGTACTGTTTTAGCTACTCTTTCAGATATAAGTAAAATGCGAGGCGGCAGTGTGTGGTTCATAGTTCCCTCTGCCAGCAGCCTATCACCTGCTTAGATTTTACCGATACTGGCACAAGAATTAGCACTATTTCGGTGAAAAGGTATTACAGGGAAGGGTTGAATACACTTAAATTAAAATGCTAATTTGCAATGTTAGACTTTTTATTTCTAAAATGCTTGTTAAATGAGTTTAAATGTATGTAATTTTGTAAACTATGTTGTATTCACCCTAATAAATTCAGTTTGTCTTATATTTTTGTCCATGGGTGTTCTTGCTTAGTAATAAATGTTAATCTTTTGATTATTGCTGTTGCCTCTATAATTCTGTGTGTGATGTTTAATTTCCAGCCCTTTTTAAGTCGACAATATAATATTTTTTAAACAATAGTTGACATAAAACAACCCAGAATGTTGGGTAAAACATTTAACCCAACCAGCTGGGTCAAAAAAAAAACCCAGCATGTGTTCTGTCCAATATTTACCCAGCTCTGGTTTGCCAAAAAACCCAAGTTGGGTTGTTTTTTACCCATTTTGTACCAATAAACAAAAAACGTCAGTCTTTCAGGTGCATCCTAAAGAGCGTGTTTAATTGTGAATGAGAAGTGGGGGCGGCACAATAGTGTTTTGCCTAGAGCGACAGTTGAGCTTGTGCGGGCCCTGAGTGTGTGACTTCAAATGTTTGTAAAATACAAGTTTTGTTTAGAACTCCTAGTAACAAATGGATATTCACCACTATAGAATCCACTTTTTTCTGTCTGCAAAAATAGTAAGTACTGCACTTTGTGCAGACAAAAATCCAGACATTTTCTTTTCTTTTTCTCACAAAAGGCAAGTTATTGTTTACTCAGTCTCATCATTCCAAACTTGTGTGACTTATTTTCTTCCATGGTTAAAAAGAAACTTAATGTAGGTCAAAAGTGACTATGAGTTTAAAGCTCTTTATAGACAGGAAAAAAAGCACCATAAATGTAGTCCAAAAAAATACAGTATGACCTATATTCTGAATAATCTGAAATCAGTTCAATTGTAAATTAATTGTTTGTGCACTTTGTGAATGAACCATTCAGTCTCATTTGTGAGTTAGATTAACCAGTTTATTGAAAACAACTAACCCACAAGAATGATATTGTTATGATTATTCATGGCTACTACTGTATAAAAAGAAACATTGCAGGAAACTCATAAGCTGTAAAATTATCATGACATGAAGGTAAGGAAATAATGACAGTACTTCTATTTTTGGGTGGACTATTTCCTTAAGTGTTCCCTTTACTTTTGTCTTTGAATAAAAGACGTACAGGTGGGAGATTGGTAGTCTTAGTCATGCTGGTTTGGGGTGAGTCAGAATAATTGGCCTCCAACCGGTGGATTCATTAACACAGAATCAAATTCCACAGACTCATTTAGAGTAGCAGAGATGCGCTGCATGCTATGAAGCAAATCCTACAAGTGCTGTCTCTACTTCTGAGAATTACACATCACAGTCTTATGATACAGAATCTTGAAGATGCTTATCCTCAGAAGATCTTTAACCTGTTCTGTAATGAATAGCCCTATGTTTAATAAAACCCACCAGATTTAATATATAGACCTCAAGGCGTCCTAGCCCGAGTGCCATCTGCAATAATCAGAGCTCACCTCAAACGCTCCTTTCTTCAAAACCACATTCCTGGTCTTTTTATGAGGACGATGACTCAGGTTGTTTACAGGGCATTGCATACCCGATTGTTGTAGAATCACACCAGTGTTGAAAAACTTTACAACTGTAGCTTGTAAGTCTGTAAGTAAGTACAAAAAGTATTTTTTTTTTTTTTTTTTCGTGTTGGGGAAACTTTAAAACTGTAGTTTGCAATATGCATTTTTTGTATTTTGAGTATCGCTTTTTTGGCTCATTATTATATAAGGAAAATATGGAGCTCATTCTCAAGGAGGAAAAATCCTCTCAGTTTTATTAAGAGGCCCAACCTGAACAAAAATAAGACATAAATAAGTAAAAAAAGTTTAGTACTCAAAAAGCTTAATAGAATTGCTATATAATTTCTAATAGAATAGTTGCAATAACTGTATGTACTTCTTTATATGTAAAAATGACAAATGTTCATCATCAAAGCATTAAAGGGGTCATCGGATGCAGTGTTCACTTTTGCATGTTGTTTAAACATCAATGTGTGTTGGCAGTGTATGTACACATCTACCCTACATTGATAAAAATCCATGCAGTGGTTTTTAATTAATCTGTAAAAATAATATCCCCTTTTTCAAATCAAGCCATTCTCAGAAGCCTGTCGGTGTGGCGTCAACGACATGAGCATTTTACCACAGATCAGCTGTAACAGTCCAACCTTCACTGTTTCGATGCTGAAGCAGGGATGTAAGTTAGACAACAGTATGTCTGATTGAGCGATTGCGGTGTTGTGTTGCTGGATGTAATAATGAACATAGTTTTGTCATTTACTCCTGACATCTGAGCCGCTGAAGATGCAGTGGATGACATTTGTTTGTGAAGGGATGTGCCTCCCGATCTACATAAATGTGTCTATGTTCACGTAAATCATTCGTGATCCAGCTTCACTTACAGCAGAAGTGAGTATAAGGGTTTTTTTTTAATGAATCTCTGCAATCACCTTTCCTAATAACAGGCTAGTTAGCAAATTTCACCGCTAAACGAGCTAAATGTGGCTAAAGTAAACAGGCTCGTCACTCCACAGAAGAGAGGGGCAGGGCGAGCAGAGCTCATTTACATTTAAAGGAACAATCCCCCAGAATGGGTTGACAAGATAAAAAGGGTGTTGTTTTACACTACTATTGAGAATTTTTAACCAAAGTATATTATAGACTTCTAAAAAAGACCCTAAAGAATCATATCAACTTGTGGAAAATGGGCAGCCGATGACCCCTTTAAAAAGGTGCAGATATGCCATCACAGAAAATACCCAGCATTATTTTTTGTATGCACGTGTTGATTTTTCATCTTGTTGTCTCAGAGCCTTAAAGGATGCCACATTTAGATTCCTAGTTACAGTAGGTTATTTCCCTTGGTTGTGGATGCAGGCAGTGATAATAGAGTACAAGTCAGTATGACCTGCCCGAAAACAGGCTGATAGTCACAGCTCCCTGATAACAACATCCTTCTTTTGTGCGCAGTCTCATTCCTCATATTGCCCTGCCAAGATAAAGCCGTCAGAACATGATGGAAATCTAATAAAAGTTTACGCTGAAGAGAAGACATCGACAGTGTTACATTCGGTGTGATGTATTACTGTGATGCAGGTGTCAGAGTGGACTTAAAACGTGTGACTTTGGAATTTGAAATGCTTGAAACTTGACTTTGCCTTTCAAGTGGCTGTTACTTTTGACTCGACTCAAACTTGTGTGTCAAAAAATAATAATTTCAGCCAATTATGTCATTTAAAACAGGGTCTCGTTGTTCTATGTCAATTATGGAGTTAGCTGAATTTAATTGTTAATGAATTGACACAATTTTGGATTATTCTGTTCTTTAAGGC
The DNA here is from genome assembly GCF_022985175.1 of Labeo rohita. Lineage (NCBI taxonomy): Eukaryota > Metazoa > Chordata > Actinopteri > Cypriniformes > Cyprinidae > Labeo > Labeo rohita. The sequence goes on along the minus strand of NC_066880.1, from coordinate 25,908,053 downwards.
TCATCCCAGTTGTTGTCATAGCAACAGGTCCTTAAGCTCAAACCCGCTCAGGAGCAGGTTTATGTAACATAAACAGGATTAGATGGCTTGCGAAGGTGATACTCGAAGACACTACCAGACGCTGCTTCATTCTTCATTCACAGAACAATATTGAACCAGAAGCAATAATATTTTTAGTGCTATTACAGTACCTTTAAAATAGTTACAATTTCTGATACCGTTAGGACATCTGCATTTACATCTGGAAGATGTATTTTGTTCATCTGTTCTACGTCTAAAGGACATTTCCTATCAGATGTCAAATAGTTGTTTATTAGATGTCTTTAAGATGTTTATTATTTAGTATGTAAAACATATTACAGATGTCTGTCAGATGTTTGTAAACAGCAGATGCCTTCCAGATCAAGTGATCTTTAACAGACATCTTGCAGACGTATGTGTGCTATCTGGGTAAGAAAAAATCATGGTGTGATTCCCAGCTGCCTACCCAGATAGCTCATGTATGTCTGCAAGATGTCTGCTATAGATCACTTAACCTGGAAAGCATCTGCTGTGTACAAACATCTGACAGACATCTGTAAGATAGCAGTTTTACATGCATTCTAAATCATAAACATCTTAAAGACATCTAATGGACGTCGATTCTAGTTTTTAGTCATTGCCCTGACAGCACACGTACATCTCGGAGACGTCTATTTGACGTCTGCATTTACATGTGCAAGACATCTGCAGATGTAGTTTGCTCGTCTATTGGATGTTTCCTATCAGATGTCAAATAGACGTCTATTAGATGTCTTTAAGATGTTTATGATTTAGAATGTATGTAAAAGTGACATCTTACAGACGTCTGCCAGACAATTGTACACTGCAGATGCTTTGCAGATCAAGAGATCTTTAACAGACATCTTGCAGACGTACTTGTGCTATTTGAGTGCTAACATAATTTAGTATGCTTCACGTTAAAGCACGTTCCTTGCGTGATTTAACGTTGCTGTTTATAGTATGTTTTAACACATTGCTAGCATGTTTCTAACATACAGTATTTAATATATTGACAGTTTTCACTCATTGCTAGCATGATTTAGTATGTTTCTAGCATGCTGAACGCATGTTTTAACATGTTATAGCACATTCCTTGCATGATTTAGCACATTGCTAGTATATTTCTAACATATTTTATGTTAGTATTGTAGCTTAATACATTGCTAGCATGGTTATATTGTCTCATATTATCTCAGATGTACATACAAAGTGATAAAGATATTGTGTGATGTGTCATATTTCTCTGAACAAACTATTGAATTACAGCTGGATCGGTTTAGGATTTAAAAACAGTTTTTTTTTGGTTAGAAAAATCAGAAGTTTGCCTTTTTAAACTCAAAACAACAAGTGGGTAGTTAGCAAAGTGGTGCCCCATAGAGCAAACAACATAATTTTTTGCTTGTCAATGCCAACCAGTAGCTTTTTACTTCACTATTTCTATATCAGCTGTTACAGTCACTGAGCCCATGAATCTGGGTCAGTTTAAGTGTTTGGTAATTACTTTTTTTTTTCTAGTAGTGTGTGACCTGATTTTATCCATTGCAAGCTATGGCCGTATGATAACATTACTTCATGTGCTGTATTTCTAGACACAGCAGTGTTCAGAAATCTACATGAATCTTTTGTTTATGATATTTAGTTACTAAGGTATACAGGCCAAAACCTAGAACTTGGCCTAAAGGAATAGTTCACCCCAAAACGAAAATTTTAAGAAAATTTACTCATCCCCTGGCCATCCTAGATATAGATGAGTTTGGTTCTCCATCAGAACAGATTTGTGAAATGTCATTAAGGAGTTTTACCTTTAAACCATTGCTTCTGTTCAAAATACCAGTCCATAATCCATAGTAACAGTTCCTCTTGTGAAAAGATCTGTCCCCTGTTATGTCCACCGACATATTTGTTTAGATATATGTTTTTGCATGTAAATGTTAGAATAGTTATAATTTAAATTATGTATAATCTTTACATATTTCTCCCCTGATTCAGAATAGACACATTTTTACTGGAGGCAGCAATATTATGGATAGACGAGCCAGAGGAAATGGTTTGGAGTTTAAAAATGTCTTAATGATGGATTGTTTCTCACAAACCCAGCTTTTTCTTTCACAAGATGTTTGATCAGCTGTTTGGACTTTCATTCTGATGGCACCCATTTACTGCAGAGGAAGTCACATCACAGTGATCAAGTGATGTAATGCTAAAATCAATCTAAAGTCTAGGATGTGAGAATTGACTCTCGACTGGACTCACATATTCCAGGTGTACTGTTTTTAATCTCAATTGTTAATTCAAAGGCATTGCATTGTATTTACACATTGAGTGAGTGGGCTGGTGGTCATGGTGGGCTTAAAGTGGATGTTTTTTGTTTCGTGCTGTTAGTGGTTGGGATGGCCACTGGTGTTTGAGATCCGTCATTAGACAGACCCCAGGTGGCGGGAGAACTGAGCCACAACAAACTGATTCTGGGTCAGTGTATGTGTAGCCTGTTTGGATTAGCCTTGCTGATAGCATCAGAGCTCCCAAATAGCCTACCAAGAAGTCTGATAAAGGAAATGTGTGGTTCTTCCCCTGTGGAGAGGAACCTTACTGTTAGTGTTCAGCTGATTAAAATTTGAGACTGACTCACAACTAGATGAAAAAAAAAAAAAACTGTTGTAGAGAACTTACAGGCCATAATATTTCTTTTATATATCAAGAAGTGCGATTTTTTTTTTTTTTTTTTTTTTTTTTAATGCTCATCAATGCTGCATTTATTTAATCAAAATCCTGAAAAATATTTCTCACAAAACAGATGTTTACATATACTTCACAAGATAAAATGACTGAATTTATAAAAAAATGTCCCCTTTCAAAAATGTACATATCCTGTCTGTTGTTACCAGAATAGTCCATGTCTGCTTTCATGTTCTGTGATAGTTGTTTGTGAGTCACTTTCTGAGCAGTTCAACTGCCTGCTGTTCTTCAGAAAAATCCTACAGGTCCTGCACATTCTTCGTTTTTTTTTTTTCAGCATCTTCTGCATATTTGACACCTTTCCAACAATGACTGTATGATTTTGGAATCTATGTTTTCACACTAAAGACAGGAGGAGGGAGTCTTACACAAATGTTACAAAAGGTGAAAACATTTACTGATGCTCAGAATGGCAACAACACATTAGGAGCATGGGTTGTAAACTTTTGAACAGGATGATGTGTAAATGTTTCCTTTTTTTGTTTAAAAATATTTTAGTACTGCATCAGTTTAATTATTTTTTTTTTAGTTCATTTTTCCTTTGAGAATTATTGTGAAAAATAATATGATGTAATAATAATAATCAAATTATGATGCAAATATGATGTTAAAATATAATATAATCAATGTTCTTGCAGAATAAAAAAAAAAAAAATATTTTTTTCATTTAAATCTTACTCTCCCCAAACGTGTGAATAGTAGTTTATCTCAGTTTCCACAAGAATATTTTGTTTCCACACTGGAGTAATGGCTGCTGAAAAATTTGGCTTTGCCATCACAGGAATGCATTGGATTTTAACGTATATTAAAATGCAAAAAAAAAATAAATTGTAGTAAAATATCTATATATGCACAGTGAATGTAATTACACAGTGCTTCTAAAACCTAATATCTGCAGGCCTGTGTCCCCGGCATGCTTTTTATCTGAACAACATGACATCACTGTCAGTCTGTGCGTAAACATCTTTGCTTTTACGTGCCACCTTGCTGTTGCCAGCGTTTAGCAGAAAGCGCTTTCTCAGACCTACTTTATTCCAAGTAGGGCCCCCCGGAAGTATTGGTATAATTCGAAGACTGCGTGAGGTGACAGATGAGCTCTTCAGCTAAGACTGTTGTCGAATTTCCCTTGAGCTAATGCAGAGGAAGTTACGTGTGTCTCACGCATGAATCCTGAAATAACAGTCCCAGACCCTCTCACTATGGTTTCACTGCATCTCATCTAATAGTTTAGGCATAATACTCTGCTAATCCTCTACTCCTTTCTTTTTTTTTTTTTAACATCTTTTCACTGGCCTCTTTCTCTCTGTGCCAATTCCCAGTGATTTTCCCTACCCCATTCCCTCGAAGCTTCTGCTCATGTCTGCTGGCCTAATGAAATGAGACTGTTATTGGAATGTATTAGGCCAGGCTCCGTCCGATCCAGGCAGCCGGCACGGCTGCATTTCCAATCTGTCATGCCCACTTTCATGAACAGAGCATCATCAATGGACTTAAGGATTTATCTTCTGATTGCTTTCAGATGGCAAGGTGGAGGTGACCAAGGAAGGCATGAAACTCTGCACTATGGGACCGGGGAAGGTGTTTGGAGAGCTCGCCATCCTCTACAACTGCACCAGGACTGCTACGGTACAGAGTGAGTGAGGAGAACAACGATGCACCTGCACATTCACAATTGCAAGTTATTAAAGGGGTCATGAAATGCAGTTTCAGATCTGTATCTTATGCTTCCACAAATCTGATAAAGTTAGCAGTTTTTGCTGCAAGTTTTTGTGCCAAAAAAGCACAATTTTCACTCTCTTTGGAAAAAAAGGGTGTTACCTCTTACAGAAGTGTAAGTAGACACCCACTGTTGTGATTGGCTAACTTTATTGCACCGGTTTCACGTCCTCCAATACAGCATGTCATGTGTTTTGATACTCGAGATGGCAAGCGCTGTGATAGAGCCATATATGAGTCAGATCTTGAGGCAGAAGAATTGAAACAACATAACCACTAGGATTGCAATAGTCTGTTTCAGTGTGATAACTACATTACATATATTAAAAGCAAAATATACTCTAGTAAAAAATCCTATGCCACCGTAATTTATATAAAATGCATTCATTTTATACTAAGTATACTTCAAATCCAGTAACATATTTATTGACATATCACTTAAGAATTACAAATAAATATAAAATATAGATATTAAATTATAATTAAACTGTATTTGGGGTATTTCTTTATTGCACAATGACCATTTCTTAATATTATGCCTAAAATGTGTTTTAACATCACTGTTAATAAGGATTGTATGATCTATGTATAATATCAGTCTTTCAATTCAAGATATTTAAAGTGAATATGAAGTATATTTGCAATAGTTCCACTTTAGCACAATCAAATATACTTCAGTTTATCTTTATTTGGAGCTCAGCAGTACATCTGCACAATTAAAATGCATTAGGTACAAAATTATTTGTTCTAATTTAGCGGACTTTAAGTATACCGGTTTGGTATACCAAAAGTAAAATTGCAGGGTATTTTTATTAAGCTCATAAATATGTAAATGTATATACATATAAGTGTACTTAGCACAAAATGGATGTATTTCAAATACATTTTCGTTTTTTCAGTAGGGTATGCATTAATATATTAATATATGCATTAATATATATTTTTTTAAATCATGAAATGCCTTATGTCAGGGTTGTGTACTGGAAGGAGGAGCAGGGACAAGGAAATAACGCCAACGTGCTTTAATATAAATAATCCAGACAGGGAACAGGAACAAGCAGAAACAGCAGGAAAAACACACGCTAACACAACAAAAACTAACATTAAGAACCGACAAGAAACAAGGAACTGAATCAAACTTATATAAGAAGGCTAATGAGACAAGGACAGGTGAAAGTGATTAAACAATGACGTCATAACAAGCAACAGAACAGGAAAGACCAAATAAGGACACAAGAGGGCAAAACCAACAAAACAGTCCACAGGGGTGTGACACCTTATCTCTCAGCAGAGTACTTTTGTAGTATAAACCATACTGGTTCACAGCATCACAAGATGGGTCATTACACAGTGTAACTAAGTGAAGATATGATACCGTTCCTGAAGCTTTTAAATTATATTTTCTTTACACTAAGTGCAAATAGCAATGAATTCTATTTACATTAAGTAAAAAAATTGCATATTTTCTTAATGATAGATGTTATTTATACTAAGTGCAAATAGTGATAGGTTCTATTTACACTATGTAAAAATAGCAGTATTTTCTTTGCAATTATGTTAGTTAGATGCTATTTATACTGCTTAGTGCAAGTGGCAGATATCTGCACCTCAGTATTATAGAACATTATAAAACAGTATGCAGTAGTAAAGTATTGAGTGGAAATGGTCATTTTTATAAAAAATATTAAATGGATGCCAACTAATTGAAACAATGAAATCCTGATGGAATGATGATGCCGCCTTAATATTGTGATGTTTATCAGTCATCGGCGATGGATGATGGCATCGTCTTTTGGCCCAACCCTAACCCCTAACCCTAACCGATAAACACCTATGGCTTTATTTTCCACTTTTTGAACATCTCCTTCATTTCATTGAAAATAAATGCCTTTCTGATCTGATATGTGATGTGAAAAGGGAGAAGAATGAGTTCAGCAAAAGGTTAATTCAAACTCGGATCAGCTGTGTCAGAAAGTCACTGCTACGCGTTTACCACCTACGCCACTGGAGCTGTTGTTAAGCAGGCGTCTTTTGTAACGTTGTGTAGCCCAATCACACATTGGTGGGTGGAGTTAGTGTAAACAGCTTCTGCCAACAAATCGGGCTATTTGCACTTAGTGTAAATAGACACTCTGTTAAATACATAATAAAGTTAAATAATAAACAGTTAATTTTTCTGAAATACTTAAAGGAGTAGTTCACTTCCAGAACAAAAATTTACAGATAATGTACTCACCCCATAGTCATCCAAGATGATCTTGCCTTTCTTTCTTCAGTCGTGAGGAAATTAAATTTTTTTGAGGAAAACATTTCAGGATATATCTCCATATAATGGACTTCTATGGTGCCCGCGAGTTTGAACGACCAAAGAACGACAAGCTTGTCTTGTCTAGCTCTGTGATGCACATGCGTACTCTGTGTAATCCGGGTCAATACAGTTAAGTTATGTCAAAAAACTCTCATTTTCTCCTCCAACTTCAAAATCGCCCTACATCGCTGTCTTACCTTTTTTTTGTAAAGGGTGTTTGACCACCTTTACATGTTCACTTTGTAAACACTGGGTCGGTACTTCTGCAGCGATGTAGGACGATTTTAAAGTTGGAAGAGAAAATGAGATTTTCTACCTACCCTAACTGTGTTGACCCAGATTACACAGAGTACGCATGTCTAGCTCTGCCATGACAAGACAAGCGTTTGAGGTTAAAACGTATATACATTTTATACAAATATACAAAGGGACTGTTTAGAGTGCCCTTTGAAGCTGCATTTAAACTGTACTTTGGACGTTCAAACTCGTGGCCGCTATTGAAATCCGCTATATGGAGATAATTCCTGAAATGTTTTCTAAAAAAGCATAATTTCTTTACGACTGAAGAAAGAAAGGCATGAATGTGTTGAAAAACAACAGGTTGAGTACATTATCTGTACATTTTTGTTCTGGAAGTGAACTTCTCCTTTAATACATGTAACAGCAGCAATACACAGATGCAGTGGAACAGGAATACTTATGTAATGATGTCAAGGTGTATGTTTGTAGAGTAATTTAGAACGTTTTTGAACGTGGCTCAACCAATCAGAATCAAGGATTGGAACTATCTGTTTTATAAGTACCTGATATTACTTGTGGTGTTGCAAAAGATGCTGCATATGTGGGTATGTACTAATTTTATTAGCAACACTCAAACAGTAATACACTTGATAACATTAAATGCTGGTTTGATGTAAGATTAAAAATAAATATACTTACCTGAGGACAAAGTGCTTGGCATTGCTTTATTTTTCAATGAAATATATTTTGAAAAATTGGCAGCTTGTTTAGAATAATTCACAAAACAGTCCATTGTGAAATGTGAAGAACAAACAAAAACTTTATCTTTCAGTTGCTCAGACATGTCATTAAAAATTAAACTTCAGCCATGCATTTCTAATGCTCAGACCTTTTCCTAACTGTAACTCCTAAAACTTTGCATAGCCTTCCTTCCTAGGCTATGCAAAGTTTTGAGAGTTACAGTTTCTTTAAATCCACTGACAGAACAATGTTTGAGTTTGACAGTTCTACTCAACATATATATCCAACAGCGGTATCGCTGTTGTGATTGATGGACATGAGTTGTTGATTACTTCTTGTAATACGCCGATGACATGTTAAGGCGTGTATCGAGGGGCATTTTGATTCTTCGTTTCATGACCACTTTAAAATTTAGTGGACCTTTAGTCCAAAATGTCATTTGCATAGGAGACTGCATGCACAAATATGCAAACATACATGCTTAAGCATGAAAATGCACATAAAAGGACCCTTTTGCTTCAAAACTGTGCAAATACAAACCACAATCTGGAGTGAGTAACCATGGAAACACACACACTGTGTTGTCATCCTTAACTTAGCAAGAACAGCTACTCTCAGGAGGGAGTAACCATGGAAACCACACACACACACACACACACACACACACACACATTTGCAACACTGTTAGGCATATATACTATATCTAAATATGTGAAGTAACCTTAATTCCTTTGCATACAGTTTTTGTCTGTTTCTTTAAATATTTGAATGCAAAATGAAATATGAGGCATGATAGTCTCATGATTTTTTTGCAGTTATGTCTACACAATAAATAATTCAAATATTGTCATGTATTGCTCTCTTCATGTTTGACAAGGTTCATATGTCTTGTACGTCTAAAACAATATGACAAGCTAATTTGTATGCATGTCAGCCTGGCAAAATAATTTGCAAGCCTCACTTAATTTAATTATCTAAACGCACAAAGCATAATGGCTCCGGTTCTTCCCCTGTTAAACCAGACGCAACACTGTGTTTTATTAGAGTATTCTGTATTGTTTTTCTTGCTGTGTGGTGGTTCTTCAGTCTTTGCTAAATCACTGATCTTTCATGTGTTTGCGTCCTTGTTATTGACACTGGTAGGGGTGTTAGCTTTGGTGTGTCTAGCGTGAAATAGTGTGCTATATACCAGCCACAGAAAGAGGTGAGTCAGAATCTCTGTCTCATCTGCATCTCTTAAGTGCGACAAATGCCAGGCCATTTCCTCAGATTTGGAGAGAGCCGCCAAGATGAGAAACACAAGCAGAAAGGCATTATTTTCTCATGATGAAGTACAATCTTCAGCATCTTATTTTTGTAGCATTTTGCCTCTGAGACAAATGCAAATACAAGTACTCCCTATCTATTGTTCTGTCTCCCCCCCCCCTCTCTCTCTCGCTCTATGTTTTCTGTGTAGCAGCTGTTGCTTCCTAAAATCTAATCAAACATTTTTTTCCCTGCTGGTTCTTTTTTTTTTTTTTTCTTCCGGAGTTTTGGTTGAGATTTGTTTTTCCTTTTAAAATGTATTATTTATTTATTTATTTTGTTTGAAGTTTTGCACACATGCAATACAAGATGTATGGTAAGAAATATATGGTAAACAGGAATGGGAAAAATAATTTTAAGAATTGGCTCTCATTCTGTTCATAAATGTGCCACAGGATATTGATTTTTATTATTTTTTTTTAATGAAACAATGCCCTATGATTTCCATGAAAAGCAGATGCAATCACGGAATCCAGTCATAAAAGTGGAATTTACTGAAGTACGTGTGACACTCGCAGTGTTTTGAGCCTCTGGCATCTCAATATATGAGTAAATAAACACATAAACCTCTAGACCTGCTCAGAGAGTCACATTTATGAGCATTTTACTGCTTCTTTCATGAAAAATTTGCATTATATTATATACAAACAGAAACTTACAGGCCTCCACAGCAACCTGTCAAAATAAAAGTTTGGTTTAACTTGAAGAAATTGTGACATAAATATATTACTTAATATAATGATAGGACTAATAAAAATATTAAACCATTATTTTAAGGAATATTTATCAGAAAAATAATTTTAAAAATATTTCTGAAAAAATAAAAAATAAAAATAATAATAAAACCAATTAATTAGGGATGATTAGAGAAATTTAATGAAATGATTAAAATGGAATATATTCCATTTATATATTCCAAAGAAAATATTTCATAGTGCCTTAAAAATGTAATTTTTTTAAACTTTTAATAAATTGCTGTTAAACTGTGTGTTTCATGATTTTGATTAATTAGACATGCTTTTTGATTTGTATTTTTTTATTTAACGGTTAAAACAGTCTACACAATTGAAAACTGAAAAAATGGAATGGAATCCACAAAATTTTTTATATGCAACCCTGCTTTACATCTAAGAGAAAACCTGTGGCTTTATCTCGCTTAAACAGCCTTGAACTCGGAGCACGTATTTCCATCAAAAAAGCCGGTATTAATGAAGTCACATTTTGTGCCATACAAAATATATATATATGCAATTGTTTGGCATAATAAACAGTCATAATTACTGGTGTTTGTTATATATTTTTTCTGTAACTGGCATTTCAGAGATTGATTTTAAAATCCTCAAATGCTCCACAATAATAGCAGTTATATGAATTTAATTTGAAATTCAATTCAAATTCAAATTTAGAAACTGCTATGGAATTTTTGCACCACACTGATGGCAGCCAGCACATCTTGAATGCAGAGAAAGCAAGCAAGGAGAGAGATCAGGAAAGAGGTGAAAAAATAATGACGCATAAATACATCAAGGTGAGACTAAGCAAAACTGATTTGGCAGTGTTGAGGCTCTCCCTGGTGATCTCTGTGCTTACTGATCTCTACACAGTGTCTAGTCATAAACTACAAGGAGTGAGCTTCTCAGAGATGTGTGCTGTGAGTCACTGCTGTATGAGAAGCACTTCTGTACCAGAAGTACAATAGATAGAGCTTAAACTATACATAGTCGATGATAACCTCTTCATTACAAAAACAAGATTTTTAATTCTTCAACATCTACTACACTAGCTCTGTTAGTGGTTTTTCAGTAAACACAACATCAGTACAGCAGCAAAAAAACGAGTGCTTTCTGTCACTTACAATACCTCATCACTGCACCTGCTGAGAGACTCGGATTCATGCGGTACGCTTAAAAGATTAATCTGCTCAAAAAGAAAATCCTGTCATCATTTACTCACTCTCATGTCATTTCAAACCTGTATGACTTTCGTCTGCAGAACACAAGAAAAGGTATTTCTCCTTTTGTATCACACCACAGGAAGAAAGTCATACAGGTTTTAAAGCGACATGAGGAAATAATTGATCTTTTTTGAACGGATCTATTTGTGAGGCTGTCTGCAATGATGGTTATAACTTGTGAGCTCATAAAAAAATCATTCAATTAATTTTTAAAGTCTACATGAACTGGAAGTTGCTGCCGACTTTAATTCAGTATAGTGATGTATTTCCAACTAAAATAGAATATTGAACAGAGGGCAGAGCTTTTTTTTTTTTTTTTTTTTTTTTTTACAGCGTTCCTCCTCTTCACCTCTCACTTATAGCAAACTAACAGTTGGAGGGCAGTGGTTAAGGATACTGTGCCCAAGCCATCAAACTGATGTCATCAGTGAAGCAATGCCATTCCAGAGGAGAAGCAAATGTTTAGATTTTTATTAAAGATTATCAAAATTTTTCCCCCCAGTGGATTAACTTGTTCACCTAAAGACTAGCAATGTACGCTAACAAAGTAAATAGTTCAAATTTTGATTTCATGAAGACTTTCATGATTTTAAATATTTTTAGTGTTCCACCATAGCCAATAAAAGTTGATTAAGAATAAGAATAAGAATAAATTAGTGATTAATTCTTATTCTTATTCTTATTCTTATTCTTATTCTTATTCTTATTCTTATTCTTATTATGAACCATTGTGGAGCACTATATTTTAATATGTAAGTTGATTTAGTAAAAATTAATCAGTAGAGACTTGAAAAAAGAAAAAAAAAGAGACTTTTTTTCAAACTTTTGACTGTTAATGTTTATCTGATAATAATAATAATAATAATAAATCTATTGATTTAATAATAATAATAATAATAATAATAATATTAATAAATTTATTGATTAATTTTTACAAAATATATATATAATATGTTTCGCCATGGTCAGTAAAAGTTGATTTTGTAAAAATTAACCAATCGATTATTATTATTACTATTATTATTACTACTATTAGCATTATATACATTACCAGTCAAAAGTTTGGAAAAAAAGGCATTTTTGTAGTAAATGCATTAAATTTGATTTTAAAATGTAATTTAAATATTACATATTACTATTTTTTATATATATATATATATATATATATACTACCGTTCAAAAGTTTGGGGTCAGTACATTTTTATTGTTTCTTTTCTTTTTTTTTTTTTTTTAAGAAATTAATACTTTTATTCACCAAGGATGCATTAAGTTAATAATTAAAAGTTTATTAAAAGTTAATAATAAATAATTTACATTGCTATAAAATATTTATATTTTGAATAAACACTGTACTTTTTAAACTTGTTATTCATGAAAGAATCCTGAAAAAAAAAAAAATCACAGGTTCCAAAAAAAATATTTGGCAGCACAACTCATATTATCCAACATTGATCATTCTAATAATAAATCCGCGTATTAGAATGATTTCTGAAGGATCATGTGACACTTAAGACTGGAGTAACAGCTGATAAAAATTCAGCATTTCATCACAGGAATAAATTCTATTTTAAAGTATGTTAAAATAAAAAACATTATTTTATATTGTAAAAACATTTTGCAATATTACTGTTTTTTTCTACATTTTTAATCAAATAAATGCAGCCTTGATGAGCATAAGAGACTTCTTTAAAGACTATTACAAGTCTTACTGACCCCAAACTTTTGAACGGTAGTATATATATATATATATATATATATATAAATTAATTATTATTTCAATTTAAAATTTGTTTTTAATTTTAATATATTTTAAAATGTAATTTATTCCTGTGATGGCAAAGTTGAATTTTTGGAATCATTATTTCAGTGTCACATGATCCTTCAAAAATCATTCTATTATAATGATTTGCTGCTCAAGAAACTCTGATTATTATCAATGCTTTTGCTGCTTAATATTTTTGTGTAAATTGTTAAAACCATGCCATTTAAAAATTTGGGGTAAGTTAGATTTAAAAAAAAAAATCTTTATCAAATGTGATAATAAAGACATTTTATTTAAAATATATGCTGATTTTTTAAATATAAAATAAATGCTGTTCTCATGACCTTCATTTTAATTAATGAGTCCTAACAAAAGAGTATGGCAGTTTCCACAAAAATGTTAAGCAGCAAAAATTAATTTCAGCATAAACAGTAAGAATCATTATTAATAATTGAGTACCAATAATAATTAAAAATAACTGAGCACCAAATCAGCATATTAAATTTGTTTTCTCAAGGATCTTATATATCCCAGAAAAATGGGGCAACATGGCAGTCATTCTCATTAGGATAAAAAACAAAAAACAAAAAACAAAACAGGTATTTTATAGATGGAAACATTGATGTGGGTCACATTACTAATATCTTAACACGTGAGTTGTACCACATCTGCCTCATCTTGTGTGAATGGAAGTAAGAAAAGTGCTGTAGTCGAGTTCCATTTGAGCCCTCATTAGCTCTGTATGGAGAAAGGTCCCATTCAAAGACAGCCAGCCACACAAAACTTGCTCTTTGATTTCAGCTCCCAGACTCATTAAGAGCATTAGCAGCTAAAATTTAGAGAGCGACGCATTATCTGTCACTCCAGTTCATTGTTGCATTAAGTGCCACGACTCGCTTGTTGCCATAGAAACCCTTCTGCATTGAATATTAGTGGTGAAATCCCTAGGGGAGATCGTTTCACCCTTCGCTTTTTTGGCAGTGTCCCTTTGCTCGGGGTTGGTATGGCACAAAATGTGACTTCATTAATACCGGCTTTTTTGATGGAAATACGTGCTCCGAGTTCAAGGCTGTTTAAGCGAGATAAAGCCACAGGTTTTCTCTTAGATGTAAAGCAGGGTTGCTGAAAGGCAAATTGATCTTAATAAGCGTGTGCTTTCTTATGCAGCCTTTTGAGAATCAGATGTTTGGATTATTCTTTTTGATAGTGCTGTTTACTTCAGGCTTTTGTTAAAAACGGCCATTTCTAGCTTGAAACCATCATTTGCTCAAGGGTGGTGATGGTGGTACAGTGTTTTGCAATGATTTCCTTCCTCATTACAAAGTCAAAGGCTTTCCTAAAGACGATCGTTCAGGACTGCCCATTGCTTATAATGATCATGAGCCACAGGATTGTCTGAATCTCTGGCTATGGTTTAAAGTCACACTGCTATCATAATAACAGTTTGCTCTCTGCCAGACGAGTCTCTAATGACCCAAACAAGGATGACATGACTAACCTTTTAAAGTACTAATGGGCACCACCATTGTCAAGTTTTAACAAGGTGGTATTTTCTTTTTCTTTTGTTTTATTTATACAATTTTTTTTAAAAGAAATTTGTTTTTCAAAAAGATACTATTTGTTGCAGCACTGTAATAGATCCAGAGACCGAAGTAAGCTGAAACACTTTATTTATTCATTAATTTATTAATACTTTTTTTAAATTACTTTTATTATTACATTTTTATTTACTGCAATATTAAAGCTTAAAATAGAAAGAAATAATAGTTTTATATTTTTTAATAGTTTTATATTTTTATATATTATTATTACTATTGTTGTTGTTGTTGTCAATGCTGAAAGCTGTGCAAATTCATCTTTTTCATGAAATAGAATGAATAAATGGCTTTTTATTCATTATTATTTACTTTATTATTGTTATTATTATTATTATTATTATTATTACTTTTGATCAATTTAATGGACGATGTTGAAAGCATTAATTTCTTTAAAACAATTAATTAATATTCAGATTAAATTTAGAATGAGATATTTTAAATTTGAACAATAAAATGAAAAAAAGGTGTAGAAATAATAATAAAAGTATTATTATTATTATTATTATTATTGTCGTTATCAATGCTGAAAACTGTTCTGCATATATATATATATAATTTGTGAAAAAGAATAAATTTGAACAATAAAATGAAAAAAGTGTAGAAAGAATAATAAAATTATTATTATTATTATTATTATTGTCGTTATCAATGCTGAAAACTGTTATGTATATATATATATATATATATATATATATATATATATATATATATAATTTGTGAAAAAGAATAAATTTGAACAATACAATGAAAAAAAAGTGGAGAAAAAATATATATTATTAGTATTATTATTATTGTTGTTGTTATCAATGCTGAAAGCTGTTGTGCAAATTATTGTTATTATTATCATCATCATCAGTACTTTTAAACAATTTGATGGATTCTTGCTGAAAGCATTAATTTCTTAAAAAAAAAAAAAAAAATTAAGTAAGTAAATAAATCTATAAAACTGGTAATAGTAGTGTGTGCATATGTTTGATTTCAAGGATTTTAAATGTATTATGTTGCACGTCCTAATAAAACCACCAGCCAACTGGTAAACTGCATCAAAATGCATCTTGTGACCTTGACGTTTCTGGAGTGCCCACCTTAGCTAGGTGCTCTTCAGTGTTGGGATGTCTGAACAGCTGAGTGCCTGATATAGTAAAGTAAATAGGCTGTTAGCTGGAAGAAAGTGTGGTTTTGGACAAAGTGGAAGTCATCCGTAATAGGCCTCAACCCTGCTGCAATTCAGGAGTGACTGTGCACATTCATCTACTTCAGAACCAGACTTTTACAGCCAAAAGAGCAAAGAATCTAGTGCCGTCGACAAAGAAATGCAACCGCTGTGAATAACATCTATAACTACAGTGATTCTTAAAGATGGCGACAGTCCAGGAAGTTTAGTGGTTGAAAGCAGTTGTCACATTTTCACACCAAACTGTGTGTGTGAAAAGAATTATTTTTAGTACTGTATAAGAAGGATGAAAGCTGTATTCTGCTGAATGTACAATAGCCATAGATTCATGTTGGTGTTGAACTGGCTCTGGAAACCCAAGTCTTTTTACATGCTAAAAGAGTAACTGATCTGGACACAGATTACTGAACCAAACAATGAGGTTTCACAGCTCTAGAGTGAACCAAGGATATTTGCCTGGCATGGTGCTGTTTATCTTATTGCAAAGATCTGTATAAATGAATATTTTTTGTTTCACATTACCGGTTATTCACCAGCTTGACTATCTGATAATAACCAGGTTTCCATTCAAGAAGAAAGGTTGAGCGCATCAAAATATTTATATAACTGATGAAAATGCAATTTGCTGATAAATTACACTTCAGTTTTTTTTTTTTTTCTATACACTGACCAAAATTATAAACGCTTTTGTTTTTGCCCCCATTTTTCATGAGCTCAACTCAAAGATCTAAGACTTTTTCTATGTACACAAAAGGACTATTTCTCTCAAATATTGTTCTCAAATCTGTGTAAATCTGTGTTAGTGAGAACTTCTCCTTTGCCGAGATAATCCATCCACCTCACAGGTGTGGTATATCAAGATGCTGATTAGACAGCATGATTATTGCACAGGTGTGTCTTAGGCTGGCCACAATAAAAGGCCACTCTAAAATGGGCAGTTTTATCACACAGCACAATGCCACAGATGTCGCAAGTTTTGAGGGAGCGTGCAATTGGCATGCTGACTGCATGAATATCCACCAGAACTGTTGCCCATGAATTGAATATTCATTTCTCTACCATAAGGCGTCTCTAAAGGCGTTTCAGAGAATTTGGCAGTACATCCAACCGGCCTCACAACCACAGACCACGTGTAACCACACCAGCCCAGGACCACAACATCCAGCATCTTCGCCCCCAAAATCATCTGAGACCAGCCACCCGGACAGCTCCTGCAACAGGTTTGCATAACCAAAGAATTTCTTCACAAACTGTCAGAAACCATCTCAGGGAAGCTCATCTGCATGCTCGTCGTCCTCATCGGGGTCTCGACCTGACTGCAGTTCGTTGTCGTAACCGACTTGAGTGGGCAAATGCTCACATTCGATGGTGTCTGGCACTTTGGAGAGGTGTTCTCTTCATGGATGAATCCCGGTTTTCATTGTACAGGGCAGATGGCAGACAGCGTGTATGGCTTCGTGTGGGTGAGCGGTTTGCTGTTGTAAACATTGTGAATCGAATGGCCCATGGTGGCGGTGGGGTTATGGTATGGGCAGGTGTATGTTATGGACAACGAACACAGGTGCATTTTATTGATGGCATTTTGAATGCACAGAGATACCGTGACGAGATCCTGAGACCCATTGTTGTGCCATTCACCCACGACCATCACCTCATGTTGCAGTAGGATAATGCACGGCCCCATGTTGCAAGGATCTGTACACAATTGCTGGAAGCTGAAAACATCAGCATGTCACCCACTGAGCATGTTTTGGATGCTCTGGATCGGCTTATACGACAGCGTGTTCCAGTTCCTGCCAATATCCAGCAACTTCGCACAGCCATTGAAGAGGAGTGGACCAATATTCTGCAGGCCACAATCAACAACCTGATCAACTCCATGCAAAGGAGATGTGTTGCACTGCATGAGGCAAATGGTGGTCATACCAGATACTGACTGGTTTTCGGACCTCCCCTGGACCCCCCCAATACAGTAAAACTGCACATTTTAGAGTGACCTTTTATTGTGGCCAGCCTAAGGCACACCTGTGCAATATTCATGCTGTCTAATCAGCATCTTGATATGCCACACCTGTGAAGTGGATGGATAATCTCGGCAAAGGAGAAGTGCTCACTAACACAGATTTAGACAGATTTGTGAACAATATTTGAGAGAAATAGGCCTTTTGTGTACATAGAAGAAGTCTTAGATCTTGAAAAATGGGAGCAAAAATGAAAGTGTTGGGTTTATAATTTTGGTCAGTGTATATAAAATACATCTTGAAAATTTTTATTCTATTGGCCGAAACATTCTTAATTATCAAGGAGATCCAATGTCCATCTTCTTAACTTTCATTTGCTATTGTGGTGATGTCTTGCAAGATAGAAAGAAACTCTTTATTGGGATGATGAGTTCTGGTCGTCCGATGTGCATTACTGTGACAGAGCGCTTGATTGTAACCACACGCTTCCTAATGAACATAATGAGCGGTCACAGACTGGAGTGGCTGCTTCACAGTGTGAAAAGGACATGGAGATCCTGAACTAGACCTCATGTCTTGCTCTCGCTTTGCTCTTCTTCCCTCTCCACACCTCTTGAGATGTTAGTGGAGCAAGACTTTATTGAGTCTGATTAGGGTCATGTGCCCAAATCATAATGTGATTTGTATGATTGGAAGAAGCGACAGAGTGTTCACTGAACAGAAAAAAAAGACTTGCTTTCACACCACTTAGCTTTTCTTTTTTGCCAAGCACGTCTGAGCTGTATTAGCAATGTCTTTATTTTAGTTCCAGCTGCGCAGGACTTTTTTAAGCAAAGTCAATAGATTAAATCTTCATCAGGTCCTCAACTTCTCATTCTGGTAATGATATATAATCTAACACTCTTTTCCATGTGTGAAAATTTTTGAGTGATTATACACTAGACAGGTTTTTAACCACACGCTGGTTTATGTGTCATGTGGTGGTGTTTAATTTGTGCTACCATTTCTGGGACTTTAGTGACAGGTGGGCAAAATATAGTTGTCAGTATTTTTTTACCAGTAAAAATATAAAAAAATCCTTAAAACAAATAATAACATTACATGTTATTATAAAACGGAATTTACTGTGTAATGCGGAATGTCACAGCATTTGTCAAAAGTTTGGATGAATTAATCAAAAGTAGGTCATTACACTTAAATCAAATCACCATATGAACTAGTATCTGTAAATATTAAGCCACAAAATTTCCATTTAAATATGATTCCTGCATGTTCTGCAACTTTTAATAAATTAATGTTAAAATTGTTTATGTTTCGTGTTTTTATTTAATTAGACATGCTTTATGATTATAAAATTTAATATTTTAAAATTTAATATTTTAATGTTTAATAGTTAAAAATGAGCTGGGAAAAATTATAACAGAAAATAAAATCCAGAAAAAATTGAAACTGAAAAAACAGAATTTAAAGCAACAAGACAACAAGATTTGTCTATGTAAATATATTTTTATTTTATTATATTTTTGATTTTATATATTATAAGTCTAATATTCTGTGAATCCCAATGTTTTTCAAAATGTTCTTTTTTTTGTGAATGTAAATGATGATGGAATTTGAATTTTTTGGTTGAACTATCACTTTAAGTCCAGCCTTGTGCTTTGTCTGATTTTCATACTTTTTTATGTATTGCAATTCATTTCAGAGCTGGTTGGTTTGATTAATGGCATAACTCTTTATTGAAGATTTCTTTAAATCCTTATAGAGAAAATGGATGGGGAAAACACTTCCAGAGCCAAGGCTGCTGAAAAAAATATGTGGGCATTGTTGCGGTTTGTTGAAGTTTAGCAGTCCCATAGATCACATTTCCAAAGTAAGCCTTATTCCTTATAAAAATGTGCAATGACAATCATTGTTTCAGCCACAATAAGATAATTATTGTTGTTAATTATTAATAGTTAATTATCCCCCCCCCCCCCTCCTCCTCCTCCATTTTAATATTTCTATTTTAATGGTTTATTTAAATTCTGATAATCAAAAAGCATGCCTAATCAATTGAATTATTAACATTTTTGAGGAAAACAGTCCAGGATTTTTTTCCATATAATGGACTTCAAAGGGGATCAATGGTTTGAAGGTCCAAATTGCAGATTCAGTGCAGCTTCAAAAGGGCTCTACATGATCCCAGCCAAAAAATAAGGGTCCTATCTAGCACAGTGGTTTTCAAACGTGTCCTGGAGGCACCCCTGCCCTGCACATTTTGCATGTCTCCCTCATCTAACACACCTGATTCACATTCAAGACTGCAAGACCTGATTTGGGTGTATCTAATAAGGGAGACATACAAAATATGCAGGGCAGGGGTGCCTCCAGGACAGGTTTGAAAACCATTGATCTAGAGAATTGTCGGTCATTTTCTAAAAAAAAATAAAAATAAACGTATATTCTTTGTAACCACAAAAGCTGGTCTTGCACTAACTTGACCTCACGCATTACATATTCATGTTGGGCAAGTCAGGCGTGATGAAGGCAGAAGTACTGACCCAGTGTTTACAAAGCAACTGAAAAAGGTACAACACGACTGGACGATTTTGAAGTCGGAGAAGGAAATGTTTTTCACCCTACTCTACCATTTTTTTAACCGAAGTACACAGACAAAGTAAATGGCTAATTGTTTTGCTAGATAAGACTCTTATTCCTCAGCTGGGATTGTGTAGAACCATTTGAAGCTGCATTGAAACTGCAATTTGGACCTAGAACCCCTTGGCTCTCATTGAAGTCCTCTATATGGAGAAAAATCCTGAAATGAAACGCACAAAGAAGATGAACAGTAATGCAAATAGTCTTTAATAATCCATAAGAGGATCATAAATACAGGACGGATAGGCGGGATGCACATGTAGGGATAAGGTTGGGTATTGAAAATCGGATTCTTAAGGTCAGGAATCAGATACTACTTAAAATTTCGATTCTGCCTATCAATTCCTATATGCGGTTCTTTTTTTCATCTATGAGGACCCGACCTAGCAATCTGCCAGGACCTTGCTCACTAATGGCTACACTTTCGATCAGAAGTCGAAAAAGCAAAGTAGCCTATATTTGTGATAAGCTAAACATGATGTGTCACCACCAATATAACAAAGCATTTTAATTGTCGTTAAAGATCACAAACACGATTCAGATACTAACGTGATTCTGTTCCTAAATTACAATGATAAATCTGTTTGATTTCACAACCTTTCTTCCGTGCAGCGTACGACCAGTATGATTTGAACATTCAAATCTGCATTCGTACTGCTACTGACCTAAAGAGAGCCACTGTCATGTATTTAAATGAAACAGTTTTTGAATGAAACACATTTCTGTGTTACAAACATTCAATTAATCACAGAAGTACTGGGATAATAAAAGTTCATAGTCTGGATATAAAATCTGATATGTACGGTAGAGATCAAAATAGAGTAAATCATCCTTTTGAAAGTTAATTTGACATTCCAAATAATGTTAAAGATTTATCAATTATGTTGTTATGCCAGTAGATGGCAAAAAGGGGCTGTTAATAATGCATTTATCTTTGATCATTCATTCAAAAACACTGATTCATCCAGTAATGAACCAAGTAAATATTGAGTGAATCACTAAATCATTAACTTATAAATTAGGCCTACATGTGATTTTGTTTAGTTGTCTAAAGTTTTTTTTTCTTCAGAATTGTAAGAGAACCACAACTTCCATTAAAAAACAACAACAACAACAACAACAACCCAATTCATCCAGAATCACGCAGCTCTATTTTGCAAATGGCTCTTAAGTGAATCTTGTTTTTATGTTGATTTTTGTTCATGGTATTCAGCTGCAACTGAATGTTTAGCAAAAAAGAAACAGAATAAATATGCTTGATATCATCTTTTCACATTGGAATTGAAACTGGGAATCGAAAAGAATCTGAATCGATAAGCGGAATCGGAATTGATAATATTCCAACGATACCCAACCCTATGTAGGGACTTAGACCGGATGAGAGAACACAGGACTGAACACAACTTAAATACATACAAATGAGGATTGTTAACTAGACAAACCTGAACCAAATGACATAATTAGCGGGAGACAGGAACTAGATCACACTGAGCACATGGGGAATGAAAACACAACAAAACGTCCATGGGTGTGACAGTTTTCCTCAAAAACCTTCATTTCTGTTCAACTGAAGAAAGAAAGACATGAACATATTGGATGACGTGCGGGTGAGTAAATTATCAGGAAGTTTTTGTCCTAATCCTTCAATACAACTTCACTATCAAAAAATGGTTCTGCTGTACAATAATAACATTTCTGTCACAATTTCTTCAAGTTAAACCAGACGTTTATTTTGTTTTTTTGTGAAGACCTTTGAGTTTCTGTGTGTATCTGACCAGTACTCTGCCCATCTGTAGTTTTTATCAAATTAAATAGTGAAATCCTGGTGAAGTGACTCTCAGAACAGCTCTGAAGATGAAGTTCATGTGTCCTCATATAGAAAGAAGCGAGATGCTGGATTCACCAAATTCTGTGACATTCCATCTTATACTGTAAATTCCATTTTCCATTTCCATTTTTTGTAATTGCCACCTAATTTTTTGCATCTTCATTGGCATCAGTTGTTCCATCAAGAACCTTCAACATCCGTGAAGCCATTGAGCAAAAGGTGCACAAAAGATTACAGATTACAGAAATGTGTAAGATAAAGTGGTTCTGCTTACTGAAAAGTTTATTGGAAAACCAAAAATGGTTCTTCCATGTAGCTGCTTAATTGTCGATGTCTATTTATACTCTATTCATACATGCATAGCATGAAGTATGCATGTGCACATCAACATGTGCTGTTTCTGAGAGATGCATCCTTAGAACATTAAACTGCCATGTTCATTAAAACACAACACATTCACATGTAGCTAATCAAGTAAGCTGCCTTTGATCAGGAAGCAAGCTGGTGAAAAGGGGATGTTGTCCACGATCTGCTTTCTCTCCCTCAACGCTTTATGCAGAACACCTCTCCAACATCCTGCCAACCACTTAACTGCTCACAGGGCTTGCAGCTCATGTTGTGAGGTCTGTGTTATATCAATTCGCTCCTTGTAAAACAGGGGGAGGCAGGCAGAATGCATCCCCCCTGCTAGGCAGTGCTATGTAAACATGCCAGGAGCCAACCGAGAGGAACTAACAAAGGTACTCACACTGAGGCAGATGGAATCTCATGCGCTGCGTTCATAGATCGTTGCAGCGTCTGACGGCGCACACATGCACTGCCCAGCTGGCTAGCTGGTGCATATTGCACATGAAGATGCCAATAGCTGCCTGAGTTCACCAGCTCCAATTTAGATTATTACAATAATAACATGGTTATTACCATTTTATATTTGTCATTTAGTTTTTATTACTATATTAGTTTCTGTTTGGAGAGGCACCTGGTGTGGTCTTCTGCTGCTGTCCAGCTGCTTCAAGGTTTGACTTGTTGTGCATTCAGAGATGCTCTTCTGCATACCTTGGTTGTAACGAGTTGTTATTTGAGTTATTATTGCCTTTCTATCAACTCAAATCAGTCCAGCCATGCTCCTCTGACCTCTCAAGGCATTTTCACCCACAGAACTGCTGCTCACTGGATAATTTTTCTTTTTCGCACCATTCTCTGTAAACCCTAGAGATGGTTTTGTGTTAAAATCCCAGTAGATCAGCAGCAGTTTCTCATCTCATGATCTTTAGGGAAAAAAAAAGCTTCATTCCTCAAACTCTATCTGCTTCGGTATAGGTAAACTGTTTGGATGACTGGTTTTCATGATGTGTGGTGATGATAATGACTTTGGTTGCCATGGACAACACAGCTACACTCAGATTAAACTGGGTTTGACTGAACAAACTTTACTTGATTGCTCTGCTAAAGCTGTGGTCACAGTGTGTGTTTGACATTCATGTGTATAGTGCATGTGAATATGTAAAGTAAAAACCTTTCCTCAGCATATGAGAGTAGTGTGTTCCAGTGTATTAACTTCTAAATTCATTGCCATATCACCTCTATATATATATTTTTTTGTTGTTTTTTAAAGGTGTTTGTTGGTCTTGTATGTGAAGCATACACATATGTAAATACATGAATATAATTATATAAGAATTCAATCATTAAACAGTTAATCACGGATGCTGATTTTCAGTCACATCACACTTCTGCTTGTGTGATGTATATCATATATAATCTAATTTTTTTGCACTTTTTCAGTGACTAAATTTAAATATTATCCAACTTCAACATGTAATAAATGAATTACTTTTTTTGTGCTCAGTCTTTAGAAATCACAAGCATGCATTACATTGATCAAAAATGAGGGTAAAAACATTTATAATGTTACTATATATTAATATATAATTCTTGAAAATTCAGCTTTGCTTCACAGGAATAAATTACATTTTAAAATATATTAAAATAGAAAATATATTTATTTATTTATTTATTTAACCAAATTAATGCTGCCTTGGTGAGCATAAATGACTTTTTCAAAATTCAAAATTCAAAATTCAAAATTCAAAAAACAAAAAACAAAAAACAAAAAACAAAAAACATTTTGAACCATTTGGTTATGTATATATGAAATTTTACAAAATTTAAATGAATTTACAATAGTAAGTTAAATTATGCAAATGTATTATTGCATTAAAATATCACTTAATGAGTAATAATTTATTATAATACAGTAAAGTCAGTTTAATGCAAATTTAACATTTGCATGACTCTAATGTTGTTTATATGTAAAATTCTAGATGCTTTATGTCAATGTGTTTCAGTGTCTGAGATGCAATTTAAAAAAAAGTATACATATACAACTAATGAAATCACGTTGAGTATACAGACTCAAAAGTGACAGCAATTTGTCCTGTTATGCTTACTTATCCAAGGGTGGTCCAGTCTACTTACTGGAATGTTCTTCCAAAATGATAAACACATCGCAGAAGCAATTTATATTTCTATTAAATGATGTGACCCAGAAACATTCACTGTTTATGCAAGACATCTTTGTCAAAACGACAGATTGGACAATATTCATACAGTACAATTGTGTTTATCATGGCTGTGCATCATGTGTCTTTTATTTTGACCATTTTAATATAATAGTTACTCTACAGTAAATGTTCAGATGGTAGCTTATGTGTACAGGGACATTCAGCACCTTGTAGGAAACTGAAAGTATTTATTATTCCAAGTAATAGCTTGTCATATAATTTGTTATGTACTCAAAGTCATTAAAGTTTTCATTGTGGTGCCTTTGGTTCAGTGTAGCAGGCCTGTTAGGCTTCTCAAAGCGTCTGTTTATGAAGTCTCAGTGGTGTTCAGACAGAAAGTTAGAGGTGCTGTCGACAGTATTTGGTAATATAAATGTTAATCAAACATTTAAACAAATTTAAAACATTGCCTGGAAACACACTGTTCAAAATCATTGCTCAAAGTGGGAACGAGAGAGAAGAATCGTCCCTTTCACTGAGAGGGAGAGCATAAGAATGAGTGTGAAAGTGAGATATCCACTGTACTGCAAAAACATTAGTCATGACCGTCAAACCACATCAGAGAAGAACGTCTTCGAGACAGAGCGTGAACAAAACCACTGGAACTGTGCACGTTTTTACAGCAAATCTCAGAATATTAAAGGCCAGCACTCAATTAAACTCTACAATATTGTGTTGAAAATTGGTAGAAGCTAAATAAGTAAGGTAGGTACCAACAGGGATGGGTAGCGTGACATAGTAGTGTGTTGGTTCCAGTGTAAGGGCAATTTTCATGACTACCTTACTAAACATATCTGTGATGATTTTCTGTATGTCAGATATTTAAATTTAATCAAATTATTCAATCAGTCAAAGGATTAGTTTAGTCTAATAAAATTTCCTCATAGTTTAGAATTTTTCTTCATAGTGGACTTTATTGGGGATCAGTGGGTTGAAAGTCCAAACTGCAGTTTCAGTGCAGCTTTAAAGGGCTCTACACGATACCAGCCAAGAGATAAGGGTCTTACACTCTCAGAAAAAAAGGTATAGTTCTGTCACTGGGCCGGTACCCTAAGGTACAAAAGTGAAAAGGTATATTTTTGTACTTTACCTACCCCTAAACAGTATATATTAGTACCTTAAAGGTACATTTTAGTACTTTCAAAGTACATTTTGGTACCTTGAAAGTAAATATTAGTACTTTCAAAGTACATATTTGTACCTTAGGGTACCACCCCAATGGTATATTTTTGTACCTTACCTACCTCTAAACAGTACATATTGGTACCTTAAAGGTGCAGTGTGTAATATTTAGGAGAATTTATTGGCAGAAATGCAATATAACATACAAAACTATGTTTTAAGAGGTGTGTAAAGACCTTACATAATAAGCCGTTATGATTTTATAACCTTAGAATGAGCAATTTATATCTACGTACACCGCGGGTCCCCTTACGTGGAAGTCGCCATTTAGTGCCACCATGTTTCTATAGTAGCCCTAAACGGACAAACTTCTACAGAGCGCGTTTCGTCAGTACGTTGTTCTACTTCTTCGTTGGTGTTTTAAGAGGCCGCTCGTGTCGCCACCACGTTGAAATGTTGAAACGATGTTGAGCCGGCATCGTGATCCCATCGCACCCCCTCCTCCTTTTCCCCTCCCGCAAGCCACCGCATCCCAATGCCGTGTTCGGAAAGAAAGTTGTGTTTTAAAGGCAATAAACATTAGATAGAAAAATATATATATTTCATTACTTTCTTTCGCAGTTATATCGTTAAGTAATTATACTATATATAAATTGCGGGCATCAGGGGGCCGCTAGTAATGTGCATGGCATTAAAACTGATTTCGTATGCACGATCGCATTTCACTTTCACTTTTCATCATGATGTTTCACTGTAGACTTCGTCCGATGCCAATTTGGTAGATGTCGCCCAACCCTACTAACTGTAATATAAAAAATCTAACTAAAGTCAGCGAATAAACCTGAGACAATGATAAATGAGTAACAATAATATTTGCAATAACATATTGGTTTACTGATTAATTAAGTAAATATAATTCTTTGACTTACCTTTGTACAGAAACCTCATCGCTTGATTGGCTACTGTCAGGTGTAACAGACGACGACATTTTTGTCCTGTGTCAGCTTCCGTAGCTTGAAATTCGAATCCTCACCGCTAGATGCCGCTAAAAATTACACACTGCACCTTTAAAGGTACATACTGGTACTTTAAAAATACATATTAGTATGCAAATGTTTTTTTAGAATGTCCAATCGTATGTCCAATTGTTTCACTAGATACACTGTCAGAAAAAAAAGGTACAGTTCTGTCGCTGGAGTGGTACCCTACTTTTAAAGTACTAATATGTACCTTTAAGGTACTAATATGAACTGTTCAGGAGTAGGTAGTTCTGTCTGTACCTTACCTACCTCTAAACAGAACATATTAGTACCTTAAAGGTACATTTTAGTACTTTCAAAGTACATATTGGTACCTTAAAGGGGTCATCGGATGCCCATTTTCCACAAGTTGATATGATTCTTTAGGGTCTTAATGAAAAATCTCTATTATACTTTGATTAAAAATTCTCAATGGTTTTGTAAAACAACACCCTTTTTACCTTGTCAAAATCAGCTCTGCAAAAATCATCTCATTCTAAGGGGTTGTTCCTTTAAATGCAAATGACGCCACACCGACAGGCATCTGAGAACGGCTCGATCTGAAAAAGGGGATATTATTTTTACAGATTAATTAAAAACCACTGCATGGATTTTTATCATTATAGGGTAGATTTGTACATACACTGCCAACACACATTACTGTTCAAACAACATGAAAAAGTGAATTTAGCATCCGATGACCCCTTTAAAGGTACCTACTGGTACCTTAAAAATACATATTAGTACTTTAAAAGTAGGGTGCCGCTCCAGTGACAGAACTGTACCTTTTTTTTTTTGACAGTGTATCTAGTGAAATGATTGGACATACATTGGACATTCAAAAAATAAACATTTACATACTTTTTAATCACATATTATCATCTTGCACTAGCTTGACTGCATGCATTACACTGTCAGAAAAAAAGGTACAGTGCTGTCACTGGGCCGGTACCCTAAGGTACAAAAGTGAAAAGGTACATCTTTGTACCTTACCTACTCCTAAACATTATATATTAGTACCTTAAAGGTACATTTTAGCACTTTGAAAGTACATATTGGCACCTCAAAGGTACATATTGGTACTTTCAATGTACATATTTGTACCTTTTCACTTTGTACCTTAGGTTACCACCCCAGTGGTATATTTTTGTACCTTACCTACCCCTAAACAGTTCATATTAGTACCTTAAAGGTACATTTTAGTACTTTGAAAGTACATATTGGTACCTTAAAGGTACTTATTAGTACTTTAAAAGTAGGGTACCACTCCAGCGACAGAACTGTACCTTTTTTTTCTGACAGTGTTTCTAGTGAAACGATTGGACATACGATTGGACAGTCTAAAAAAACATTTGCATACTTTTTAACCACATATCATCACATAACCACATATCATTATCTTGCACTAGCTTGACTTCATGCATTACACTCTCCGAAAAAAAGGTACAGTTCTGTCGCTGGGGCGGTACCCTAAGGTACAAAAGTGAAAAGGTACATCTTTGTACCTTACCTACCCCTAAACAGTACATATTGATACCTTAAGGCAGGGGTTCTCAACCTTTTGCAAGCTGGGCCCCCCCAAAGCTGGTTCATTGCAGTTGGGAGACTGACCGCCTGTGAGTGATTTTGGACGGGAGAGGGGCTCACGGCAGCACCCGCTGCTCGTTGAGCACAGTAGGCCTAACTATAGGGTGATTCGTGCTTCCGAGTCTCCAAACACCACAAAAGTCTCCAAAAACACCAGTAAAAATCACTGGATTTGTCGCTTTTGACAAAAAATAAATAAATAAATAAAAATAAAAGTCGCCAGGAGGATGATTTGTTTGTGTTATAATCAGTGCTTGAAGTCTATTTTGTCAAAAGAAATGTTCTTGATTACAAGAAAAATACAGATTGTTCTTGTTGTGATTTATTTTGTCTTTCCTTTATACAGATTTAAATAGTTTCGTTTTCGAAGTACTCTAAATTATATCAGTGATTCTCCGATGTTAAATATGATCAAGAATTATTTTATTTCGATCTACAGTGTAATAAAAGTTAAGAAAAATATTAGCCTATAGCCCTAAATATATAGATTACAAGCTAATTCTTTTTTTCTTAACTTTTAACTTCTTCTAAAAATTATCAAGAATATTAAATCAACTCAATAGGCTAAAGAATTTTCTTATACAAACTTAACGAATGCACTTCAAAACGAAGTTTTCATATATAAATTCAGGAATCACG
This sequence comes from Labeo rohita, assembly GCF_022985175.1. Lineage (NCBI taxonomy): Eukaryota > Metazoa > Chordata > Actinopteri > Cypriniformes > Cyprinidae > Labeo > Labeo rohita. The sequence continues at coordinate 25,879,120 of NC_066880.1, read as the reverse complement.
AATATGACAAAATAATATTATTTTTTATATATTAGTTGTATAGCTATAATAGTTGTATCAAATGAATAAGGAAATTATGCCTTGAATTTATTAAGTAATGTTTAATTTCGTTCGTTTCGCTCTCTGGAAATGTAAAGAAAAATACCGTTTTTACTTGGAATTCGTTTTTAATCCCTGGTTTTAAACAAGGATATACATGAGATAATTTATATATTATTGCTTGAATATTTCCTATAAATTACAAAGGTTTAATTGGAATCTTTATTTCAAACGACCCGACCGCCGCGACCCGAATATCATTAAAAATATTTTTGGATGACTCGTAACTGCGGGTAACCGCGGGTGACCGCAAGCACCCGCTCATTTTGGATCAACCCGCGCATCACTGATCAAACAAATGAGCGCCGTTTTCTAAAGTCTATGAGCGCAGCACACACAAATAAACTAAATTGACATACTGCAGTTAAATTTCAAAATGTGGTGTTTTTATATTTATAACATTTGAATACAGTTCAGCAACATACATCACACGACCTGACGACCAAGAGAGCTGACAATTGACCATCACTTAATTTCACCTCACGATTGAAAATGTGACACTGATTTCATATGACAGTTCAACAAACAAGTTAATAATATTAAGTCACTTATATTTTTGATGAAATAATGACTGTTTTGGTCTATTTTAGCAGCGAAAATAGATCCGATGAATCCAAACAAAGATCACGAATTTGCATTTTTTTTTTTTCTGTTTTTTTTGCTCCCATCCTGTAGCCTACTCGCGCCCCCCCGCAAGAGTGTCCCCACCGGTTGAGAACCACTGCCTTAAGGGTACATATTAGTACTTTCAAAGTACATATTTGTACATTTTCACTTTGTGAAAGTTGGGGGAGAAAATGAGATGGTGTTGGTTAGTTTACTATTCATTGTACTATGCTCATTATTCTGCAAGTTTCATCACTGAATGGGAAATGGACTCCTGGCTAGGTCACCGCTTGATGTCCACTGTAAAATTGAAGCCCTGAAGCAAAACCAGACAAGACCCACACAGAACTCTGTCCTCAAATTACAACTCATGGTGTTTTTCTGGCATATAATAGGGAAAAACAGCAATTATTACAATCCATCAGGTAAAGGAAGCTAGCGTAAAAAGAAATGGATGAAATGGACTTAATTACTGTGTCTGTAATTGAAAGATCAATCTGGAGGTCCAGATTTTGCTTTGTTTTCTCTGACATCTCTCTACAGAGCCAATTATCAGTAGACTCTTGTAAAGCTGATGGGAGTTGTGTAGTTTGAGTGCTGGATATTCATCTAATATAATGCAGCTCAACAGGGGGTTAGTTCATATTCTTGCTAAACTGAGCAATTTCTCTGGGTCCCCTCTGGGCATAGGGACCGAATGTGAATAATAAACCACAACCACTGCTTAGATAACATCTTTACTACATTCACGAGAGTCAAAATCCACATTTATCGCTTGTAGAGTGGATTGGCACAAAAGCAAAATGACTTGGCAAGATAATTTGTTTTCTACATCGGACATCTGTTTAAAAAGGAAATTTCAGCTAGAGTCCATGTTTTTTTGCATTGCATTTTATAACTTGGTGACAAGACCACTACAAATTTTGTGAATTTAAAAGATTCAAAAATTTAGATTTATTGATTTTTGCATTGCATTTAATTTTTAAAATCACAAGAACTCTACAAATCTGTTTATTAGGGCTGCACAATTAATTGAATTTCTAATTGTGATTGCAATTACAGATGCCACAATTATGTAATCGTTCAAAGGCACAATTACAAAAAATAAAAAATAAAAATCCACTTACGTTATTCTGCTTTCTTAAGATGTGTGTGTGTGTGTGTGTGTGTGTGAGAGAGAGAGAGAGAGTGAGAGAGTGTGTATTTTTCCTACAGCTTCTCTTAAGGGTTTTTTTCTCATTGTTTTAATTTTTACATTTTTGCTTTTTTATATTTAAAGAAGAAACTATTTAATTTCTAGATCACAAGAACAAATCTATTTGCACATTGCAATCATTGCTATTTAGGTTTTTTTTTTTTTTTTGGCATTGCAAACTTATTTAAAACATTGAAATGGAAAATTACTATAGAACTGTACAAATCTATTTATATTTTGCAACTTTATTAAATTTTACAAAAGAGGACAAAAAAGAAGACTTTACTTAAAATGTTAAATACTGCAAAACTTTGAGGAACATTTGCTCCCCACAAGGAGAAGATCGATGTTTTGAATATTGCACATTTAACAACTAGTTACTAAGCAACCATACGTCTCATCCATCCCACAACGACTCAAAATACAATTAGCTACAGACACTTCATGTTTTGTGAGTTTTGTGAGTTTTCACCATTGGGATCAAAAGTTTTAGCTGTTCATAATGAGGAAGAATAATAAAAAAATAGGCCAGAGAAGCTAAAACAAGCTCAGAGAAACTAGCTGCTTACTCTACACTATTTGATCATGTTAGTCTTTCTCTGTTTACACCAGGTTTTAACATCAGGTGTTGGATAGAGATAGATAAACACGTCTCCTGTAAAGATTTTAATCAGATTTCATCCAGATGGTTTCTGACTGCATGAGTACATACATCACATCACCATATTTCAGCATATTGCTACAATGACAAATTTACTTGAATTTGTATTTCACATCTACACTCTTAAAAATAAAGGTGCTTTAAAAGGTTTCTCACAGCGATGCCATAAAAGAACCATTTCTGGTTCCACAAAGAACCATTCGGTCAAAGGTTCTTTAAAGAACCATCTATATCTTACCTTTTTATGATCTTAAGAACCTTTTGTGAAATAGAAAAGTTCTTCAGATGTTAAAGCTTCTTCATGGAACCATTTGAACAGAAAAGGTTCTTTCATGGCATCGTGAAGCACCTTTATTTTTAAGATTGTATTTGGTTCTATTTTAAATTTTTCAGTCTATCAACTCTCAGACCATTTAAAAGAATCCTTTTTTAGCACAGTGTTTGGCTGAAAAGTAAGTATGTTTACCCTACAATTTTGTTGTGTTCTTGTGCGTTAAAACATTTTAGACCCTGTTTAGTTGTGTATTTAGCTATGTCCCCATGAGGCCGAGTCACCCAAGATGGATGGTAGTACCAGGTATAAACAAGGCCGTTTTTTTATTTAGTCTTTCCCCTCAGGGCTTCTGAACATTCAGGCAACAACGGATAAATTGATAACTGAAAGCCACAGTTAGATAAACACGTCTTCTGTTTGGGATGCTCTACTGATAATGATTATGTGTCAGTGCAGCCAGATTACAGAGGATCTGTTAACCACATATTAGACAAGCGGTCTAGATAAATATAGATATAAAGACCTCTTCAGTTCATGGGTCACTTGTGCCTGGAATCAAACCTGCAGCATTTGAAAGCTCAGAAATGATGGCCCTAAGCCGCTAATATTAATTCACTGTTTCCATTATGTTCATATGATATATTGGTCAGGGTTATTATAGTTTACTAAAATAAAAAAAATCCAAAAAGAAAAAAGCACACAGTAAAATAAAATTGTTACTTAATGGAGTGAATGTAAAATGACAATATATATAAAGCATTGAATGTGCACAGATCTAAACTGTGTAGTGCAAAAAGTCACTGCTATTTAGACAGAACACTCATAATTGTTAAGGGCCTCTCTGGTGAGTCCAGAGTGAGACCAGCAATCTGATCTTGATCAGTTTATTGAGGCGTTTAAAATTGCTTCAGCTGGAAAGTGTGAAGCCCTGAATCTCCAGCTCTGGTCTTTTCTACACATTTGAAGCGTGCCATCTGTCCTGTTTGCCGTTCAGATGGATTCCCAGGTGCATGTGCTCATGAGGCTGAACCTCCACAACATTATCTCCCTGGATGGTAATTAGTCTCTGGTGTTCATTGGAAATTCACCACCAGTGAGAACTGGAGGTCACCAGATTCCTGTGTAGCGGTTCAGCTATCGGGCTTCACTGCACTGCTATTTAGCGACAATGGTGCCTGGCTGCCTAATCTACAGCCTAAGTCGGACTGATCACAGCGGATTGGTAATGTTGGTTATGAACTACTGGAAGTCTAGAAGAGAAGCAAAATTTTAAATGGACAATTTTTAACAGGCTATATATATATACATACATACATGCATATATATATATATATATATATATATATATATATATATATATACTGCCCTCCAAAACTTTGGAAACGCCCTAGAAAAATGTGGTTTTGCACAATTGTGATAATTTTGCACTGATAAGGGACAACACAAACGAAAACATATTTTATTACATAAACAGTTTATACATAGAATAAAAGTACATTTTTGATTCATCAAAATATCCACCATTAGCAGCTATTACAGCTCTGCATAATTCATTGTATTCTAAACTTAATTGGCAATCAATTGTTGAAGCTATTAAGGTGTGCTGACCCAAAAATCTTTTAAAAACCTGGTAAAGGTTTAAACCGGTAACCAGGCATCACAGCTGGCAAAGGGACATGTCTGACTTTGACATGTATATATTGCCAGTATTATGTAATCAAAATGAAAATTATTGCTGGTCTTGTGATGTCAAGTTACTTTAATATATTTGCACCAAAAAATGATAAGGATTTATGCTGATATCGTCCAAAACCACACTTTGCCAGGGGTGTTTTGGAAGGCAGTGTGTGTATATCGTTCTGAAAGTCTTTTATATTCAGTATGTACAGTAAAAAAGTGTTAATTATTATTTTAAAATAAAATAACTGTTTTCTGTTTCAATGTTTTAAAATTTATTCCTGTGATTTATTCCTTTGCAGAATTTTCAGTGTCACAGTTGGAAAAACTGCAATCATTTTTGTCTTTGCTGTCACTTTGATTTCATGTGTTTTTGCTAAACAAGAGTATTACATTTTTTTATCTTACCCCAAACTTTTTAATGGTTCTGTATCATAGTGTCCACAAAATATTAGGCCACAAACACTGTTTTCAACATAGATAATATTTTTTTCTTGAGAAGCAAATGAGCCTATCAAAATGATTTATGAAGGATCATGTGACACTGTAGACTGGAGTAATGATGATGTAGATTTGCATCACAGGAATAAATTACAGTTGAAAATATATTCAAATAGAAAAAATATTTCACAATATTACTGTATTTTTAACCAGCCTTGGTGAGAATAAGCGTTAAGAATGTTAATAGATCTTAATTATTAATTTATCTTAATTTATCATTTTTAATACTGTAGTGTGTATACACTACCAGTCAAAAGTTTTTGAACAGTAAGATTTTCAATGTTTTTTAAAGAAAACTCTTCTGCTCACCAAGCCTGCTTTTATTTGATCCAGAGTACAGCAAAAACAGGAAATTTTTGAAATATTTTTACTGTTCAAAATAACTGTTTTCTATTTGAACATATTTTAAAATGAGATTTATTCCTGTGATTTCAAAGCTGAATTTCAGCATCATTACTCCAGTCACATGATCCTTCAAACATCATTCTAATATTCTGATTTGCTGCTCAAAAATATTTATTATTAATATTATTATGTTGAAAACAACTGAGAAGTTTTTTTTTTTTTTTCAGGTTTCTTTGATGAATAGAGAGTTCAGAAGAACAGCATTTATCTGAAATCTTTTGTAACATTATAAATGTCTTTATCACCAGTTTTGATCCATTTAAAGTATCCTTGCTAAATGAAAGTATTAATTTCTATAATTTCTCAACTGTTTTAAATATTGATAATAATAATAATAATAATAATAATAATAATGTTTCATGAGCAGCAAATCAGCATATTAGAATGATTTCTGAAGGATCATGTGACACTGAAGACTGGAGTAAGGATGCTGAAAATGTAGCTTTGATCACAGGAATAAATTACATTTTAAAATATATTCAAATAGAAAACAGTTATTTTAAATAGTAAAAATATTTCAAAATTCTGTTTTTGCTTTGGAGCAAATAAATGCAGGCTTGGTGAGCAGAAGAGACCTCTTTAAAAAAAAAAAACATCAATAATCTTACTGTTCAAAAACCTTTGACTGGTAGTGTATGTGTATTTTTATATGTAGAAGAACAAAAATAGTAAGTGAATATATCATAATATACAATAAATGTTGGAAAGCTCATATTTCTTCACAATAGTGAGTAAAAAAAGTTGTCAATTCAAATTTTACTTAAGTGATAGTTTATGGTGTCTTATAATACATAATACACACAGGAATCTGGTGGCCTACTACTGTATACAGTACTTGACATAAGGAGTCTATATGCATGGAAATATATAGCTGCATTTATATTTTAGAAACAGAGAGCTGATTTTCTATGGTTGATCTGCCATGAATGGAATAAAGAGACACTGAACCAACCTTGAATGTTACTCCCCACCATCTCCAACACAATCCTGCAACCTCACGACCAGCTGCCCGCTGGGAAGTTATTGCATGATCTGGGAGACTGCTGGGGCATGTGCTTGCATCTCCCCGAGCATGTCTGCGGGTGGGAATAAGTTCTCTGGAGCGTGTAAATCAAAATGTCGTCCATACCTCTGTGTTTCTCCAGGCAGCGAGAAAGAGGCCGTGCCACAGGTCAGAGGTTAGATGCTGGATGCAAGCCAGCTTCTTTTACTTATCTAAACACTGCAGGAACGCACTGGATTTTACAAACACATACGCACACGCCTAGTGTCTGTATGTGTGTGTAAATGTGCATTAGTCATGCTCAGAACAGGAGTTAAAATTTATACCTTTACTGACAGGAAGATTTATACCTCTCAGCTTCTCAAACTCAGAGTGTTTCATCTGTTTTCAGAAGATGATAGCACCTGCTCCAGCACGTTTATGCTCTTTCCACAGTTGCAGTAGCACGTGGATGGTTTTGGCAGACTGTTAGTATGCTAAATTAGCTTTTGCTGTAGTATCAGACTGGAAGAGTTTGGTACCTTGAAAACACTTTACTTTTTTTTAGGAATTTTCTAATTGAAACTAACAATTAGCAATTAGTATGGTCACCTCTGACTGAATGAATCATTAAAATTAAGCAATAAGTCTTGTGAAATCATGCACTACAGTTTACATTTTACCAGGTTGAAGGCATGTTTTTCCACTTTATTTTTTACTTTGTTTTTCACACTTTATTTTAAGTTCCAATTTTCGCTATTAACAAACCATTAATTATAGCTTTTACCTCAACAAACTCCCAATGTGCTGCTTATTAGTAGTTAGTAAGGTAGTTTGTAACTTCAGGCATTGGGTAGGATTAGAGATTTAGAATATGGTCATGTAAAATAGTTGATTTAAAAGTACTAATAAACAGCCAATATGTTAATAATAGACATGCTAATAAGTAACTGGTTAAAAGTAAGAATTTTTCCTTATACTGAAGTGTTACCCTGAAGTATTACATTTTTAACTTCATGTCATACTTAACCCCCTTAATTGTGATTAAAATTACTGTAAAACAGTAATTTGACAAGTGCTTGGTAGGTAGTTGACAAGAAAGTTGAAATGTTCTGAAATTTATGGAAGCCCATTTCTGTTGTTAAATAAAAAAATAAAAATTCTGACTTTTTTTCTTGCAATTGCTAGATTATATGTAGCAAATCAGTTTTTTTTCTAGCAATGGTGGCTTTTTTTCCCCTCAGAATTGTGCAATATAAATTCCCAATTGCAAGTTTACATCTTGCACTTCTGAGTTTTTTTCTCAGAATTGTGAGATACAGTATAAACTCACAATTGCATGTTATAAAGTCAGAATTACGCAATTCTGAAAAATAAAGTTACAATTCTGAAAAATAAAGTCGCAATTCTGAAAAATAAAGTCGGAATGGCAAGACATGAAGTCACAATTCTGACTTTTTTTACTCAGAATCGCATGATATAAACTCAATTGTGAGAAATAAAGTCAGAATTGTTAATGTTTTTTCACAATTGCGAGTTTGTATCTCACAAATCTGACTTTTTCTTTATATGTAGCAAATCAGATTTTTTTGTCTCGCAATGGTGACTTTTTTCCTCAGAATAGTGCGATATTCACAACTGCGAGTTATAAAGTCCAAATTTGAGGGAAAAAAAGACTGACGTTCTCAGAATTGCATTTATATTTCACAATTCTGACTTAATAACTCTCAATTACATGTTATAAAGTCAGAATTGCAAAATATTAACTCGCAATTCTGGGGAAAAAAGTTTCAATTGTGAGCTATAAATACAATTCTGAGAAAAAAAAGTCAGTTTATATAGAAATATATAACGAGTTTATATCTCGCAATTCTGACTTTATTTCTCAAATTTGTGATTTTATTTCTCAGAATTGCGAGTTTATATCACACCAGAATTGCGAGATGTAAACTCGCAATTGCAAAAAAAAATATTGTGAAAAAAAAAAAAAAAGTCATAATTGTGAGATTTTGTATTGAAAGTTGTATTAAATTCCAGCAACAACATGATAAAAGACATTAATATTCAGTAAATTAGATGTATTATTAATAATAATCATAAAAATTTAAATGCATAGTACAATCCATTAGCTTAACTGTGAGCTGTTACCAAGCAACATAATGATCAGAGAATGTTCAAAGGGAGTTTTAAAAAATTGCACTTTCCAGGCCTGGAATAGTCATAAAAATGGATCAGTCCTACAAAGTCAAGGAATATTAAAATATTAAATAGTGTACAAAGTTTTTCCATAACATATTTCAGCACCAGCTCTTTGTGAGTGCAATGTCTGTAAAATATCTATATCCAGTATACATGAAAGACTGGATGAGTCACGGAAATGCATTAGTTAAAATGTGCGGGAGCCCTGAATATGAAATTCAGCTGATGTGCAGTCACAGGTGTGCGCATGTTGGCTATTTTACAAAAGCTGTGAACGCAGTTCCTCATCAGAGTTTAGAGCCATAAACGGCAGTTTGTCCTTTGCTATAATGAATGAACCTGGAGACACACTGTGTCCGACGGTATCCTGCCATTGCGATCGCCTGTTTGTCATAAGAGATGGAAATGAAAGTCTGATTGTTTCTTAATATGGAAATAGTCTCTTTCCGGTCTCAGGAGAACAGGGGAAGAAGCATCATCATACAGCTGAATGTTTGAGTCATGATGGAATAAAGCTCTTTCCTTTGGGAAGGAGGTTGAGGGCTGCTCTTCTGTGACCTGCATGAGTATTAAACCTGAGGTCTCTAGAGAAGAACCCTGCCAATCATTTTTTGGTGGCGATAGTTGTTGTGGAGGATTCTGGGAAGCCGCAGGGTTTTCTTGAGAGTTCCTCTGAATGCGACTTAGTGATGCGAAAAGCAGCCTGTGTTTGTCGTATCCTCCGGCCGTTTAGAGAGAGGTTACCTGGTAACCGAATACTCTAATCCACAGTCACACAACCATGAAAGTGCATTTCGATGGCAGTCATGCTGTTCTTTTGCTTGTCGGTTCGTTTGTATGCACACAGCGAGTCTGCTTTACTTTCAATGCATTTCTGTTTTATTTGTAATTTTGCTGAATTCTTTCTCATGGAGGAGCAAATCCGACCTATTTTCTCATATTAAAACATTGTATTGACACACGTGGTCAATAGGAACGTTTTTGCGATCATACGCTTTAAGGAATATTTCAGGTTCAATACAAGTTAGGGTCTATTGACCACATCTGTGACGTGATGTCGATTTAACAAAGAAAATTACTTTGACTCGTCCTTCAGCTTGTAAAAACAAATAAAAGAAAATCTAATGATTGATGCATATAGATAACCACTGCAAGTACATTATCAACACATTTTTCAGCTTCTGTTTAACCCCGAATATATATTTAATTCCCTGTTTTTGATATTCACAATACATTTTGTTTACAAAGCAGCTTTACAGAAGATGCTTGTTTCAATGTTACAACTAGGGCTGGGCGATATGGCAACAAATTAAAATCTCGTTTTTTTTTGTTTTTGTTTTTGTTTTGTTTTTTTTTTAGAACGTTTGACCAATTCTCAATTTTATTTATTTATTTATTTTTATGATTTTTAACTAGTCAATTTAAAAACGTAACTACAACATGATTCAAGTACATTTTTCTTTATTAACGCTCTAGTTAAAAAAAATTCTATTCCAAGCGCACCACACATGAAGTTGTCAACATGTGTAAATGTAAATGTTAAACAGATCACTTGTTAAATATCTTTGCATTATCCACCACTACATCTTATACAAACTTGTCTTATTAGATGTTAAGAAATAATACAAGGAGAATGCTTTAAAAAAAAAAAAATCTAAATTTAAGGTAATTCAAATTTAAAAAGACTGAAGTTATAACACCAGTAGACTATTATTAACTATAAATGGTATGCAAAAACAGTGAACAGCAGCATTTAGATGCAAATGATGCAAACATGAAATGTCAGGCATACAGTAGTAGTTCTTCAAAGTTGTTTATTCGATTGCGCTGCTTTTCCATTGTTTTTTTCTATGTAAACATGGACGCGTTTGACTGTTGCACTCGCGTCTCTTGCAGCTTCTCATCATGCGTGAAACAGCATTCTAAAAATGCGGCGCTCAAGTTAAAAGAAGTTCAGTCCCATCTTCTTGCATGTTTTCTCTATTCCACTGCCCGCGTAGCATCTTTGTCAAAACACAAATGCATTCTGTGTGAATAACACCTAGCAATATGAGCATGTTACATGCGAGCGGTTTATCATGTGCACCAACATGTGGTTAGAATGTTCTTTTCTCTTTACTGTTATCATTGGCATATTGTAAAGGTTCTAATTCTAACCTTTGGTAATATTTTTATTTGGTAATATATAATTTCCTGGATTTCTAAAAAATAAAATCATGGCAGAACATTAAATTTGAATTAATCCATAAAATCTGAAAAATGGCCCAGCGCAAAAACTATGAAGTCGTTTCGGCCAGAGATGAGCAAACAAAGGAATATCCATATATGTCAGTAATATGCAACTAAAATATAATACATATTATGCAATTAGTTCAGCTAAGCAGACACAGCGAACAGAGGCTTGGAAGTTTAATTTTCTTTGTAAATAAACATACATTTGATATCTTTTTATTATGCAAATGAGAAGTTTCACTAAAAATAGTTTTAGCTTTATTAATTTAGATTATATTTTATTATTAATTACTAATCTATATAGAATTTTAAATAGCATTGTGTGACTAATTCACATCCTGCGTTCTCCTACAGTGTTGGATGTGAATAACGCCACATGCTGCAATTTTATTCTGTGTGAAGGCATTTGGCTAAAAAGGTGAGATATTATTCAGTTTGCCCACAAAGTCAAATACAGAGTGGCATTTGGATGCTCCATTTTATGAATCCAAGTTTTAAAAGTGCCCTTTTGACTGACTGGATTCAGCAGTCTGAGCATGATGTTGGTGATATGACTGGTCTGACAGCTCTTAGGCAGATGGAAGAATCTTCAAGGGAAAAGTTTACCCTAAAATTAAAATTTGCTGAAAATTTACTCACCCTCAGGCCGTCCAAGATATATATGAGAATTTTCTCAGAGAAATGTAGTATTACATCACTTGTTCGCCAATAAATCCTCTGCAGTGAATGGGTGCCGTCAGCCCAAACAGCTGATATAAACGTCACAATAACCCACAAGTAATCCAGACCACTCCAGTTAATCAATATAATGTCTAGTGAAGTGAAAAGCTAGATGTTTATAAGAAACAAATCCATCATTAAGGGATTAATCGCATCCAAAATAAAAGTTTGTGTTTACATAATATATGTGCGTGTGATGTGTGTGTGTGTGTGTGTGTGTGTGTGTGTATATATATATATATATATATATATATATATAAATCATATATAATTTAGGGCTGTTAAATAATTAATCGTGATTAATCGCATACTAAATAAAAAGTTTGAGTTCGCCTAATAAATGTGTGTGTACTGTGTGTAATTATTATGTATATATAAATGCACACGAGTTAATGTATATATTTAAGAGAAATATATTATTTATGTACAAAATATTTTTATTTATAGAATATAAATTATATAAAAATTATAATAAATACATATACTTGTAAATATTTCTTAAATGTATGAATCTGTTTGTATTTATATATACATAATAATTACACACAGTACACACACATATATTAGGCAAACTCAAACTTTTTGATTAATCATTTGACAGCCCTAAATATGAATACATATATACGTGCAAATATTTCCTAAATATATGCATGTACGTTTGTGTATTTATAAATATATGCAACACACACACACGTCAAGTAAACATAAGCTGTTAATTTGGATGCGATTAATTGTGATTAATCGATTTGACAGCACTAGTTTAAAACTTTAAACCATTGCTTCTGGCCAAAATGAGAGTCCATGATCAATTGTAATGCTTTCACCTGTGAAAAAGTCCATCCTCTGTTGTCTGTTCACATCACAATCAGCTGTTTTGGGCCATTTTCACAGTGCTTGATTTGTGCATATTTTGTGTGGATTACTTGTGTTTTTTATAAGCTGTTTGGAATCTCATGCTGACGGCACCCATACACTACAGAGGATCCATTGGTGAGCAAGTGATGTAATGCTAAATTTCTCCAAATCAGTTCTGATGAAGAAACAAATTCATCTACATCTTGAATAAATTTTTTAGCAAATTTTCATTTTGGGGTGAACTGTTTCTTTAAGATCATATCCTAAAATATATAGTAATAATACAGTGTTTGTATTGGTCCACCAAATTGCACTGCAAAAACTGTAGACTTTGCTTAATATTATTCATAATAGGACTAGCTGTTCACATGCATCAGCACAGGAAAATCTGCACTTGCATAAAAAACTTGCATTAGATATATCAGTAAAAATAGGAGGACATCGCTGTGCCTTCGCATCGCATTTTTATATGCTCTAATTTGATCAAAGATACTTGGCCTTAAAGTTTGAAATCCAAACAACTGCCTCTCTACACAAGAGAGATCATTGACTGTCAGGAGCAATAAATAGACTCGGGGTGTTTGTCAAAATCAATAAAAATTCCCTCATTCTCGCCCTGGTAGAACAAAACTGACATGTGTTATGATTTATTTATAGAATTGCACAGGGTTGTAAATGTATTTCATGCTGCTGTTTACTGTATACACAGCAGTTTGAATGAAAAAGAATATGAACATCATCTCAGGTGAGATCCACAATAATTCAACTGACGTTAAATAAATAATAGAATGCTTGTAAGTTGCTGTATGTTTCAATGAGTTTAGGTTTGGGAAAAGGGAGTTCTTACTGAAATATTCAGATGTAGAGGCAAAAAGAGAGAGGAAATATAGGGAATACAGGAAGGAGATGCTTTGAAAGACTGTTTAATATGCAAGACACGACAATGTCACTAAACCATATCAGATGTATTATTGGCTTTCTGCCTCTATATCTCCAAAAGTCTTTCTCTCTTATGAAATGGAACTGTATGAAAATGTGATTTCCTTTCATGGGGGAAGTCATTGTTTTTTTTTTCTTTTTCTTTTGGTCAAATCAACAGCTATCATACAGAGGAAAATAATATATATACGGTGGTTGTTCCGGCATGCAGGATAATTTAAGTGTTTGAGCCAATGGAACTTATTAAATGCTGCTGCCAAGTGATTTGTCTGGGCATGAAAAGATTAAACGTGTTTTTATGGGGTTGTTTGAAAAAGAAATGTTTTCCTTTTAGTCAGTTGACTTTGTTCTTAAAAATAAGAGAAAAATTAATTAAAAAACAATAGTAATTTTTTGGTTAGCCAACAAAACCAGAGAAAAAAATTATATTTAACATTTAAACTATTTAATTAGTTATTAAAGATGTAATGCTCACTAAAGAAGTCCACTTCCAAAACAAAGACCCCCTTGTCATCCAAGATGTTCATGTCTGTCTTTCTTCCGTCATAAAGAAATTATGTTTTTGAGGAAAACATTTCAGCATTTTTCTCCATATAATGGACTGGTATGGTGCCCCGATTTTGAACTTCTAAAGTGTAGTTTAAATGCGAGGGTCAGCCAAGGGAAAAGGGTCTTATCTAGTGAAATGATTGTTGTTTTCATTAAAAAAATACAATTTAAATACTTTCTAATCTCAAATGCTCGTCTTGCCTTGCTCTCCCTGAACTGTGTGTATTCTGGCTCAAGACAGTTAGGGTATGTCAAAAAACTCCAATCATTTTTTCTCCCTCAACTTCAAAAATCATTTCAAACTCATCCTACATCGCTGCAGAAGTACCGACCCAGTCTTTGCAAAGTGAACATGCAAAGAAGATCAAATACCCTTAACAAAAAAGGTAAAACAAAGCTGAGGGAGAACATGAGATGGGATGTTTTTCAACATACCCTAACTGTATATTGTATTATTGTATTATTTTTTATGAAAATAACCAATCGTTATGCTAGATAAGACCCTTCTTTCTTGGCTGGGAGCGTTTACAACTACATTTGGGATCGTTTGAAGCCACATTTAAACTGCATTTTTGAAGTTCAAAATCGGGGCAACATAGCAGTCCATTATATGGAGAAAAATGCTGAAATGTTTTCCTCAAAAACATAATTTCTTTACGACTGAAGAAAGAAAGACATGAACATCTTGGATGACAAGGGGGTGAGTACATTATATGTGAATCTTTGTTTTGGAAGTGGACTTCTCCTTTTAAAATTTTAAATAAATATAAAGATACGTTTAAATAAATTCTCTCAGAAGAGTAAAAACTCTTGCATTTTTTAAAAAGTTGTTTTTAAAAGACTTGAGCAATCTATTTGCACATGAAATAATAAATGATACTCTCTGTGTAGCCCTTTTTTAAGTACAGAGCTAATGAAGAATTAAGTTTTTACTCTTTTGGAGGAATTCACTGTACAGTTGTAAAATATGTTTATGTTCTCATACCCTCTCATCCTTCATCCATAATCTTCATCCCACAAAAGAGTGTTATTAATTTACAGTCTTTTTGTTTCTTAAGAGGTTTTAAATAAGAAGCTAACCACTATTGTGCCTCATCCCCAATCATTGTTTTCATGGCATATCATCCAGGAATTACTAAAGACAGTGAATAGGCTGTGGATTTCTTAAGAGGTTTTTATCGTTCGGTCACAAAGGCGCCTCATTGTTTAGTGTAATCTATATTTTGCAGCATAGCTGGTCTGACTAAATTAGTGTAGCATTTAATATGGTTTACAGGTCAAGTAATGCATCTTCTATTACAGTTAGTGCACTTGAATTCAAAAGATCACATTCCCATCACTGCTGCGGCTGCTCTCAAGGGATGGCTTTAATTTGTTATGGTCATGTGAGCCTCGTATTCATTCTTTTAATTGACTAAGTATATAAATCTGTTCGAGTGGATGAAATAACAGAGATAGACGTTCTGAAATTGGCCAAATAATTGCTTTGGAGAACATTCGGATATCAGACTAAATTTCCTTTCTTCAGTCTGATAACAGGTCTTTGTTTATTGTATACAATGCGTAGTGAAATGCACAAGCCTTTCAATGCCCTGACATGCTTTCACAGGCTTCTTAAACGTTCCTTTTGAGTGCAGTTTCTTATTTGTGTCAGTTGAAGCCCGAGCTTCATTTTTCTATGAGAGATCCATGCAGTCAGCTCGTCATCTCACTGTAATCACACTAGACAAACAGCTATATATTTCCATTAGTAATTGCCTCAGATGTGGCTGATATGTTGGAAACAGGCTTTGCAAGTATGTGTGTCAGAATTACTCCTGTCAGTTCAATTGAAAATGGATTTTTTTTCTTGTATCTGGCAGATGCTTTTATCCGAAGTGACTTACAGTGCATTCAGAGAATACGTTATCAATTCACACAAACCCTTGATTTTGGCAATTTCTCTACTTCTTGAACTACGAGCACATGATTATATTTTTAGAACAGTGACAGTAGCTTAGCTCAATTTTACTAACTAAAATGCTACTAAATTTTCATTTCAACAGCTTCAATATTTATCTGTTTTGTACCATCAATCTTATTGCGATCCTCAATGATTTTGTACTATACACTACCTGTCAAAAAATTTTGGAATAATTAAGGTTTTTAATGTTTTTGAAAGAAGCCTCTTATGTTCACCAAGGCTGCATTTATCTGAGAAAACATACAGTAAAAACAGTAATATTGTGAAATATTATTACAATTTCAAGTTTCTGTTTTCTGTTTGAATATATTTGAAAATGTAATTTATTCCTGTGATGCAAAACTGAATTTTCAGCATCATTACTCCAGTCTTCCGTTTGACATGATCGTTCAGAAATGATTATAATATGCTGATTTGCTGCTCAAAAAAACATTTCTTAATATTATCAATTTAAAAAAACAGTTTTTGCTGCTTACTATTTTGTGGAAACAGTAAAAGACATGTATAATGCTACAAAAATGTGTTTTTATTTAAATAATTTCTGTTAATTTAACTTTATATTAATCAAAGTATCATTAAAAAAACGTTTTTGTAAAAATACAGTTTTTACAAACATCTTAAGCAACAAACAGTTTTCAACATGAATAATAATAAGAAAAAACGGTAATAATTGAGCACCAATAATAACTGATAATGTTTGAGTATCGAGTCAAAATATTACCATAGTTCTGAGGCATCACAGGAATAAATTGCATTTTTAAATATATTCAAATAGAAAACAGTTTATTTCAAACTGGGATAATAATTTACAATATTTTTATTTTTACTGATTTTTTTCATCAAATAAAAGCAGCCTTGATGAGCATAACAGACTTATTTCATTAGAAACATCTATGGTATGTATATGCAGATAAAACTGCTCTAAATAAAAAAACCCTAAATATTAATTATATACAGTAATTGGCTTCAATTGGCCCCCGCTTAGGGATGGGACCGAATGTTTACAGTGTTTTGAGTTACTCTCAAAGACTTCAAATCACACCATTCTCTACTACAAAAACATTTGACATCTAATTTGACAACCAGCTGACATGAAACATGTAGGCTTTGTCTAGTCTAAAAGCAGAAGGTACTTTGGGTCGGCAAATTTTCCCTGTTTAATTGACACCTCGTTTAATCAGAGTGACAGAAAGGCAATTTCGCTGCTCAAGAGTGCTGCAGTGATTTGTTGCACGTTGCCATGAATAACATTAAGACAGCTAATCAATAAGAAGATTAGACTTGATTTAAGTTGACCGATCACCCTCTCTGCTGTGCCACTGTCACGTTTTCCACGTTGAATCTCCTCCCCAGTGTCTCCCAGCTAACACTAAATGGGTTTGATTGAAGTGAGGTTGGCCGTCCCGCTTGCTGTAAAATGTTGAAAGGTGGCTAACAGCTTGATGACGGATTAAAGATTGCCTCTGCTTTATGATATTGAATATTCATCATCTTGCATCAGAATAACAGCAGATAACATCTGCTTGGCTCTGGCTCGGAGCCAGCTGTATTATTGTCTTAGCAATCATGTTTATCATTCGGGAGTTTATCATTATGTTATTGGCGGGAGTGTTGTAATTACCTTCAAATTGAACCTTTCCAGAGCAGGAGCAGGATAACTGGAGCATTGTGGTACATCTCATGATGTGTATTCGAGACTTGTTGATTAGAGGTTTGACCTGTTGTCTCGATCCTAAAAGAACAGTTGATTCACACAAAAATGCAAATTCTGGCAGAGAATGAGAGCTGCCAAGCTTTTAGAAAGGATGTAAAAGCACCATTAAAGCATAAAAATGGTCCATATGACTTCTGGATTATAGTCTAGATCTTCATACAATAGTTTTTTTGTGAGAAATAGACTAAATTTAAGCCGTCACTCTCTGGATCATTGAGTGAGTCAGTGAGTTTGAGAGCAAAATCAGTCCAATTTGTGAATGAATCATTCAGACCAGTTTTGTGAACTAGATCAGCTGATTTTTTGAAAACATCTTCAAAGAA
Source organism: Labeo rohita (assembly GCF_022985175.1). Taxonomy (NCBI): domain Eukaryota; kingdom Metazoa; phylum Chordata; class Actinopteri; order Cypriniformes; family Cyprinidae; genus Labeo; species Labeo rohita. Next base: position 25,861,226 of record NC_066880.1, on the reverse strand, counting down.
CAGTTTCGTCTTGAACCTTTAATATGCACCAAAAATAAATAAGATTTTCATTGTGTAATGGCCTACCCAGGCTCATTGGAGTTTGCACCCCCTTTTAGTATCATTAAAAATGGGGTCATACAAAATGCATGTTATTGTTTATTTAGTACTGACCTGAATAAGATATTTTACATAAAATATAGCTAAATTTATAAAAATGATCAGGTTAAAAAGTTTACATCCCCTTGGTTCTTAATGCTGTGTTGTTACCTAAATGATCCACAGCTGTGTTTTTTGTTTAGTGATAGTTGTTCATGAGTCCCTTGTTTGTCCTGAACAGTTAAACTACCTGCTGTTCTTCAGAAAAATCCTTTTTGGTTTTCCAGCATTTTTGTGTGTTTGAACCCTTTCCAACAATGACTGTATGATTTTGAGATCCATCTTTTCACACTGAGGACAACTGAGGGCAACATATGCAACTATTACAGAAGGTTCAAACACTCACTGATGCTCTAGAAAGAAAAACGATGCATTAAGAGCCAGGGGTGAAAACTTTTGAACTTGAATATCAGAGTCATTATCTTCTGTGGCTTCTGAAGGAAAGTACTAAATAATAATAATAATAATAAAGATATTTAGACAAAATAAGAAAAAAGTACATATCTTTATTCTTTTCAAAAGTCCCGTCCCCCCCCCCAGGTCACTGTTGGAAAGGATTAAAAAAAAACAAAAAAACAGCTGTGGATCATTCAACAACACAGTATTAAGAATCAAGGGGATGTCATTTTTATAAATTCAACTATGATTTTCTTTTGTGGACTATATGTAAACATCTTTTATGTGCAATGTCTTATTCAGGTCAGTACTAAATAAACAATAACGTGCATTTTGTATGATTCCTCCTATTTCGGTAAAATAATTAATATTTTTAATGATTCTGAAAGAAGAATGCAAACTTTTGACCTCAACTGTACATTTCTCAAACTCAAAACATGTACCTATACATACAAATCGCTGCAGTTTCCAGTTGAAATGAACACTAGAGGCAGTAAAACTCTGGCAACTTTTATTCCTTTTTATATAACAGGGCCGGAGTTTCAATTAAAAAAAGCCTAATTTTCACACAATTCCTTGCACAATATTATGTTATAACTTCAAAACAATTTCAACATGCTGCCAGATTTTTAAAACTTATACTTTTGAACGTTATCATCACATGTAGAGCTTCATATGCATGAGTTTTCACATTCAGTAGGTTTGCTCAGTAGCTCACGCAATATGCCGTTGCTCTTGTAATGTGAAGTGCTCAGGTACGAATTTGGTACAAACACATATAAGGCATTTAAGGGCTGGGTTTGGTGTAGGAGATATTTCCAACACAATAGAACATTAACTTTTTAGCGTCATTACCCGGACATTTGAATTTTAAACTGCCACAATACATACACTATATTGCTAAAAATATTGGCTGAGGTGCATAGTGCGAAGAGGTCGCCAATTTTCTGCAGAGTCAATCGCTACAGACCTCCAAACTTCATGTGGCCTTCAGATTAGCACAAGAACAGTGCACAGAGAGCTTCATGGAATGGGTTTCCATGGCCGAGCAGCTGCATCCAAGCCATACATCACCAAGTGCAATGCAAAGTTTCGGATGCAGTGGTGTAAAGCTCGCCGCCACTGGACTCTAGAGCAGTGGAGACCCGTTCTCTGGAGTGACGAATCGCGCTTCTCCATCTGGCAATCTGATGGACGAGTCTGGGTTTGGCGGTTGCCAGGAGAATGGTACTTGTCTGACTGCATTGTGCCAAGTGTAAAGTTTGGTGGAGGGGAAATTATGGTGTGGGGTTGTTTTTCTGGAGCTGGGCTTGGCCCCTTAGTTCCAGTGAAAGGAACTCTGAATGCTTCAGCATACCAAGACATTCTTGAATTCCATGCTCCCAACTTTGTGGGAACAGTTTGGAGCTGGCCCCTTCCTCTTCCAACATGACTGTGCACCAGTGCGCAAAGCAAGGTCCATAAAGACATGGATGACAGAGTCTGGTGTGGATGAACTTGACTGGCCTGCACAGAGTCCTGACCTCAACCTGATAGAACACCTTTGGGATGAATTAGAGCAGAGACTCAGAGCCAGGCCTTCTCGTCCAACATCAGTGTGTGACCTCACAAATGCGCTTCTGGAAGAATGGTCAAAAATTCCCATAAACGCACTCCTAAACCTTGTGGACAGCCTTCCCAGAAGAGTTGAAGCTGTTATAGCTGTTATTAAGGGTGGACCGACGTCATATTGAACCCTATGGATTAGGAATGGGATGTCACTTAAGTTACATTCGAGTCAAGGCAGGTGAGCGAATACTTTTAGCAATATAGCGTACCTCAAGCAACATAATAAAAACACAGCAATACGTGCCTGTACTGTCTAAACTTTTGTGGAATTAAAATAATCGAAGGGTAAAAGAATCTCACTATTATTAAATGTTTTTTTTGTTTTTTTTCTGGAATACACAAAGACATTTAATGCACCATTTTATTCAACCACATTCATTTGCTTATATAACAGCTCTGAGTCTTCCCTTGCAATGCCTAATGAGGTTGGAGAACACCTGACAAGAGATCAGAAATCATTCCTTTATACAGAATCACTTCAGATCCTTCAGATTCCCAGTTCAACTCCTCTACAGTTCACCCCACTCATCTTCTATAGGGTTCAGGTCAGGGAACTGGGATGGAATGAATGTAATTTTGTATTCAGTGACCCATTTTTGTTTTGATTTTAATGTATGTTTTTTGACCATTGTTTTGATGGAAGATCCAATCATGGCCCCATTATAAGATGTCTAGCAGGGACAGTGATGTTTTGATTTTTTTTTGTTTTTAATCTGTTAGTATTCGATACAATCCATGATTCCATATATCTGATCAAGATGTACCTGATGAAAACAGGGATTTTTTTTTTTTCTTGAAACCCTCCCCAGCAACTTGTGGTGATGAGGGTGCTGTTTGATGTTTATTTATTAATTATTTATTAGTCTGTCTGACCCAAGACTCAACTATTGCCCTGATGATGAAAATGTGAATTTTCAGTGCTTTAGGTTTTATTTTATTATCATTACTATTTCAAACAGCCATGTTATTCTGTTTTGTGAAGCTCAGCAGTCTTTTGCTGCACATCAGAAGTCAGAGTTGACAGTCAGAGTTTTGACTTATATTGAAAAGGCTAGCCATATTCTTCAAAAATTATTTCAATGTGCTTCAAGTATTTTGTTCAAGGGCACAACAGTGATTCAGGAACTCAACTGTTCTGTTTCATAGCTTCTTAGAAATCTTTTTATTCTTGTTGATTTGATGTTTTTGAAAAACATTTCGACAAAGATTTTGAAATAATGACTAAATAAAAACATGTCAAATGGTGTAACCATAAAGTAATAAAATAAACATTTCCTTTCACCTTGAATACATCTAACTGTGCATATTTTTTCCTTTCTTCTTCTTTTTTTTTTTTGCTAAAAATAAATAATTTTTTAAACATGAATATGTTTTGTTGGGCTTTTGACATTTCAAATCTGAGCACTCTTAAAAATAAAGGTTAAAAAATAAACATTGCTATAAAAGAAAACAATTTTGGAACCTTTATTTTTAATAAAAATGCCAGATTATCAGATTTTTTTTTTTTTTTTTTTTTTTTGTAAGAACCATACTGACCTTGACATGCAGGGTTTTAAAAAAATTATTTATATTGGGAATATTATTTAACTACTTCATTTCCTATAAAAAAAATAGAAGAATACTAAAAAAATGAAGACTGAATAATTTCATTTAAAAACTGAAAACATTTCTTCATAGAAAATATGTATTCAAGTCACTGTCTTCATGAACTGCCTGTCTGGTGTATTTTTGAATAACCTCAAAATTGTAAATTCAATAAAAAGTTATTGAATTTAAAGAATTCAATAAAATCTTTCAATATTTTTAATAAGACCGAGCCCCATATAAAACAGTTTAATCATTATCTCCTTTATTTTTTCTCCTAAAGAATATTAGAAGACATATTAGAGACAGAATTGATACTAACAGGAAACTCCCCTGAATAATGAAAGAGAAAGGTCTGAGCAGTAGAGTTTTGCTTTGGGGTGAACCTAGAATTTTGCAGTTGCCAGCCTATCTATCCACTGAATTATTATCTTCCCTGCAATTTTGGGGTTCTTACTTGGGATTATTATCTTGAGGCACTGACACATGCATTTTGCATGTGTGGTTGATGGAGATATCATCATGGCCAAAATGTTTATCAGAATGAAGCATCTGCAACTGGTGCACACTTAAGGGAGTCAGGTGCTTTCATCTCTAATGTGATTTGCAATATTAATCATTATTTCTTGGTCAGGCTCATTTTGGTCTCTGCAGACATTACTGGGGACTGAAAATAGTCAAGGGAATATAGTCTGCCGGCTTAGCCAAAAATGAGCCTGACGAGTTTAATTTGTCCTCTGATACCGAGAAGCCTGTCTCGAGCACTTATGCTTGTGAGGCAAAGGCTTCTGGGAATTAGTATAGTAGTAGTCTTGCATAACCTCAGCACTTTAAATTGTGCCTGTGTTAAATTTGCATATGTATTTGAATGATGACTTCCATTTTAAAATTCATCCTGACAGTGATGAACAAATCGGATATAATTAATATTTGCCGAGTCTCTGTGGCTGGAATGAAAGTTCTCATTGTGTTTACGCTCTGGCATCTCAGTGAAATTATTTATAATTCAAAGTTAATATATGTTTTCACTCTCAAGTGAGAAAATCACCACAAATGAATTGCAGCTACTGATAGTGTTGTTCATATGCACATGCTGTCTGTGTTGTTTCAGCGCCCAATTCACTAAAGGAATTATACAAATCAGGTAATGCCTCAAACACACCTGCTGAACATAATTACATCGTTAAAGTAGACTAATTATGCCTGTCTGTTCCATGATATGGTGACAACATTTGTAGAAATATTTCTCTAAACTAGGTTCAGTACTGTCAAAACAACACTGTCGTGATTTATTTTTTTCCTGAATGTCCGCTTTTTTGCTTTCACGTAAAGCAAAATAAATTAAAATAAATTATAAAAATAAACATAGGCATAAAAATTTGAATTTGTTAATTATGAAATACAACAGTGGTCAAAAGATTGGAATAATTACGCATTACTTACTTGAAAACAATAATATTGTAAAATATTAAAAATGCTACAAAAGGTCTGAAATGTAATAAAATGTGAATAAATTAGAAACGTAACATATGTTAACATTTCAGACCTTTTATAGCATTTTTAATATTTTACAATATTATTGTATTTTTACAATATTATTCTTATTATTATCTTATTCTTATTATTCTTATTTACAGTATTATTCTTATTTGAGATATACATACATATATATATATATATATATTACAATAAAAAGTTATTTTAAATGGTTGCAATATTTAATATTTTTGGTGTATTTTGTGTATTTTTGATCAAATATACACAACTGTGGTAGGCATTAAAACAAAAAACAAACAAACAAACACAAACACACACACACACACACACACACACACACACACACACACAAACATATACACTACCGTTCAAAAGTTTGGGGTCAGTACATTTTTATTGTTTTTTTTTTTTTTTTTTTTTTAAGAAATTAATACTTTTATTCACCAAGGATGTATTAAGTTAATAATTAAAAGTTTATTAAAAGTTAATAATAAATAATTTACATTGTTATAAAATATTTATATTTTGAATAAACACTGTACTTTTTAAACTTGTTATTCATGAAAGAATCCTGAAAAAAAAAATCACAGGTTCCAAAAAATATTTGGTAGCACAACTGTTGATATTATCCAACATTGATCATTCTAATAATAAATCCGCATATTAGAATGATTTCTGAAGGATCATGTGACACTTAAGACTGGAGTAACAGCTGATAAAAATTCAGCTTTTCATCACAGGAATAAATTCTATTTTAAAGTATGTTAAAATAAAAAACATTATTTTATAAACATAATTTATTATTTTATATTGTAAAAACATTTTGCAATATTACTGTTTTTTTTTCTATATTTTTAATCAAATAAATGCAGCCTTGATGAGCATAAGAGACTTCTTTAAAGACTATTACAAGTCTTACTGACCCCAAATTTTTGAACGGTAGTGTATATATATATATATTGTGAAGGCTCCTACAGATCAGATAGCTTGAATTAAGTCAGAATTAAGTCTTAAGTTTTGACCAGAGATTTATTTTATGGTTTCTTAGTTGCTTATTAGCATGCGTATTACTAGAATATTAGCCATTAATTAGTACAAATTAAGCACATATTAATGCCTTATTTTACATGACCTTATTCTACATCCCTAATCCTACCCAATACCTAAACTTAACAACTACCTTACTATTAATAAGCAGCCAATTAGGAATTTATTGAGGGAAAAGTCATAGTTAATAGTGAACAAGTATACCCTACTCTAAAGTGTTACCGAGATTTCACTATGGTTAGTCTCTTGACATGTCAGTTGTTGTTGTTTCTTCCTCTCTTACTGTGCGTTCATGGCCGGAACAGCAACCTCAAGTCAAAATCTGGCTACACAATACTGACTATTCCTGGACACAAAAGAGCATTCAAACCCTCCATTCACTCTCTCACTAGTTCTGCTCTTTCCTTCTCTCTCAGTATAACAGTCTCTGTCCTCAGTGTTGCCCATTTCCTGTAGAGAAAGAAGATTCAATTGGTTATCTTGTATCGCTGCTGCTGACATTAGTGACGGAGTGAGTGATAAAAAAGACCCACAACAGAATCAATATGTGCCGCTTGCGTGAAGGCGTTCCTGTCAATAGTCTCTCTGGGCAGGCAGTGCTGTAATTGCTTGGCTCTTATTTGAGATGCTGATGGTCTTTGGTAGTAATTGACCCCAAATCTGACCTGCATTTCATTATTACAGAGACGGCTAGATAAAAAACACTACGTGCGGATGAACTCTTTGACACTAAATGCTACACATTACATCATGCCTTTACTAGGTGCAACTAAAGTGAAGTTACCAGCGAGTATCTGTTTAAACTAAAATACTGCGTGTCTAGACAAAATCAGAACCTTTTAATGTTTAAAAAATTAAACATTGGTGAAAATACTGACCCTTAGGTCAATCCAAATGCATAATTTTGTTTCTTCATCGGAACAGATTTGGAGAAATTTAGCATCATTTGCTCATCAATGGATCCTCTGCAGTGAATGGGTGCCGTCAGAATGAGAGTCCAAACAGCTGATAAAAACATTAAAATAATCCACAAGTAATCCACACCATTCCAGCCCATCAGTTAATGTCTTAAAAAAGGAAAAAAGCTGTATGTTTGTAATAAGCAAACGGTTTAACTTCAAACCGTTGTTTAAAAAGTGAGCCCTCTATCCGTAATACTGCTTTCTTCAGTGGAAAAGTCATCTTGTCTGAATCAGGAGAGAAATATGCACAGAAAAGCATTATTTACAAGCAAAAAGATTTGAAAACAGTCCAAATGATGGACTGGAGTGGTGTGGATTACTTGTGGATTATTGTGACGTCTTTATCAGCTGTTTGGACTTTCATTTTGACGGCACCCATTCACTGCAGAGCATCCACTGGTGATCCTAGTGAAGTAGGATGTTGAATTTCTCTTGATCTGTTCTGATAATGAAACATCCTGCACTGTAAAAAACAATTTGTTGAGTCAACTTAAAATAATTTGTAACCTGGCTGCCTTAAAATTTTAAGTTCAGTCAACTCAAAAAAAATTTCAACTTGAAATGTTAAATAATACTAAGTGACAACTTAGATATTTGAGTTGAATCAACTTCAAATTTTTAGGCAGCTGGGTTACTTACCCATCTGTTAAGTTTAGCAAACACAAATATTTAAGTTGTTATTTAGTACAACTTAACATTTCAAGTTGAATAAACTTATTTTAGTTGACTGAACTTAAAATTTTAAGGCAGCAGGCCTTAAAAACAAATTATTTTAAGCTGACTCAACAAATTGTTTTTTTTTTTTTTTTTTTTTTTTTTTTTTTTTTTTTTTTTTATAGTGTGGATGGCCTGAAGCTGAAAAAAAAAAAAAAAACATATGTAAATATATATATATAGAAAATCCACAACTAATTGTGCATTGAACAAACTGAATTTCAGAATTTATTAAACTTTAATACAACAACAACAACAACAAAGCTCTATATTTGCACAAGTTAAAGGGGTGCTGTTATGCTTTTTCAGTTTTTGAATTTTAGTGTGTGGTGTGTATCTTTGGGCATAAAAAGATCTACAAAGTTACAAATCTCAAAGTCCACTCCACACTGTAAAAAATAAAAAACACAATTTGTTGAGTCATCTTAAAATAATTTGTTACCCTGCTGCCTTAAAAATTTAGGTTCAGTCAACTAAAATAAGTTTAGTCAACTTGAAATGTTAAGTTGTACTAAGTAACAACTTAGATATTTGTGTTCGCTAAACTTAACAGATGGGTAAGTAACCCAGCTGCCTTAACATTTTAAGTTGACTCAACTCAAATATCTAAGTTGTCACTTAGAATAATTTAACATTTCAAGTTGAATAAACTTTTTTTGGATTGACTGAACTTAAAATTTTAAGGCAGCTAGGTTACAAATTATTTTAAATTGACTCAACAAAGCAGGTGTGTTTTTTTACAGTGGAAAGGGAGATATTTCGTATTTAAAAAATCTCTTTTCAAGAACTAAAATGAACGGCTCCATTGGACTACAGCGTTTGTTTTCCGCATGCAATGATGTCACAATGCGGTCCATTAGAATATCATTAAATTAAATCCCACCCGAGATGGGGGATTAGCCTAACTTTAGCTGTGTACCTTTTGTCACATAGCAGCTTTTAGACATTGTTCTGTTTTTTGTTATAAGTCAGAAATGTCAAGGAGGCAGCTTCCCACATTACAAAGTCAATGGAGAGCGCTGGATTGTTTTCCCCCCCCCGGTGGGTATGGTTTTTAGATTATGACGCGTGTTGCTCTGTCTCTATAGTCCAAAATATGCATAAAAACGATGATTAATCTTTTATTATTACATATTTCAGTAAGAGACATCATATATGTTACTTTAAGCAATACAAGTCTTAATACCCGGGGTTCCCTTTTTAAAAAAAAGAGTTCGTTATTGGCATTGATGGTTCCCTTTAACAGACCCTTTAACAATCATGAAATCTTTCTCACATGGTCTAACTCAAAAATGATTCCAATTAGCTGGAAAGTGTGCGTTAAACTATTGAATGAACATTAAGTTCTAGTCAGTTCAATCAGCGTTCGAAATCAATGTGCTGCCTTCAGTTTAGCACAGGCACACACACATACAGATCACAATCACAAAGAAACTTGTTGCCATTGCTGTCAACACTAAAAAAAACCTTGCTACTCAAAAGCTACATTATTTTTCTAAGCAGCAAAGTGGTAACGTCGCTGTGTTTAAGTAATTAAACTCAAGCTTTACTTGAGAGACACTGCACAGGCGTGGATAATTAACAAACGCGCAATCTCTCTCTTGTAAATCATTCAAATTAATCTAATCTTAGTTAACTATTTCATTTCTCTACAGCATTCAAAATTCAACGACCCATAGAAAAAATACCTAAGAAAAGTCAAATTCTAGTCAAATTTTGTCTTGCAAATATAGAGCTTTAAGAGACATCATTTACGTTATATTAAGCCATACGAGTCTTAATACCCAAGGTTCGATATCATGATATCATGATATTTTGATATCATGACAACTCTACAGAGATACTGAAGCTTTTGTCATTATCATGTCACACCCAGATAAGGGACAGTGTTACAGGTGTCCAGTATCTTATAATGAAATCTTATTGATGTCCTTTCATAAAACCTTCAGACAACTGGTCTGTACGGTCTGAAGATTTCTAAACTTTGATTTACACGTTACATTGACTGATTGTAGTTTGCACTGATGATAAATGTTAGAGAGGCCTGTCTGTGCTGCTAATATAGAGTAATTGCACACCTGTATAAAAGCACACTGGCCGACAAACCCTCTCATGAAAGCGCATCAAAAGGGCATTTGATCCTTACTCTTCATTCTTAGCATCTGAGTTGGACTATGACTGCATAATCAACATCTCGCTAATCAACGTCATGACAAGGGATCAAAAAGAAGCTTGTGTTATATAATCAGAGTGTAAAGGTTCCACTGGAATAGATTTCCCCTTCCGTCAATGGAGGGTTTGCCGGATCTGAATGACAGGAACACAAGCGTGGCTCGTGATCAGACCACTCATAGAGACAGACAATCATAAAGAATTTTCTGTCTTGCATTTTGCTCCCCAGTGAAAAGCGGAGACAGAGAAAGCACTCAGCCAGTATTTAATAAGGTGTTGGGAAATGGTTTTGATTTGGATTCATGGATAATTGGAAGCTCAAAGCTGTGTGGCACATTCAGATTAAACAAGACGTTCCGGTCCAAGTGCAGCCAAGCGGCAATGTTCTGTGTTTATTTTGTATCAAAATGAGTCAAATGAGGCTGTCTACATTTGTTTGGTGAAGTTTTCTTTTTTTTTTAAATTATAGTTTTGATTCTTGAATCTTGAGTTTTGCTTTTACTGCCATTGTTATTTTGCCTTAACAGCATCTTAATTGGGACCACTTGTCACAAGTGTGGTTGCCAATTATATTTGCTTCCACTGCTGTCATAGTTATATTCCGTGATGTAGGAGACCTAATTCATCTTAAACTTAAAGTTCTTAAACTTTGTCATTTGGCAGTAACAGGAATTAGGGCTGCACATATAAAAAAAATATCACCATCTCAATGGTTTTTAAGCGCTGTGTGAACACAAGTTTGAGTGAGTGATTTTATATATATATATAAACAAAAACATACAAATAAATAAATTTGCTTGTGTTTATGTTTATTTAGTTATGTACTTATTAATTTAGTTATATAGAAAACATGCTTGGGATACAGTATAGTTATCTCTATAAAAATACATTATAAAAATTATTTTTTAAAATAATAAATTATGTAATAAGTTACTATAGAATAATTTATTATTATATATAAATTTATTTTTTATTATAGATAAATATCACAAAAAACTATAACACCATTTAACACATTTTCACTCATATGCATAAATGTAACGACACAAATGTTTTTTTTTTAATATAATATAATATAATATAATATATAAATTAATAATATTTATTAATATTTATTTATTAATATTATTTATTAAATAAAATAATATTTAACTAGATTAACACGTTTTCATTTATGTGTACAAATTTAACATCATAAAAAATAGGTACATATGTTATATTTGTGCTTAAATTAAATTGATAAAATGATAAAACATTTGTGCTTGTGTTCATGTTAATTTGGTCTAAAACTGTGTATGTAACATGCCTATATTATATTTAAATTTCTATAATTAAATATTTATTTATATTTTTATAATATAATATTAAAATATAATTATTTCCAATTTGTTTGTAATCTATATTAAAAATACACTATATATATATATATATATATATATAATCATAGTTATATTGAATTTTTTAAAGGTGGTAAAATGTATCACATCAGTACACAAATTCATGGACAGTTTGATAAAAATGATTCATTGAAATGTATATCTTTTTTATTGCAACATACAAAATCATCTCAGTATTCTTGACTTTTTTTTCTGTCATCAACAAGATCTTTATATCTATATCATATCTAGTTTATCATAAATGTTTGAGAAATTACCCAGCCCTAATGGTTATTAAATATCTGTAAAGAATTATGTGAGTTTTAATGGTTGCTACAAAACTTAGACTTTTTCAGGCTTGTAGAACTGATTTTGCGTATTCAAAGCACATTTACAACAGAAATCCTAGTTGATCAAGGCTTACTGTCTTGTATAATAAATCCATTGTAATTGGTTAGGACCTAATGGGTTTAAAACCATTAAAACATAGTGCTCTCTCATTAAAAAGCTCTGGTGACCATTTCTTCATGAGAAGGTGTATTAAAGTGGCCATAACCGTTGCTCTGCAAATGACCACAGAGTGTGAATTTAGTTTTGAAAATGGTCTTTGTGAAGCGTTTCTTGTATAAGCGTCATTTGTGCTCGCTGCATGAAGGTGCAAATAATGCATGCACATAAACGCATTCCTGTTAAATGAGGGCTTATTGTGTGGGAAACACTTGTACTGCTATTTCATGTGATTGCATGGGTTTGCATCCGGAGATGTGCCATCATTTCGGTCCTTCAAGCACTAAAGCCTTTTTAGTATATTGTTATTCAGATGCCTTGCAGATCTTTGCAGTGTTAGGGTAAGAATATAGTCTTTGGCTGTGTTTGAAATAGCATAATACTATGCTATTGTTAATATTTCTGCATTACTGCATCCGCACATGCACATTTTATCATTCAAACATTTAAAAGGTGGAGTCTGTAGAGGAAAGTTTTAAGTATAGGGCTTATAATGTGTGATATAAACAATATAGCTGCTCTGAAAGAAGTTTATGCTAATTTTGTGCATAAACCTGTGAGATATTGAGGGCCCAGAGGGTTTTTTCATCTAAAAAATAATTTGGCAGTTACCCTCTCCTGAAGGCACGTCTTAGAGGGCAAGTAATATATTGGTAATGTCGTCGAGTGACAGCCATTTTATGACTCTGTCAGCACAGACAAACGTCCTTTTTCTCTCCAGCTCTGACAGCATTCCCAGACTGCAAAATCAATTAGACTGAAACTAAGTGAGTTACAATGATTTTTAAAGATGATGGAGGTTTTGGGTTTTGTTGAGGTAGACATTATGGGTAATGTCAGGTTCTGCAAATCATTCATTTCGTATGTGCTTAGACTGAAGTGAATTATCTTCTATTTTATTTGAGTCTCAATAGTTTTATTTGTCCAGATTTGATTAATAATAAAGAAAATATAAGCTTAAGATTAATTTAAATCAGTGTTGTTTTGTTTTTTAGTAATTATATATATATATATATATATATATATACAGGGGTTGGACAGTGAAACTGAAACACCTGGGTTTAGACCACAATTAGTATGCCGTTTGGCCTCCTTTTGCAGCCAATACAGCATTATTTCATCTTGGGAATGACAAATACAAGTCCTGCACAGTAGCCAGAAGGATTTTGAGCCATTCCTTTCGTAGAACAGTGGCCAGGTCACTATGTGATGTTGGTGTATGAAAACATTTCCTGACTCGCTCCTCCAAAACATATATTCAGTAATATTCAGTAATATTCAATAATATTCAGATCTGGTGACTGTGCAGGCCATGGGAGATTTTTAACTTTACTTTCATGTTCATCAAATCACTCTTGTCGCCAGTCTTGCTGTGTGTATTGGTGCATTATCATCCTAATACACGGCACCACCTTCAGGGTACAATGTTTGAGCTATTGGGTGCACATAGTCAACCTTCACACTCTGCTCTTATTGGTGGAATGTGCGATCAGTAAAGACTGGCCACCAGGCTGCATAAATATAGCCATGAAACCTCCAACACTATATTGGCCAGTGTTTCAGTTTCATTGTCCAACCCCTGTATGTGTGTATGTGTATATATATATATATATATATTACTATTACTATTTATTTATTTATTTTCATTTTAGTTTGAGCAACTTTGTTGTATTTTTGTCTTAAAAAAATAAAACGAGACAAAATGAGGGCTGTCAAACCATTAATCACGATTAATCGCATACAAAATAAAAGTTTGACTAAACTTTTGTTTAGTTTGCCTAATATGTGTGTATGTACTGTGTGTAATTATCATGTAAATATAAATACAAACACATTCATGTATATATTTAAGAAATATTTACAAGTATATAAGTATATAGGTACAAGTATTTATATATACATAATTACACAGTGCACACACATTTATTAGGCAAACTCAAACTTTTATTTTGTATGCAATTAATCGCATATCTATCGCTATCTATCTATTGACATAACTTTTTATATTTTTATATATTTCCTTTAATGATTATACAAATGTTTTTTTTTTCAGTTTTAGTTTTAAATGACTATAATAACCCTTATTTAAATATGCTTTTTACGTGTTTAAATTATTTTTAAAAATGATTCTTAATATGTGTATTGAGATGATTTGTACAATCATAAAATACAGACAAAAAATATACACTTACCATGCTTGTTCCATGCTTGTTTCCAACTCCGCTAGAGTTAAACATTTGAGTTTTACCGTTTTCGAATCCATTCAGTGGATTTCCGGGTCTGGCGGTAGCACTTTTAGCATAGCTTAGCATAGATCATTGAATCTAATTAGACCATTAGCATCTCGCTCAAAAATGACCAAAGAGTTTCGATATTTTCCCCATTTAAAACTTGACTCTTCTGTAGTTACATTGTGTACAAACATGGACGATAAATGAAAAGTTGCAATTTTCTATCTAGACTGACATGGCTAGGAACTATACTCTCATTTCGGCGTAATAACTTTGCTGCCGTACCATGGGTGCAGCAGGCGCAATGATATTACGCAGCCGTCAACTCTGCTGGCTGCAACTCTGCATCTACACAAACTTAGTGCTGGTCACTTTCAGCCATGGTACGGCAGCAAAGTTCCTAGATTATTACGCCGGAATGAGAGTATAGTTCCTAGTCATATCAGCCTAGAAAATCCCATCTTTTCATTTTCTGTCAGTCTTAGTACACAATGTAACTAAAGAAGAGTCAAGTTTTATGTTGTCATTATATATGGTCAGATGCTATCGGTCTAATCAGATTCAATGATCTATGCTAAGCTATGCTAAAGGTTCTACTGCCAGACTTGGAGATCGGCTGAATGGATTTGAAAACGGTAAAACTCAACTGTTTGACTCTAGGGGAGTTGGACAATGAGCCTATTTTCAAAAAAAAGTGGAGTATTCCTTTATTAGGGCTAATTTTTATTAAAGTCAATTACTTTGGTTACTTTTAATTTTGGAATAAGTGGAGCTGCCAAAGTTAAGTTGTTAACATAATAAAAGAAATAAAAATAAGATAGATTTATTTAGAAACTTAAATCAGATGGGACATTTAATAAAAGTAAAGTGATTAGCTATGTTTTTATTAATAATTTATTGTAAATGAAACTCAGCCTTGTGAAATATGATTTATGTGAGCAATACACTGTGAGTTCTTTTCTGGTGCTAAAAAGGCGTTATAAGGACAGCAATATAGTTAGCACATATTTGATACATAATATCTTCAGATAATGATAAATTTGGCTAGGTAAATGTGCTTGTGGATATTATTCATTTGTTGATTTTTATATTTTATTCCTCAGCCCTCACGAATGTGAAGTTATGGGCCATCGACCGCCAGTGTTTCCAGACCATCATGATGAGGACCGGACTCATCAAGCATGCAGAGTACATGGAGTTTCTGAAGAGGTGGGCTGCATCTCCGTTCCTTTTTATTTATTCTTCCTAACCCCTGATGGAAGAGGCCTTTCCTTCACCAGTATGCAATAAAAGAAATTGATTTTCATCGTGAATGAATAACACAGGAGTGCATGGTTACACAATCACAGATAACTCAGGCTTTACACTCTCTGTCCTTTGCCGTGCATTGGCGTTAATCTCTCGGGTGATGGGTTTTGATTGTAATATTTTGGAAGGTGAAATGGCATATTACTGTCAAATGTTTCTAATCAACTGTCGTTATATTCCGGCAGTTTTTCTGAGGAGAGTGAAATGTGTGTTGGTTAAGCGTAGACAGAGGGCACATAATGATTAGAGTGCTGTTGCCTTCTGTAGATTCACTCTGTTCGTTCGAGTCTAATTCATCTCCTTCCACTCACTTAGAAGTTATTGATTTTTAGCCATGAGCTGTTTACGAGTAGCTTTGCTTTATTAGAACATTCTTATTTTTATTCTTTAATATCGATTAGTCTACAGCCTACCATAAAAATGCATTCAGACTGTTGTTCTCACCCATTAATGTCTACTGCATTATCTAATTATGGATTTTGCATTCATATTTTAGTATGCATCGTAAGTAGAAAGTACATTGTTAGTCTTTCAGAGTGAAAATTTGAGATTGCTAATGCAGTGGTTCTAGTTTTTTTTACTCCAAGGCCCCCAATATTGACTACAGTATTCAAAGACCGCATGATTTTTCAATGCAATTTATTGGATAAATATTAAATATGTGACATATAGTTGAGGTCATAAGTTTACATACACCTTGCAGAATCTGCAAAATGTAGGTTTTTCAGCATTTTTGTGTATTCAAACCCTTTCCAGCAGTACTTTTATGATTTTGAGAAGCATCCTTTCACACTGAGGACAACTGAGCGACTTATTATTACTGAACTGTTACAGAAGGTCCAAACGCTTACTGATGCTCCAGAAGGAAACACAGTGCAATAATATCTGGGGGGGTGAAAACTTTTTGAATTTGAAGATCATGGTAAATTTATCATGGTAAACTTATTTTGTCTTCTGGGAAACATGTAAGTATCTTCTGAAGCTTCTGAATGGCAGTACTAAATAAAAAAATATGTGATATTTAGGCAAAATAAGAAAAATGTTCACATCTTCATTCTGTTTAAAAGTTTTCACCCCCCAGCCCGCTCTTAAAGTGCTCCTATCATGCCATTTTAAAGGTTGCTGTCTCCTAAAACAGGTTTACATGTATGTAAGGTCAAGCCCTCACTGCTGTGATTGGTCAGATGGTCCTTTATGATTGGTCTACCGCGTACAGCGAAGCGATGGCATCGATTTTACCTTAGCAATTCGCGCCAGAGTCTGACGATGAAAAGGTTAAAGTGGCTGATTGACAAGTTAGCACAGACTACCGTGGAAAGTGCTCCCAATTCGCTTATGTAAGCGAACCGGGCACACCTCTATGTTGTAAACTTCAATATTGTATAATGCATTTCACACCGAATGCGGAAAGCGCTGCGCTGGCCACTGGGTTCAGTGCAGCCCTTCAGAGCACGGCAGCAAAAGTTCAATTAATTTGAACATTGAGCACGGCGTGCGCCCCCCCTTGCGTGCAAGTGGTGCGTTAGGCTGAGTGTTCACTTTGGTCAACGCAGAAACAAGCCATCCTCGTTTGGCGCAAGTAATTGAAATGAATGGGTTTCATAGTGCAGCGCTTTCCGCATTCTGTGTGAAAGCCGCTTCGTGCGTCATCCTTTATCATTACTCCAACTAATGAGACAGACAGACAGTCAAGCTGCATCAATCACACATTTTTAGACTACAGTGGGTCCACAGCTGAACAACAGAACTACAGAAGTGCGAGTTAGCCGTTTAGCAAGACATATGCAGGGTTGTTACACAACATAACATACACAACTATGTATTTTGAACGATCGCTAGAAAATACAATCTTTGTAATCGCAGAACATGGGTGGACATTATGTAAATGTGTTACTTCGTGACATACAGCCGTAACAGAATAAGATTCAAATTCCTGACGACTCGTGCAGGCGATTGTGAGCCGACTCTTTTTTTTGATAGACAATAATTTTATTTATCCTGCACAACTTTGCAGATAGTTTATGTTCACATCCAGCTACATGACACACTGCATGAAAGTTCATATTTGAAAAGGCATTATAGGAGCACTTTATTGCATCGTTTTCCTTCTGGAGCATCAGTGAGTGTTTGAACCTTGTATTATAGTTGCATATGAGTCCCTCAGTTGTAAAAAGATGGATCTCAAAATCATACAGTCATTGTTGGAAAGGGTTCAAATACACGCAAATGCCGAAAAAACTAAAAATTTGTGAATTTAAATTTGTGGGACCTTGAGGATTTTTCTGAAGAACAGCGGGCAGTTTAACAGTTCAGGACAAACAAGGGACTCATGAACAACTATCACTTAAAAAAAAAAACAACAACAACAAAAAAAAACACACAGCTGTGGATCATTCAGGTAACAACACATTAAGAATCAAGTGTATGTAAACTTTCGAATGGGGTCATTTTTATAAATTCACCTATTCTTTTCTCTTGTGGACTATATGGATATATTTTTTTATGTGGAATATCTTATTGAGGTCAGTACTAAATAAAAAATAACATGCACTTTGTATGATCCCTCTTAATTTGGTAAAATAATTAGATTCTGCAAGGTGTATGTAAACTTATGAACTCAACTGTATGTTGTGTAGATGTTTAAAAATACCTTTTTTTTTTATTTATGTATTTTTTAGTTTCCATGTGATACAATATTTTAAAGATTTGCATGGCTTTATAGGTCTAGAAATCACTTTTAAAATGAAAAGAAAATAAATAAATAAAATACTTGTTGAGAGGGTGAATTGTAGTAAGAAATATCTTAATTTTACTTATTTTTGTTTGATTTTAAATAACTTGAAAGTATGCCGAGGACCCCTAGATGAGAACCATTGTTATCGGGTATTGTGGGTCTTCTGGGCCTTCTGGGCATTATGGTTGCCAGTGTCAAAAGACAAAATATTCTTTCTTCAGTGTATTTTTATGGGCATCTTTGTAGTTGTTGCCAGTTTTACCATCTGCCAGGCAAAAACATAAATTTGATTGCTTAGAAATGAAAGGCAAACTTGGAAATGCAATAAACCACACGATTTGATGCACCATTTATGTACAAATGGTGAAGGATGAGTTGTGAGAAACCACTAACCCGACGTATGAGCAATAGTAATAGTATTAGTAAACACCTAATAAACCGTGCTCTGAAAATAGAAAGAAAACAATGTTATGGTTTCATACGTAATGAATTATTGAATTTGTGAACAAAGAGGTCAGGGTTTTTTTTTTTTTTTTTTAACAATCATTTAATCACCGTCTCCAAATTGTCTGGTGACACAAAACAGTGGCATTTTGCAATAAGATTCTCCAAGAAAATTACATTTCCCCAGCAGACCCAAACCAGTTTTACTGGAAACCTTATGGCTGGTGATGTCAAGGAATGGAAAGAACTTGGCTTTAGAAGGAAACTTAAGATGCCTAGGAGCTACGTGGAGCAGTGAGAGAAGAATTGTTGCATTCAGAACCAATACGTTGATGCCCTGGACAATGTGACTGCAGAAATAGACTTGTGCTTTATCATCTGAGGAGTTTCAGATATTAAATGAAAAGAGTGAACTGTAGAAGTTCATTCTGTAAGAGCTATATTTATAGCACATTAAAATGCAAATGTATTTTTACACATATTTACCCTTTATTATGTTCTAACACTATAGTCAATTTCATCATCATCATAATTTATCATGAGAATGAACATTTCAAGTGTCAGAGGCAGAGCAAGTTGGGTAAACATTAGAAAGACAAAATGTTGTGTGTTAAAAGTACACAGAGTCAGTTTTGATTATGTGATTAAAATCTGGAAAACAACTTTGACTTTTTTGATTCTACTGAGAATCAGCAGAGATTTTCCAGTAAAGTTCTTTCTGCTTGACTGGTTTTCTTGGCTATTTAAACTGAGTGGCAGCCCTTTTTTATGAAAACTCATGAGAAATCCACCCACACCTCAACCTGAGACATTATTTCTGAGGCTGCAAGTGTGCTTGTCAGTCTCTTGCATACATTTACTCTGTTCATAAAAGCTTTCGTAGATTTCATTTCTGATATTACTTTATTAATTTCACAAAACTCAACCTTTGCAGGCCAGTCTTTTGTAACTAACACTCGGGTTGTTTTTCTGCTGGTCAGATATGATGCTTTGTGACCTGATGGAAACAGCTTGTTTTGTTGGCTCACAAAACCTCAAACTTTCTCTTTATTTTGTTCACAGCGTTCCGACATTCCAAGGCCTTCCGGAGGAAATACTCAGCAAGCTAGCTGATGTGCTGGAGGAAGTAAGTCACTGAATACAGATTGTGCATTTTTTCAGAAAAGCCAGTGAACACTGTGATTCTTTACTACGACAAATGTAGATTCATTGTGTACTAAACATAATACATCACTGGGGTGTCATTCAATAAACATCACTAGGCAATGGTTTTAATCAAAAAGGTTATTTAATTTAAAAAATCTTGTTACTGAATCTTCTTATTTCCATGAAAATAGGACTGTTACATCAGTGTGGATGGTCAATTGTGTGCTGTTTCAAATGGTTTTATTTCATTTCATTGTGGAATATTTCACAATTAAACATGAAAAAAATAAGAAGTTGAAATCACATTAAATGTGAGTTTTACAGAAGCACATATTAGTAAAGATCGTTGGAGCTCATGGTTGGTCTGTATTGAGCATTTTATATATTATTACTAAAAATCAATATCTCTATGGAGATATTGAATATCATTTTGAATATCAGTGTTATTTTAGTGTCACTCATATGCTATTATGGTTTTTATTCATATTTTGAATTTATTTTTTTATATTATGTTTTCATTTTAATTTTAAGAAAACTTGTATTAATTTTGTAGTGTTTTTGTCTTTTCTTGTCTATATCATTTTTTGTTTTAGTTATTTTAGTACTTTAAACAAAAATGAGAAATGTTTTTAATTGTATTTATTTTTTATTTTATTAGTGTTTATTTTATATTTATTTTAGTATTTCAAGTAATGAAAATGTTTGTTTTAATGATTTAAGTCTTAGGTTTAGTTAACAGGTTTAAACTATTGGCCCAACAGTCCAATTTTTAATAGTTTTATAGTTTTTTTAATTGCATTTTTAAGGGCCAAAACATGCTCGGAAACTCATGAAACTTTGCACACACACCAAAGGTGGTGAAAATTTATATCTGATATGGGTTTCAGAAGTGGGTGTGGCAAAATGGCTCAATAGCGCCACCAATAAAATTTCAGCTAAGTGCCCCCTCGAGCTATGTTTCACATACATGTATGAAATTTGGTGCACACATGTAACACACCAATACTTAAAAAAAAGTCCCTTGGTATGAAGTCCGAAACCCAACAGGAAGTCCGTTATTTTAAATTTTCTTTGCAAGTTTTGTGCCTTTTTTGTCTTTTTCAGGCATTGTATTTAAACAAACTCCTCATATAGATTTAAACAGTTCAACACTAAATTTGGTCAGTGTAATTCAAAGCCCTTTGTGACGTTAAATTGCGAAGATCTTGACAAACTTCGATGTTTCACCCTGAAACAGGAAGTTGTTATAATTCAAGCATACAGTGTCTGATGTTTTAATGATGTCTTAGGTTTAGTTGAGAGGTGGAAACTATGGGCCCAAGAGTCCAATTTTGAATAGTTTTAAGAGGCCTAGATGTTGTTTTTAGGGTCTGTGTATGTAATTCATATTCACTCCATTTCAAATAGGCCATGAACAATTATGTCCATTGCCCTAAGCAATAAACAACACCATCAGATATGTTGTCATGATGGTTCGCCTTATGAAATATAAGATCCTGACTGCCTCTATTCACATTTGGGGCTGTTGTTCTGTGATAAATTTGAAATTTACTAGGGGGAAAAAACATGTTTTTTTTGTTTGTTGTTACCTAGATGAGCTCAATTTGTCATGTTGACAAAGCAAACATTGGGCTTATTGAGTCAGAGGGAGTTTGGAGACATTTACTCAAAGAATATTCCCACACGGAATGACATTTATTTTTGTTAAAGAAACAAAGAACACCAAATTGCTGTTGACGGGCTGTTCTCAAGTGTAGATGATATAAGTAATAAGCCCTGAAGTGTTAAGTAAAGGACAGCTTTGACTTTTTGGTGCTCTCTTCAGAAACATGAACTAAATCTTATGAACTAAATCTCTCATTTGCATGTGGATCTGCCCTGAAGACATGAGTAAAGATGCTGATCAAATCTACTTGGTTTGTTATCAAGAACATATGGCGAGTACAACTGACCCCCTCAAACTAATTTGATTAGCATTGTGTTTACAGTTTCTGTTAGAGACAAAATTAGTCTCTTTTATTTTATTGTTCGTTTTCATAATGTTGGGAAATTAACAGAGTAGCTTTGGGACTTCCTTGTTAATTAAGATTACATCACTGAATTCAAAACTGCTTTGTTTTTTTTGAATGTTATTTGCCTGAAGCTCTTTCATAAATTCATAGGCTTGTGTTTACAGTGCAGCTTTTGGCATCCAATTCACAACCATTTTCTCAGTGTTTCCTAGTGCATTACAATAAGTTAATACAGTGCTTGCAAGGAAATCCCTCTTTTTATTAGGGCCCGAGCACGGGTGGTGCGAGGACCCTATTGGAATTGCTCGGGGTTTTTTTTTCTTTCTCTTTTTCTCTTCTCCAAAATTAATAGCATTTTTTAGGGGCTAAACATGCTCGAAAATGAATAAAACTTAATGCCAAAAGTGATAAAAATGTACATCCGATATGGGTTTCAGAAGTGGATTGGCTCAGTAGCACCACCTATAAAATTTCAACTAAGTGCCCCTCAAGCTATGCTTCACATACATATACAAAATTCGGTACGCACATGTAACACACCAATACCTACAAAAAAAGTCCCTTGGTACAAAGTACGAACCCTAACAGGAAGTCTGTTAGTTTGCATTTTCTCTGCAAGTTTTCATTTCATTCATTCATTTTCAGGTGTTGTATTTAAACAAACTCCTCCTAGAGATTTAAACAGACCAACACCAAATTTGGTCAGTGTAATCTAAAGCCCCTTGTGACGTTAAGTTGCGAAGATCTTGAGTTTTCGTCGAAGGGCGTGTGTGTGGCGGTCTGACAGACTTTGATGTTTCACCATAATTCAGGCATACAATGACTGATCTGCACCAAAACTCACATGTTTGATAAGAGTCCTGTCCTGAACACATGCCCATGCCCATATTCAATTATAGTCACAATGCCACCTCCTGGAAACAGGAAGTGACATGTTTTATGCTGTAACGAACTCCTAGATATTATATACACTACCGTTCAAAAGTTTGGGGTCAGTACATTTTTTTTTTTTTTTTTTGTTTAAGAAATTAATACTTTTATTCACCAAGGATGTATTAAGTTAATAATTAAAAGTTTATTAAAAGTTAATAATAAATAATTTACATTGTTATAAAATATTTATATTTTGAATAAACACTACTTTTTAAACTTGTTATTCATGAAAGAATCCTGAAAAAAAAAATCACAGGTTCCAAAAAATATTTGGCAGCACAACTGTTGATATTATCCAACATTGATCATTCTAATAATAAATCCGCATATTAGAATGATTTCTGAAGGATCATGTGACACTTAAGACTGGAGTAACAGCTGATAAAAATTCAGCTTTTCATCACAGGAATAAATTCTATTTTAAAGTATGTTAAAATAAAAAACATTATTTTATATTGTAAAAACATTTTGCAATATTACTGTTTTTTTTCTATATTTTTAATCAAATAAATGCAGCCTTGATGAGCATAAGAGACTTCTTTAAAGACTATTACAAGTCTTACTGACCCCAAACTTTTGAACGGTAGTGTATAATATTTAGTTTTAGTTATTTTAGTACTTTAAACCAAAATGAGAAGTGTTTTAAAAAGGCTTAATTTAATATGTTTTTTTAATTTATATTTAAATTTTTTAATTGTATTTATTTTTCCTTTATCAGTGTTTATTTTATTCAAAGTAATGAAAATGTTTGTTTTAATGATTTAGTCTTAGGTTTAGTTAACAGGTGGAAACTACGGGCCCAACAGTTCAATTTTGTATACTTTTATGGTTTTATGAATTGCATTTTTATGGCCTAAACATGCTCAAAAACTCATGAAACTTTGAACAAGCCAAAAATTGTAAAAATTTACATCTGATATGGCTTTCAGAAGTGTGTGTGGAAAAATGGCTCGATAGCGCCACCTATAAAATTTCAACGTAGTGCTCTTCAAACTATGTTTCTCATACATGTGCAAAATTCGGCACACACGTGTAACACACTAATACCTAAAACAAAACAAAACAAAAAACCTTGGTACCAAGACCAACACCCAACAGGAAGTCTGTTATTTAGGATTTTCTCTGCAAGTTTTGTGCCTTTTTTGTCATTTTCAGGGATTGTATTTAAACAAACTCCTCTTATAGATTTAAACAAATCAACACCAAATTTAGTCAGTGTAATCTAAAGCCTGTTAAATTGCAAAGATCTGTAATGACAACCACATATATGTGGTCAGTTTAATCTAAAGGCCTTTGCGATGGTAAATTGTGAAGATCTTGAGTTTTCGTTAAAGGACGTGTCCGTGGCACCCTGACAAAGTTCAATGTTTCGCCATGGAAAAAGAAGTTGTTGTAACTGTACAATGTCCGATCTTCCCCAAACTTCAACTGCTCCTGTGACAGGATATGTCATTCTTTAGGCAAACTCAAACGTACCATGTTCAATCCAAACTTCATATGTTGATGAAAGTCCTGGCCTGAAGACATCTACATGCCAATATTCAGGTATAGTCATAGCCCCACCAGCTGGCAGCAGGAAGTTTGGCACATATAATTGACTTACTGACATATTTCCTATATTTAACACTTTAATTTTTGTTTGAAACACTGAGAAGTCACAGACATCCTGTCTAATCTTTTTAAACACTGCATGTATATCTCACCAGCCACTTTGTTAGATACATCTCTTCAGCTCCTTGCTAATGCAAATATCTAATCCATGGCAACAACCCAATGCATTTAGCCATGTAGACATGGTCAAGCTGATCTGCTGAAGGTGAAACTGATCATTAGAATAAGGAAAAAATTTGATTTAAATGATTTGTACATGGTTGTTGATGTCAGACATGCTGGTCTGAGTATCTGCTAATCTAGTTGGATCATCCATCTTAAGGATTTACAGAAAATGGTCCAAAAAAAACGAGGAAATATCCAGTGAGCAGTAGTTATGTCAGGGAAAATGCTTTTTTTGATGTCAGATGAGGATGGCCAGACTGGTTCAAGATGATAGAACGGCAACAATAAATCCAATAACAACTCGTTATAATCGAAGTATGCAGAAGAGCATTTCCGAAAGCACATATCAAATCTTCAAGCAGATGGGCTACAGCAGCAGAAAATTCCAAAATTGGAAAAACGTTGCCTGATCTGATGAGCTTTGATGGTGGGGTCAGAATTTGGCTTAAAAAAGGCTTTTTATCAACAGTTCAGGCTGGTGGTGGTGTAATGGTGTGGGGAATATTTTTTGCATACTTTGGACCCCTTACTACCAATTGAGCATTATTTAAATGTCACAGCCTACCTGAGTATTGTTGCTGACCAGGATAACGTGCCATCTTACAAAGCTCAGATCATCTCAAACTAGTTTCTTGAACATGGCAATAAGTTCACTGTACTCAAATGGCCTCCACAGTTGCCAGATCTCAATCCAAAAGAGCACCTCTGAGATTCCTATTGAAGCAAAAGGATGTCCAATGTGGTATATATTCTAAACATGACTAAAACTAGATGAAAGTCAACTTGCAATGATGGAAGTTCACAGTGTACCTTTATTCCTTTTTTAAACATACTTTGGGAACAAAGAATAATTAGATCAATTCCTTTATGAATCGCACTGTCATGTTTAAAGGCAGAGCTGATGGACATGATCATGGCCTGAAACTGTGGGTAGACTGACTAATGAGCTGCCTTCATGCTGGGTCCCTACTGGTCACCTGCTGCGGTTACTGCTCTGACTAAACATGATGAAAACATTGCTCTGTTCCCTGCTTTGATCTCTCGCTCTGTTCTCTCTACGTTCTCTCAGTCCCTCATTCCTCTCTCGTTCTCATCCTACAATCTCTCTCTCACGCGCTTTGTTTACGCTCTGTCCCAGCTGGTTCTCTGCTCTCTTAGCTGGTCGCCGTAGGCTCAGGATAGAGAACATCTCTGACCATATGTATGAATCTGTCTGACAAAACAGCTGTGTGAGTTCCCCAGGCATGCTTCATGATATAAGATGCTAGCATCCTGTGCTGATTTTTCATATCATTAGTATTATTATTAAAAAATAAGGCAATAAAGAAGTATTGTTTAATTGTGCCCTGACCCATATGTAACTTCTGTATTAAGCAATTTTCCTGCCACTGGAGCATTTCAAAATTGTAATATTTTTGCAGTCAACACAGGCCAGCTGCTACGACAGTCATTGTGCCTCACCAGACCACTCTTATCAAGAGCCGACAGCACAGAATGAGTAAGAATGAGTTGCTCACAAAGGATGCATTGTTGTGTTCCAAAAAAGCCAGACGTTTCTGTGCCAAAGAAACATTACCATTTTCTAACTTCTTGCTGGCAATTGGATTTAAATGAGTCGTTTTTTGCTGCTGACCTCACAAAGCCATGGCGAGTCATTTTTGCAACTCGGTTTCAATAAATGCATTTTGCCTAGACTGGAAAGTAAGATTTAGTAGTATACAGTTGAGTGCATCTGACTCATATTACATTAGAGTATAATAGAAGACTAAATGTATCACTGCAGGTTTTCAACATTTTTGATTCTGTGCAAACTATCGCAAACATATTTATTCATGAATGAGTAAATGAGCCATCAAACCTTCTCCATTATGAAGTGAAATAAATCCATGCACTTACAAAACCTCTGTGCCAGAATACAAAGTCTTTTTTGTCGTTTTAATAGAAACACAAATATAATTTGGAATTGTTAGAATTAATATTGTGAATTTCTGTGTTTTAGCTTCTGAGAGAAGCTTTTGAGTTGTACGAGTTTTTTTATACTGTAGAGAGTGTGCTAAGTTATATGATAATTAAAATAAACCATATGAGTTGTTCAATAATTTTCATGAAGTTTCTCAAGTAACAGCAAACATGATCGGTAATTGCGTTTATAATAGTGCTGGGCAATGATTAATTGCGATTAATCACATCCAAAGTAATTTGTGTGTGTGTGTGTGTGTGTACATAATATATGTGTGTGTACTGTGTGTATTTATTATGTATATATAAAGAAACAAACACACAGTATATATTTTTTAAATATTTACATGTATTTGCATGTGTGTATATTTATATTCATATAATTTATATAATATAAAATATATATTTTATATATAAACGTAACAGTTTTCTTAAATATATACATGTGTGTGTATTTATAGATATATTATGGGCACAAAAACTTTTTGTATGCAATTAATCACAATTAATTGTTGCCCAGCACTAGTTTATAATGCATATTAGTTGTCATTATAATTTTAACCATTATGAAGCATGACTAGCATTCCCAGATTTGTCAATTAAAGCTTGAAACAAAAAAACAAACAAACAAAAAAAACAGGAATGACTAAATATGTATTCTAAAAACTAAACAGGACATCTGACACAGGACCTAAAAAAAAAAAAAATTAACAAATTTAAAAACAAATTAACACTACATGGACCATCAGATATGATGAATAAGACCCATTTATACTGTGACAACTAAAAATGTACATCATCTGAAAAGATTTACTTTCTATTCAGCTGACAACTGTAAATAAATCATTTTAATACCTACTGACCTACTGTACCTAACAACTAAACTTTCTAAAACAGCAACTAAGATGTGTGCAAATAAGTGTCTAGCTAATACAGTAACACAGCAACAGTATTAGTTATTATCTCCATGTCAAGACCTACTGATCCATGTGAGTGGATGTGTGGGATGCACTGGACTGCCATATTTTGGCACACTGAGTATCTTTTCATATGCTGCAAGCCTGCTGATGAAGCGAACTTATGGTATCATATATTTTGCAGTTCAGTGTGGAGAGGGTCGTCGCTGAAAACCGCTCAGCATGAAGTTCCAGTTTGAAGATCTATGACTCTTTAATTGATGACTCTCCTGAAACCCATTTGAAGGAGGAAATTACAGCAAATAGCTTTTCATTTTTAAAAAATGAAACCAAATGGATGCTTGATGATAATGTCCTCTTGGGGAACACAAGGGCGAAGACACGAGGTGAAATGAAAATAAGAGTTCTGCTTTTCAGTGCCTTTTATGCCAAAATGGGAATTGACTTTTTATTGAAAAGTTTTCTCTTTCCACAGCATGGTCATTAAGATAATGATCAAGGCCCTAAAACATTGCAAGATTGTTTAGAAAATATATCTTTGTGATTGCAGTGTTTTCTTCTTTCAAGATCAAGATATTCCAAATAAGCTGTCTCAGGCAATATATTCAATCTCAGCAAAGTTTTTAAAGACTTTAATGTGAACTAATGTGTGCTTAGTACAATTAGTCATTGATTTTTTTCTCCAGCATCTAATAGCTTTTGACCACACTGCAGTGTCTTTATCTCTAGTGCCTCAGAAATGCCTGCGCCGACCTAAAAGTGCCGGACGGGAGGCATTCAGACACCCAATTATTGAACTTTTCAACAAATAAAGCACAATCTTTCAGAGATGACTGACAGCAATGTGGGAAGTTGAAGAGCTAGACACAAAGACTATGTTCAGACTGCAGGCAAATCAGATTTTTTCTCAAATCAGATCTTTTCAAGCAGACTGTCCGCACTATTAATTGCAAGTGATTAAATCCGATTTGTGCGTCCAGACAAACAACTTATCAGCATGGGTTGCTTTGGTTACAACGTAGGCGTGCCCATGTTTTCGATGAAGCCTTCAAAGTAGATGTAGGAAAAATAAAGGTGCATCATATCAATCTTCAAATAAGCGCCCTGTCGAGTTGCGATGCAGAACTCCTCTGACACACGTCAAAAAAACTCGGCGACGGAGGAGACTGATATATATTCCGATGTCCTGTGCTGCCAGCTTCGGCTTCGTTTGAATATTGTATGAATACTTCTGCCATTTTCGTTACCATTTTTGACGTTATCGTTGTGTGTCATTTTAGGAGTGACGAAAAAGACAATTTGAAATCCATTATGAGCAGCCAGAGTGTCCAGACTGAGACTCATCTGTATCTAAATCTGATTGGAATCACATTTCAAACCGTCTCCATATGCAGTTTAAATCAGATTTGGAAAAATATGATTTCATGTTTGTTTTTTTTTTGCTGTCCAGAATTTCAAAAACCCATCTGGATATCTCAATATGAAATAGCTTTTGCTGACAGTCTGAACAAGGACAAATATTCACACTGAAGTTCCCAATGTAAAAATGCTGAGAAAATACATTCAAACCAGTGGCTCAAACTCATCTCCTGAAGGGCCACAGCCCTGCATTAACTTCAACTGAGTTAAACACACCTGAATAACTCATCAAGGCCATCTGGATTACTAGAAACTTCCAAGCAGGTGAGTTGGAGCTGGATTCGGTTAAATTCTGGGCTGTGGCTCTCCAGGAACTGATTTGAGACCACTGATTTAAACTATAACACATAAACCGTGAATGCTTTCTGTAAAATAAATAAAATGTAAATTGCAGAATTCTCTGTGAGTAACTACCCTGTCCATAATCCTGAAAAGAGATCCACCAATCAAATAAGCCACTGTTACCATGGAAACGAGAGTTGCTCAGTAGTGACCACACACTCCCAGTGATTTAATCAAGAGACTACACTTTTAGAAAGACTGAAATAGTAAAGTGAATGGGAAAAAACACATCTGAAACCAAGGACGCTTAAAAAAATGGACGTCCCTATTGCACTCTGTTATCCTCTGTATCTACAGCAGTTAGCTATGTCTGGGCTTTATCCCAGACATACTTGTGAAGTGCTGGAGTTGGCAGGCTTTCCCACACTGCACTGTTCTACTTGGAGCAACATGGGTCAGAAAGTCAGATTTTTCCATCAGATGTGTGAGGCCCTATGGTAGGAATAAAAGAATGTAGGGCAAAGAGTCGAAAGAGGGGGGTTTTTAGACAAGGGTAGCAGTTACAGTTAAATAGTAAATCAGTAGGGATTATGCAACAATAACTGAGGGTTTTCTTTTCTAATAGTAATATGCTAATATTAATACTATTAATATCAGGGATGTGTCCTCTGATGAGGCAGCACCTTCTGAAAATACTGAATGAGAAAAAAAATCATAGTATAAAAATAAAACAATGACAATATTACAAAATATAACATTAAAAAGTGTATAAATCAAAGAAACATTGTCCAGGGTTGCCAGGTTTTCACAACAAAACCCTTCCAATTGCTACTCAAAACTAGCCTTTTGAGGGGGTCACTGGTAAAAATCGCAATCAATCGGTAATTGAAAATTAATGGTAGAAAGTCACTTGAGAGGACGCAATTTCCTCCATCGTGATATTGGATATGAATGGTTATGATCAGCTGTGATTGGTTTATGCGATAAATCCCGCCTCTTGTGTTTGTGTGTGTTCCGTGTTCGCCAGTCAGTCTGAATGAAAAATATAATGCCATTAATGGAAAGACTAATTTAAAAAAGTAGGTAAACAGCTCACACACTTAGATACAACCACTTTTTGTCAAAATAAAACGGCATGAGAACATGATCTGTTGGAGTGAATAATCAGCTTGGCGAAATTTAAAGTAAATCTCAGTGTCTGACTAATATTTACCACGCTTGTTGACTGATGATCCGAAAAATTCTGAAATATTTAAAAGTTAACTAAATAGAATAGGTGAACATAAGTTCACAAATAAAATATATTGTTTAACTTGTTACTACCTTAAGTTATTATTTAAAAATAAATGTAAAATGCTTAAAAACACTAACTTGATGAGATTCATTGCAAATCTCTCATTATCTATTATTACCAAATCTTTTATCAACTTGTTTTCTTTCAATAAGCACAGAGTTTTTATTTCTTATTGGTTTAGTTGATCTGAGCTAACGCATGTTCATTTTTGAATGAATATTGGCAAAACTGTCCATAACTAGCTTTTTTTCACTTAACCCTTTAACTGTCACTCACATTTTTTAACATAGACGTGAAAAAGCACTTTCCAAACTTACATTTTTATAACTCATGAACAAAAACATTTTGTAATATAATTTTGAAGTACATTTTCAAGGTAATGCAATGTCTGATTTTAAAATGGTTTTCAAAGGATGAATTTTGAGATTTTAAGTTTTTAAGTGATATATAATTACTTTTGATTTCTAAAGTGTGATAGGCAATGAAGAAAGTCTTTTTGAGACAAAGGTCAGAACTCCTGTTATGATTTTTTGAGGTGCACTCTTGTCATAAATTAATCTATTACTTTTGCTATATAATGTGTAGAATGTGTAAGTCTTAGACCTTTCCAACAATATATAGTTTGATTAGATTAGGACTTATTTGTGATATGGTGAAGTTAACTTAGGTGTCCCGCTAACAGGACAGGTGACAGTTAAGAGGTTAAAAACTGAGGTGCATAAGCTCAGATTAAAGGCCTACAAATAATCAGTTTCAAAAATAAATACAAAAACTGTGCTTATCGGAAGAAAACAAGTTGCCAAAAAGATTGAATGCAAGATATGATGATAATATAGCATAATGAGAGATTTACAAGCAATTTATTTAAAAGGCCATTTTTGGCCGGGATCACCAAATTAGGTAATATCTCTTCAGCACAGCACAAGGGTTAAAAATGTTTGAACATTTGGCAGTCCAGTCAGATCATGTCAAGAGCAAGATGTTAAAAATCACAGCTGTTATTACTTCCCGGTTATCTATCACACAAAGCAGGTCACGTTGAGTGCATTGCATTGCAGTATAAGGTATTCCACACAGTCAGCTCTGTTATATACTTTATATTTGAGCAAATTTAGTAAGGTGTTCCAGAGGTTTTATGCATATGGAAAAATTACATTCTGTGTGCAGTACGTACTGCAGCAAAAACAGTATGGCAGTACGCTATTCTGCAATTGGCATGTTTTAGTAAAACTCCACAGAGAGGAATTGTATAGCCAGAATTCATCCACCAAGAAAAATAGGACGTTTTGAATTAAAATTCTGTAAATTAGCTTTATAGCACTAACAAATGAAATTCACGGTTTACAAATTTTTTTTTTTTTTTTACTCAATCCTTTATGTAAGAATTTCACATTCCTGCTTTTAAACCATCTGGAATACCTTGCCATGTAAACTTCCATTGTATGCACATTACTACAAATGTGTTTTCCATTTGTGCTTAAAAATGCTGGATGAGTCAGAATTCTTTTCAGCAAGCCCCAGATGCTGTTGAGAGATGTAGAGGTGGTATTTAATAATACATCCTAACAGTACAAAAGAGAGTCAAATTCACTTCCTCAAGGTGAGCTCAGCAGTAGCCTTATGAACTGTACAATGCTGCAGGAGCAGCCCATTCATTCTCTTGCTGTAAACCGAAGAACTGTGAACCCTACTTTTAAGGAACTGGGCTTGATATCTGAAATTATGATAAATGTGTTGGGTCTTGATGTCCAGGTCTTTGGGCTTGGAATGATGAACTCCGCTGAAACAAAGACCCAGAGGGATTTTGTTTGGCCATGGCCAACAATAGGGGACAAATAGTTCAGTTACAAAGGCTGATGTCATATCTCTTAATTTGACATATTTGTTAAAATAAATAAATAAACAACAACAACAATAATAATTAAAGCTGCAAGCAGCGATGAACGGGCCCTCGCACCCGGGCTCACCGCCGACCGGTGGCTTTAGGGAAACAGCGAACGGTGGGCACTATGCTTTTAACATAGTAAATTTAGGAGGAATATATCAAAGTCATTTAGATGTGCCAAACTTCATGCTGCCAGCTGGTGGCGCTATGCCTATAACTGAATATTGGCATGTAGACGTCTTCAGGTCAGCGCTTTTATCAAACATATGAAGTTTGGTGCAGATTGAACATGGTATGCTTGAGTTAGTGTAAGACAAGTCATTTCCTGTTGCCAGCTGGTGGCGCTATAATTGTAATGGAATATTGGCCTTTAGATGTGTTCAGGCCAGGACTCTTATCGAACATATGAAGTTTGGGGCAGATCGGACATTGTATGGCTGAGTTACAACAACTTCCTGTTTCATGGCATTAATAGGATGCATTAGCACTTAGAAAGTGTGTCTAGCATATTTAGCACAATATGGCATATTTTGCTGTGCTTTTAATAGACCATCACAGTGTTAAACATGTCACTTCCGGTTGCCAGCAGGTGGCGCTATGACTTTAACTGAATATGAGCATGTAGATATCTTCAGGCCAGGACTCTTATCAAACATGTGAAGTTTGGGGAAGATTGGACATTGTTTGCAGGAATTGCAACAACTTCCTGTTTCATGGCTTTAACAAGATGCTTTAGCACTTAGTAAGTGTTGCTAGCATGTTTGAGTGTGTTTTTAGCAAGTTTAGCACTCACTGGCTTATTTTTGTGTGTTGCTAATAGTGTATCACAGTGTTAAACATCACTTCCTGTTGACAGTAGGTGGCGCTATGACTATAATTGAATATTGTTATGTAAATGTGTTCAGACCAGGACTCTTATCAAACCTGTTAAGTTTGGGGCAGATTGGACATTGTATGCCTGAGTTACTGTAGCTTCCCGTTTCATTGCATTAATAACATGCTTTAGCACTTAGCTAAGTGTTGCTAACATGTTATAGCATGTTTCTAGCTTGTTGCTACCCTATTTAACACTTGTTGATATTTCTAAAATGTTGCGTTCATTACAGAGTGCAACATCTCACTTCCTGTTGCCAGCAGGTGGAGCTATGACTATAACTGAATATGGGCATGGGCATGTGTTCAGGCCAGGACTCTTATCAAACATGTTAAGCTTGGGGCATATTGGATATTGTATGCCTGAGTTACAGTAACTTCCTGTTTCATTGTATTATTAGCATGCTTTAGCATTTTAGCTAAGTGTTGCTAGCATGCTTTACTATGTTTGTAGCATGTTGAATATTAAGTTTGGGTCAGATTGGACATTGTATGCATGAGTTACAGCAATTTGTCTTTGTATTAATATCATGCTTTAGCTCTTAGCTAAGTGTTGCTAGCATGTTTTAACATGATTCTAGCATGATCCTAGCCTATTTAAAACTTGCTAACGCTTTTTAATATGTTGCTAGGAGTCCGTAACACCGTTAAACATGTCACTTCCTGTTGTCAGGAGGTGGCGCTATAACTATAACTGAATATGGGCATGTATATATCTTCAGACCAGGACTCTTATCAAACATGTGAAGTTTGGGGCAGATTGGACATTGTTTACATGAATTACAACAATTTCCTGTTTTATGTCTTTAACAACATGCTTTAGCATTAAGTAAGTGTTGCTAGCATGTTTGAGTGTGTTTTTAACTACTTTAGCACTCAATGGCTTTTTAGTGTGTTGATAATAGTGTATCACAGTGTTAAACATGTCACTTCCTGTTGACAGTAGGTGGCGCTATGACTATAACTGAATATAGGCACGTAGTGTTCAGGCTAGAACTCTTATCAAACATATTAAGTTTGGGGCAGATTGGACATTGTATGCCTGAGTTACAGTAACTTCCTGTTTCATTGCATTAAGAGCATGCTTTAGCATTTAGCTAAGTGTCGCTAACATGTTTTAGCATGTTTCTAGCATGTTGCTACCCTATTTAACACGTGTTGATATTTTTAAAATGTTGCTAGGCATCCACAACAGTATTAAACATGTGACTTGCTGTTGCCAGCAGGTGGCGCTATGACTATAACTGAATACGGGCATGGGCATGTGTTCAGTCCAGGACTCTTATCAAACATGTCAA
The DNA here is from genome assembly GCF_022985175.1 of Labeo rohita. NCBI lineage: Eukaryota > Metazoa > Chordata > Actinopteri > Cypriniformes > Cyprinidae > Labeo > Labeo rohita. The sequence goes on along the minus strand of NC_066880.1, from coordinate 25,826,714 downwards.
GTTTGGGGCAGATTGGACATTGTATGCCCGAGTTAAAGTAACTTCCTGTTTTATAGTATTATTAGCATGCTTTAGCATATTAGCTAAGTGTTGTTAGCATGCTTTACTATGTTCGTAGCATGTTGAATATTAAATTTGGGTCAGATTGGACATTGTGTGCATGAGTTACAGCAATTTTCTTTTTCTTTGTATTAATAGCATGCATTAGCTCTTAGCTAAGTGTTGCTAGCATGTTGTAGCATGACTGTAGCATGTTGCTAGCCTATTTAAAACTTGCTAATGCTTTTTAATATGTTGCTAGGAGTCCGTAACAGTGTTAAACATGTCACTTCCTGTTGTCATCAGGTGGCGCTATGACTATAACTGAATATGGGCACTGACATGTGTTCAGGACCAGACTCTTATCACACCTGTGAAGTTTGAGGCAGATCGGACATTGTTTGCCTGAGTTACAGCCACTTCCTTTTTCATGGCGACACGTCAAATTTTGTCAGGCCGCCACGGACACGCCCCTCGATGAAAACTCAAAAGCTTCGCAATTTAACATCGCAAGGGCCTTATGATAACACTCAGCAAATTTGAAGATGATCGGATAAAAACTGTAGGAGGAGGTCGTTAAAGTACGAGGCCTGAAAATGGCAAAAACTGCACAAAAATCGTACAGGAAATTCGATATAACGGACTTCCTGTTGGGTTTAGGATGTTGTACCAGGAGACTTTTTTGTAGGTATTGGTGTGCTACACCTGTGTACCGAGTTTCGTACATGTACGTGAAACGCAGCTCGAGGCGCACTCCGTTGAAATTTTATAGGTGGCGCTATCGAGCCATTTTGCCACACCCACTTCTGAAAACCATATCAGATGTAAATTTTCACCAGGACTGATGCGTGTGCAAAGTTTCATGAGTTTTCGAGCATGTTTAGGCCCTCAAAAAGACTTTTTACTTTGGAGAAGAAGAAGAAGAAGAAGAAGAAGAAGAAGAATAAACAGAGCAATTCCAATAGGGTCCTCGCACTGCAGTGCTCGGGCCCTAATAATAATAATAATAATAATAATAATTGGTAATACACTAAAAGGCAAAAGCTTTTGAAGAGTAAGATTTTTTAAAGTTTTTTTTTTAAAGAAGCCTCTTCTGTTTACCAAGCCTGTATTTGTTTGATCCAATATATAGTAATATCAGTAATATTGTGAAATATTTTTACTATTTAAAATAACTTTCTTCTTTTTGAATATGTTTCAAAATGTAATTTATTCCTGTGATCAAAGCTACATTTTCAGCATCATTACTCCTGTCTTCAGCTGCTTAAGAAACATTTATTATTATTATTATTATTATTATTATCAATATAACAGTAATTTTGAGTATTTTTTGATCAACATTTATATAAATATAAATAAATAAATAAATATATATATATATATATATATATAAAATTTATTTTTATTTGCTTTAAATTGATCAAAAGTGATGATAAAGACATTTATAATGCTAAAAATTTTTCTTCTGAAGTTCTTCTGAACTTTCTGTTCATCAAATAAACCTGTAAAAATTCTACTGAGCTGTTTTCAACATAATAATAATAATAATAATCATAATAATAATAATAATAATAGTACTACTACTACTACTACTACAACTACTAATAATAATAACTGTTTTTTGAGCAGCAAATCAGAATATTATAATGATTTCTGAAGGATCATTTGACTGGAGTAATGATGCTAAAAATTCAGCTTTGAAATCACAGGAATAAATTTTAAAATACATTTTAAAATATATTCAAATAGAAAACAAAATTTTACTGTTTTTTTTTTTCTCTAATTTGGATCAAATAAATTCAGGCTTGGTGAGTAGATAAGACTTCATTAAAAAACATTAAAATTCTTACTGTTCAAAATTTTTTGGCTGGTACTTAACAATAAGGTCTCATTTACATTTACATTAGGTAATGCGCTAGCTAATATGAAACAAAAAATCAGCAATACATTTCTTGCAGCATTTATTATTTATTATCAATGTTAATGTGAGTTAAAAAATGCTCATTCATGTTAGTTCACAGTGCATTAACGTTAACCGATAAAACGTGATTTTAAAAATGCTTTAGTAAATGTTGAAATTAACAGTAGCTAAGCTTTAAATCAATTTTTTTTAATCAAAAGATATTCTTATCTTTTGTTTTTGAATACCAGTATTTTGCATTCCAAACATTCCTTTTGGCATTAATTGTAATAATCAGTGAGATTTTCATACAAGATCCTTTTCAAACTGTTGCTCTTCCATTAAAGTACTTGACCAGAGAAAACTGGCTGTAAAAACTGGCTGTCTACTTGCATTATGTTATGAATTGCATACAACACATTTAGGAACAAACAGATTTTGCATTTGCTGAAGAAAATGTAAGTGGTGCTTGAAAATTTGCCATGGATGTTCTGGTTGGTTGCCAAGGCATTGCTATGCAGTTGCTATGGTGTTCTGAGAGGTTTCATCACATTGCTATGCAGTTCCTCTGGTGTTCTAGGTGATCCTAGGTGGTTATTTATTGACCCAAGACGGATTGCATCCACAAGCCTTTATAATATCCTGCTCTCTATAATCTGAAGTCCAAGTGTTTAAAAGAGAAGTCCACTTCCAGAACAAAAATTTACAGATAATGTACTCACTCACCCCCTTGTCATCCAAGATGTTCATGTCTTTCTTTCTTCAGTCGTAAAGAAATTATTTTTTGAGGAAAACATTTCAGCATTTTTCTTCATATAATGGACTGCTATGGTGCCCAGAGTTTGAACTTCCAAAATGCGGCTTAAATGATCCCAAATGCGGTTGTAAACGATCCCAGCTGAGGAAGACGGGTCTTATCTAGCAAAACAATTGGTTATTTTCATAAAAATAATACAATTTATATACTTTAAAATGTCAAACGCTCATCTTGTCTTACTCTGCTTGAACTCTGTTTTTTCCGGTTCTTGACAGTTAGGGTATGTCAAAAAACTCCCATGTCATGTTCTCCCTCAACTTCAAAATCGTACTGTATCACCTTTTACCTTTTTTGTTAAGGTTGTTTGATCTTTTTTTGCATGTTCACTTTGCAAAGACTGGGTCGGTACTTTTGCAGCGATGTAGGATGATTTTGAAATGATTTCTGAAGTTAAGAGAGAAAATATTATTGGAGTTTTTTGACATACCCTGACTGTCTTGAGGCAGAATACACAGAGTTTAGGCAGAGCAAGACAAGATGAGCGTTTGAGATTAAAAAGTATTTATATAGTTTTTTTTTTTTAATGAAAATAACCAATTGTTTCGCTAGATAAGACCCTTCTTCCTCGTCTGGGATCATTTACAACCGCATTTGGGATCGTTTGAAGCCACATTTAAACTGCATTTTGGAAGTTCAAACTCGGGGCACCATATCAGTCCATTATATGGAGAAAAATCCTGAAATGTTTTCCTCAAAAAACATAATTTCTTTAAGACTGAAGAAAGAAAGACACGAACATCTTAGATGACAAGGGGGTGAGTACATTTTCTGTAAATTTTTGTTCTAGAAGTGGACTTCTCCTTTAAAAAATAACAATCTGAGGTATCTTTCATAATCATAGTAGAAACAAAGCTGAACAAATTGCACACCAAAAGTCAATATTTAAAGTAAAGGGTTTGCTCAGATACTTAAGTAGGAGTAATAATAACACTTACGTTAGTAAACACATATAATGATGTGTGAAATCTGGAATCTGGATTCAAACACTTGTGTAATGTTTGTTTCAGGCCTTCAAATGACTATAATCTAAACACTGAGGCCAAAGCCAAAATTACATTTGCAGTAGGTGCTGTTGTGGTTTGCCAGCAGCATGGATTATTGCTTTGAGGACTTCTGTTCTTGTTTTGGTGTTGCAGCCCTGGAGTGGCCAGTTGCGTTACTGAGGGACTGTCTTCGTGATGGCTTGAGGATGATTGTGATGGACCAAGACTGAAAATTGAACCAGAAGGAAAAAAATGACACTTTAGTAATTCTCTCTCTCTTTGCCTCTCTTTCTTTATCTCGTTTCTCAGACTCACTACGGTGATGGAGAGTATATTATTAGACAAGGCGCCAGAGGGGACACATTCTTTATCATTAGCAAGGGAAAGGTAAGATCTTTTCCACCACAGAGACAAAATACCACTACGATTGCATGCATGAACAACTTTTGAAGAAAAGTTTCTTCCCTGTCATCATTTACTCGCCCTCATGTCATTCCAAACCTGTATGCAGTTTTTTTTTTTTTCTCCAAAAGTTTTCTCCAAAAGATCTCCAAAAGTTTTGAAGGATCTTCATGCAGCACTTTCACATACTACAACAGAGTACTTCATTATGTCTGTCATGCTTCAAAAAAAGGGCAGAAACCACTGTAAAAAGTATCTTAAAAAGAAGTACATGTGAGCTGTATGCTGTATTCCAGATCTTCAAAACAGTAAGATTTTTAATGTTTTTTTTTTTTAAAAAGTCTCTTCTGCTCACCAAGCCTGCATTTATTTGATCCAAAGTACAGCAAAAATAGTACAATTTTGAAATATTTTTACTTTATTTTTATTTTTGCTTTGCATTTGAATATATTTCAAAATGTAATTTATTCCTGTGATTTCAAAGCTGAATTTTTAGCATCATTACTCCAGTCACATGATCCTTCAGAGATCGTTGTAATATTCTGATTTGCTGCACAAAAAAAAACAACAACCAAAAAAAATTATACTAACTCCAAGCTTTTGAATGGTATCGTGTATAATGTTACAAAAGCTATTTCAAATAAATACTGATCTTTGGATCTTTCTTTTCATCAAAGAATCCAGAAAAACTGTCTCAACTTCTCAAGTGTTTTAAATAATAATAATAATAATAATAATAATAAAAATAATAAATGTTTCTTGAACGGCAAATCAGCATATTAGAATGATTTCTGAAGGATCATGTGACACCGAAGACTGGAGTAATGATGCTGAAAATTTAGCTTTGGTCACAGGAATAAATCACATTTTAAAATATATTTAAATAGAAAGCATTTATTTTAAATAGTAAAAATATTTCACAATATTACTGCTTTTGCAGTATTTTGGATTAAATAAATGTCGGCTTGGTAAGCAGAAGAGGCTTCTTTAAAAAACATTAAAAATCATACTGTTCAAAAACTTTTGACTGTTAGCGTACATTATCTTACATTACATTATCTTAAAGAACTTTACATCATTATTCACTCACAAGCTTCCCCTCTAATAAAGGAATTATTTATAAAGTTGAATGGACTACAAAAATTGTAATTGGATGAAAACTTTATTAATCAATAGTCTGTCCTGTAATAGTTTGTGTGAAAGGGAATAAAAGTTGTTAGGGTTTTACCACCACTAGTGTTCATTTCAGCTGAAAACTGCAGAGAATTGTATATATGAAGCACTTTTTTTCCATTAACCTTTTTGATTTGAGAGCTACAGAGAAGGGGAAGAAGTTAAGTGAGTAGTAAATTTCAGTCTCTTCCTCCCACAAAGCTGTTGACTGACTTTATAAGACTTGGAATATAACCCATACAGATTATTTTGCTGTTATGGATTTTATTGTGTTTCTGAAGATTGACAGACGTGGTCACTATGAAAGAAAAGAGCTGTCTGTCCTTTGAAGTTCTTCCTTCAAAATGTTAATTTTTTTGTGAACTATCCATTAGTAGATTTTAAAGAGCCCTTAATCCGAAAACACCCTCGCTATTATTGCTATATCATTTAGTATCCTCAGTGCCAACTAATAAGAAATGTAAATGCTAAATAATTGATCATTTAGGAACAAATCAGAAGATTATTCAAAGGATAGTCCACCCAGAAAAGAAAATTCTGTCATTAATTATCCACCCTCATGTCGTTCCAAACCGGTAACACCTTCGTTCCTCTTTGGGACACAAATTAAGATATCTTTGATAAAATCTGAGAATTTTCTGACCCTGCATAGACAGCAACGCAATGCTCAAGGTCCAGAAAGGTAGCAAGGACATCATTAAAATAGTGGTTCAACCCTGATGTAATGAAGCTACAAGAATACAGAGAAAACAAAAATAACTTTATTTAACAATTTCTGGTCTTCCGTGTCAGTGTCCGCCACCATTCACAAGAGTACCACAACACATGACGCAGGAGCCGGTGTACTGACGTACAAACAGAGGAATGCAAACTGCACATAAAACAGTCTTCATAAACATGTCTGAAGATTTCGACAGAGAGGATGACTTGCATTTTTTTGCCTAGCCTTACTTATTTAAACCAGAATTTGCAGACGATGAACTAAGAGAGTTGGATGTTCTACATCAGACATATGCTCTGTGGTGCTCTCGTCAATGCGCGTCGGAGACACGGAAGACATTGTTGAATCAAGTCGTTATTTATTTATTTATTTTTTTTGTGCACAAAATGCTTCATAACATAATGGTTGAACCACTGATGTCACATATACTACTTTAACAATGTCCTTACTACATTTCTGGGCCTTGAGCCAGTCAAGGTTTCAGTTGTGTTACTGTTTGTGCAGGTCAGAAAGCTCTCGGATTTGATCAAAAATATCTTAATTTGTGTTCCAAAGATGAACGGAGGTCTCCCGAGTTTGGAATGACATAAGGGTGAGTAATTGATGACAGAAAGTCTTCTTTAATAATCAATTATCTGTACTTACAGGTAAACGTTACTCGAGAAGATCCACCCAATGGGACCCCTGTCTATCTGCGGGCGTTAGGTAAAGGAGACTGGTTTGGAGAAAAAGCCCTTCAAGGGTAAGAAATTTTTGCACACTACTTACAGCGCTGCAATCGCAGCTGGCCGCTGTCCATGTTTACGAAAGCAAGCATTGACATCAATTATGTGCTCGATGGATCGTTTGCTGCAGGGACAGCCTAATGGGCTGTTAACTGAGGAAAATCAAATGCACATCCAAACAAAGCATCTGTTTTGACTTGTGTTCAACTCGCTACGGGAATACTTTAGAAAGCATTTGAACTTAACACGAAAACAAAATGCTTCCTAAATGCACAGTCCTGATTCATGTTGAAATAAATCATAATAATCAACTTGCTCCACCTCTGAAGCAGCTTACTTTTCCAAATCACAGATACCTCTTATTTGTGAAGTCTTCCTCTACATTTTTTCTTCTGCTTCACTTGGTAATATTTCACATTATGGAAGTGAGCTGTGAACTGCGTTTCATTTGGCTTTTAACCTGATTTGAAATGGGCTTATATGAAAATGCCTGTCATATTTGAGGCTTTATTTGCAAGGGTACCATCTAATGGACTGGGAGTAGAGCTAATTTGAAAAGAAGATGAGACCGGTTGTGTCAGAACAGTCAGATGCACATCTAGTCCTCCCCACCTCATATTTCTCACAGAGCCGACCAGTTATGAACATCATCCTCCGCTCTATTTCCATATTCTTGCACAATCCCACTGCTGCTGATTCAATAGAGGCCAAATGCAGGCACCTTCACTCAGCTTCCATTATGGCTTTCGATTTGTGTTTCAAGTGAGTTATTCCTGCTGAGCAAAGAGATGCTTTTTAGATGTAATTTACACATTTATTTCCACATGGTTGTTTTAGTTTTGAAACTTTTTGAACATCTGTTGCAAGGGACGCTGATAGAACGTATGCAGTGGGGACCCCTAGTGGAGAGCAGAGGAAGTGTTAGAGCATTAATGGTCGTGGATGTGACAAACAACAATCTATTTTATTGTTATTGTTGGGCAATTACCCTAATGAATAGTAGTAAACACAGTAAATGATTTCTACAATGTTTTTTTTTCCCATTTAACAAGCATGCATCAATGCACTTGGCTGCTGTTGCACAGCTGTGTTGCGATATTGAGCTTGTCATCGACCCTGAAAAAAAGGGCAAGCTGCTAATGGACCGAAATAAAGAGCCTGCAGATTTCCGTGCTGGGAAAATTAATATTTGTTAGGATTAACTTGAATGAGAGAGTGGTAGGATATGTTACGACCGCAGGACTCATGGGACGAGAGCTCTTGATGAAATCTTGGCTCAAGGAAGACATACTTTCTTTGCTTTTGATCTCCAACGTTCAAGAAGTCTAAAACAGAAGTGCCTCTGGTTCAGTACACTATGCCATCCTTCAATGCACAAGTGAAATGAAATATTGTTTCTGAGCTTTCTGATATCAAAAGTACAGATATAGCTGAGAAACTAATCTAGACTTTTTTTTTTTTTTTAGCTTTAGCTTGAGTGTTTGGTCTCAAATGACTCTTGAATTTCAGCTTTTTCATTGTTTCTACAGCCAGTAATTCACATCAAAAAACAATTTTGGTCACAAAAAAAACATATTCGACTAACCATGTGACATTTTACAAATGTAAAGCTAACAATAAACAGTACTTTCACTGCATTTATTAATCTTGGATGATGTCATTTTTAATACATGTATACATTTTAACATTTAAAATGCTATAAATTAACATTAATCTATCATAAACATACAATAGTATATTTATAAGTTAACTTAAAAATAAACTATTAGTAATGTTAATTTAAATAATTATTTAATTCTGTTTTTGATTGCATTGATAGTATCTAATTACCAGTTTTATTAGCTACAATATATGTAGACTATTATTAAATTTAAGCACAATCTATTTTTACTATAGGAAATATTATAAGGGCAAGGTTTTATCATTGCATGTGCATTTTTTTAATCGGCTGTATATTTATAGTTATACGCTGAGTGATCTATTGATCAATTGTTACTGTTTCTATTCACAATGCCACCTAGTTAGATGGCTCTCGCTTTGATCTGAGCCCAAGGACAACCAAGCTGATGAGTTGTAATATGCTGTGTAGTGTATTAGTTTTCGCCTGAAGAGGTGTTACTCCTACAAATGTGTGTTCTTGATCTTCATGTCTTTGATCTCACCTCTCACTCTCAGCTTTAATTAGTACACAATCTTGCGTTTGTGTTTTGGTTGTTGTTTGTTTAGTTTTTCTCCTTTCTGAATGCTAGTATGTTTAGCAAATCAATCAGTGCTTTGTTGAAGTGGATCAAGTCAGTCTTTCATCTTAAACAATATTTTTATGCCGTTCTGAGTCGTGTTTGTGTGCTATGGGAGCTGCCTGGGATTTGACTAAGTAACAGGCATAACAATAGCTGTGGTCTTGTGGATTAAAGGCTGTCCACTGCTTTGATGTGCAACAGCTTGTATGCTAAGTAAACTTTCATGTCCCTCTTAAGCAAAACACCTTGTTGAGTCAAAACAATTCATTTGCTGCCAGTTAAGGAGATGTTGACCAGACCTAGAATAATTGTCTTCTTCTGAAGTTTACACACCGGAAGGGATGTATGCAAACACACTCAGATCAAGGACCACTGTTTGGGTGGATCTAATGAAAACATGTCTGGGTCACATTACCAAAATCACCTTAGAGTCAAATGAAATTAGGCCTATTTAAAGATCATTAAGACATTTTAATGTGACATTATTTTCATGGCAATCAAGCATTTCCTTATCCCAAATTACCACATTTATTATTTATTCTCAAAGGCGATTCTCATTACGTTTTTAATACTTTAATTACAATAGAAGTTTTACAGTTTATTGAAAATGCTATTTAATAGAACAACATATACAACCATGTATAAATACACTTGTACAATTGCGAGTTATAAAGTCCAGTTATAAGGGGAAAAAAGACTGAAATTTTTCCAGAATTGCAATTCTGATTTAATAACTCACAATTTAAGTTTTTTTTTTTTTTTTTAGATTTGTGGGATATAATTTTGAAATTGTGAGAAATAAAGTTTGTATAAGTTTATATAAAGTGAGTTTATATCTGACAATTCTGACTTTATATCTCAGAATTTTAAATTTATATCCCGCAATTCTAACTTTATATCTTACAATTCTGACTTTATAACTCGCAATTCAGATTCAAAAATCTAAATTGTTACCTTTTTTTAAAAAAAAATATTCAGTGGTGGAAACGGCTTCCATAACAATTCATTTTCACTTACAATACACCATACAAAGTGGGTTTATTGGAAGCTCTTTTGGTAAGAATGCATCTGAAAAGACATTTATGTAAATTTAAATTTCCCAGAAAATTAAAAGCATTGCTATATCAGAGCTATTTCCTTGTCAGCTAAATCTCAGCTATACTTTAATGTTAATTACCACATAAAGCTTTAGTTCACTCAAAAATAAAACTTTTATTTTCATTTACCCATATATTGTTCAAACTCTGTATTAATTTCCTTTTGCTTTGAACACAAACTGATAATATTCACATTGCTTTTTTACATATATGAAAAACATACAATGAACAAGGGCTATCGTGCATTTATTTTTGAGTGCACTAACCTATAATTACAGTGCTACATTGAAGACATCTCATGCACCACAAGCGGAACGTTAACCTTGGTTTCGGTTTCTCTGAGAACCTCTCGTTGTGTCACTTTATCCTGTTATTCTTCCAGCTTGATTGACGGCTCAGACCTTTCTTTCATAAAGCTCCCCCCACACTTGCTGTCATATAGGCTCACTACATCCAGACTTTGACTGACAGCTGAAACATGTTTGCGCTGGCTGGTTTTAACCTCTCTCTGTCTTTCTTTGACTCTATCCTCACCTAATGCTGTCACAGCATTCAAAGACATCCCTCTGCTTCTGAAGTGTGGTGTGGTAATTGAAGGATGTTTCCTGGTACTGGACTTTCTTAGTGGCAGTTTTATCCTCATGTGCGATTGATGTGATAAGTGTAGCTGTGATGTGAATTGCAGAAGACTGATGTAATAATCACTTTAGGTGTTATAATTGGACCTTATTCGCAAGAGCTGTGGCACCTCTGATATGTTCGGTCTCAATGGGAGTTATCTTTTTCACAGTTGTGCCGGGAAACATCATATCTAATGAGAGCCAGTTTGAGGCAGTTGAATTCCAGCACATGCAAATGGGTCTCAAGACAGCGGACACTAATGACACCCTAAACATAGACTTGTCCACTGGAAAGTGAAGAATATTCACAACTGCATGGTGCTAATTGGAGACCCACATGTCAAAGTCGAGGATGAGGGTGGCGTGTCACAGCTTTTGTCCTTGTATTGTACAAAGGTCATATTTGAAATGTTCAGAAACATTGGAAACTGGAAACATTTTACCTTTATGATTTATTTTGTCTCTTTTCAAATGCATAAAAGCAAAAACATTGCACCAATCCATCATAAAAATAAAAGCCAAATTACTGGCTTTTTAAGGTAATTGCACATAAGTGGTTTACTGTCTGCAGCTGGTTTTCTTGATGTCCTTGTAATGTGTTGTAAAGTTGCTGAACAAATCTGCAATTTAAAGAACAATCAATGTAATTGTAAAGATGCACCATGATTTTTGCTCCTTGTTTGAGTGGTTCCTGCCTGTTTAAAACTCTCTGGCACAATGCAAGGGTGTTGTGGGTGGCTGTCAGGGAATTGTTACGCAGTTGCAAGTGGTCTTAGTGGTTTTCGTGTGTTGCAGGTGCCATGGAATTTAACGAACTGCATGATTTGAGGTAAAATTCATGTCCTTAGCATAAACAGGATGAGTTCTACCCTAAAGTTTAAAGGGAACCCCAGGTAGACTTGTATGGCATTATATACTGTAACATAAATTATATATCTTACTTAACTATGTAGTAGAAAACCCATGAAAAAATGTATGTTATTTAAAAAAAAGACGCATTGTTTTATACATATTTTAGAATATGGTGGGCACCATTGTTTTGATGACATCAAATGGTTTTGTAAGCTACTGGTGCTATCTGTTGCTAATTAACACATCTCGGAACGTAAAATACTACTATGATGACCACAGCTACTGAAAAAGCTAACAGGTGGTGATGGATATAAGCGTAGGCTTAAACCAAATGCTGCACCATCGATTTTTTTCCCCACAAGAAGTCTAAACACTCCCAGATATTAAGTGACATCCCAGCTGAGAAACTGTTTTAGTGGCTGCGGCGTCATGACAAGGTTTGACATGTTTATATCCTGCCAGGATGGCATCTAGCGTTTCATGTCTCGGCTGTTTAGTAGCTGTGGCCTACTAAAATCCTCAAAGGCATCAGGGATGAAGTGAATAGAACAAAGACGCAGATTTTTAGGAAGTTTTATTCGACTACAAGCATCTTGCCATTCTTTTCTCCTTTTCTTATCTCTAGAAAAGCAGTGAAGACTTACATCCCTTCTCTTGTTGCCCTTTGACTGAAAATTACAACCAAAAGCCGCACAATGTGGCATTGTATCACTGTTTTATTTTCTGAGTTGTGTATTCTCAGTTGTGTTGCGGTAAAAATAGCAATAGCCCCCCCTTATCCAAAATATGTATAAAACGATGTAGATTTTTAAATAACGTAAATCTTTCATGTAATTCATGATTTCATGTATCATTTAAGTTATATTAAGCCATAAAAGTCTTAATACTCAGGATTCCCTTTAATACTTGTAGTTTGGGTTTGTTCAAAAAGCATGATCAATAATACTAGCCTGCTTTAGTATACAGCAGTTTTAATGTCTTGTGATTTTTCAACACAGTCTCAGTGGAAAATCATGACTCTACCTGCACTTTTAAAAAAAACTCAAATTTCACCTATACTCAATATCAACAACTTGATAAACAGGCTCGGAGACTTGGAGTGTCAAGGTAAGATGGCATGGTCATATATGCAAATGTGTTTTTATTTCTTGTTGGCTTTTGTTGACATCTGTTTTAGGGTTGAGTTTGGTGTAGGTATTGCGTTATTGTTCAAAACACTTTTACCATAGTGCAAACTAATACATTTTAATGTTTGCATCACAAACCCAGCTCCATATATGTGCCTTTTCTGATGTGGTAAACATGCTCAGTAGTTCACCCGGTACAGCACTGCACTTGCGGTTTTTATTTCTTGTTGGCTTTTGTTAACATCTGTTTTAGGATTGAGTTTAATGTAGGTACTACGTTATTGTCAAACTTAATAGAGCATTAATCTTTTAGCACCACTCACCGGAGATTTCATTTCCGAACTGGCACAATATGCACAGCAACCAACACCATAAAACGTTGCCAGATTGTTTTGGATAAAATTGAACAAGCTTTAAACTCCACTCACTGAACATTTCAGTTTGAATGTGGCATTTCATTTGCAGAAATGTCACCACATGCACGTTTTTCCAGTGAGCCCGGGTTAACAGTTAAGAGGCACTTCCTGTTTGTGTGTGAAGGCAATCAGCCTTCCCACCTGGTTATTGTAAACTGGCATTGTGCAGCTGCTTGGAGCTGTCATTTGGAAATCTGGTCAACACACACAAAACATACACATGCAGGGCTGTGTTGAAGTTCAGGCCATCCACAAAGAGACCAGTCTATGCCTTCATCCTTCTTGTAGACCTGGACTTCACTTCCTGTGGATGTTTGTCACACTGCAGTGGGGAAGACTTCAGTGACACAGAGGGCAACCATTCTATGTAATGCCACAGATGCTGTTGTGTGCCACGTGTGTTTGTGTTATGAGAAACCTTACAGCGAGATAAATGTTTTGGTTACGCTGTGCCACGTGGTGAAAAATGCTGTAAAATAATAATGGATGATGATTAACACTGCTCCATTTGTCACTGATTAGGATGAATTATGTTGTATGGATGCAAATTTTTCTGAAATGGTATAATGGATCTTGATTTGTTGTTTTCCTCTTATTAAGTACATTTACATACACAATTATTAACAAGCTTGAGTGAGTCTTTTTAGTAGATTAAATTATGCGAAGGATTAAATCGCACACTGTTTCTGACTTTTTGAGCTACTGCTCTATATGGTCTTAGCCCGACTTTACAAAAATTGGACTGGTATGATTTCAGTCAGGCTAAAATGTTACATGACACTGTAACATTTTTACTTCAATCAAAATCAAACTTTGAAATTATGTGTAAACAAACTTATTGATTGCATAATGGTGGTATATAATTTTGTATTGCAGTAACTGTATGTCACAAAATAGTATTTCTGATTGGAATTCAACCAAAATGTCTCTATATTAAATTACCATCACATTTCATTTTGTTCACAAACCAAAAAAGATGAATATTCATAACATATGAATGATAAATTTCAGTTTATGTGACACTTCAAAACCATAAAACAAATATTATATAATATACTCGACAATTCCATAGTTCCAACTGCAAAATCTGGTTGAATAAGCCACAGTCAAGCAAATATATAAAGTCATTCTTCTATATGAAAACCCTTGGCCATAGAACAGAATGATTAATAAAAAAATAAAAATATAATGTAGCAAGCTGCACATAAACAAACTAATTTATTAGACAGTACTTGGCCCTGGACCACAAAACCAGTCATAAGTAGCACTGGTATATTTCACTTAAAAAAAAAAAAATGTTGAGTCAACTTGAAATAATTTGTTACCCCGCTGCCTTAAAATTTTTAAGTTTAGTCAGCTCAAATAAGTTTAGTCAACTTGAAATGTTAAGTTGTACTAAGTGACTACTTAGGTATTTGTGTTGACTAAACTTACAATTTTAAGGCAGCGGGGTAACAAATTATTTTAAGTTGAAACCTCAATTTGTTTTTTACAGTGTTGTAGCAATAGCCAACAAAACGTTGTATGGGCCAAAATAATCTTTTTTTTTTTAATGCGAAAAATCATTTCCATGTTCGCGTTCCATGAAGATATTTTGGAAATTTCCTGCTGTAAATATATCAAAACAAGTAATATGCATAGCTAAAAACTTAATATGGACAACTTTAAAGGTGATTTTCTCAATATTTAGATTTTTTTTTGCGCCCTTAGATTCCAGATTTTTAAATAGACGTATCTCAGTCAAACTATACATCAGAGGAAAGCTTTTTTATTTTTTTAAAGCTTATTTATTTATCTTTTAGATTATAAATCTCAGTTTCAAAAAATGTACTCTTATGACTGGTTTTGTGGTCCATGGTTACATATGTTCCCTTTTCCTTTTCTCCTGTAATAAAATGATATCATATTGTGTAATTCATCAAAAATGAATACATTACAGATTTTGACTGTGTATGATTGACATGTATTCTTTGTGTCTCCACAGAGAAGACATCAGGACGGCTAATGTCATTGCCGCTGAAGCTGTCACCTGCCTCGTCATTGACAGAGAGTGAGTTGTGTGTGTGTGTGTACTGATGCTGTGAAATTTGATTAGTCTTTCATCTTTTCCACTGTGTGCTCACTAAATTACCGCTGCTAATTTCTAACGACCTCATACGCCTTTCACTGCGGCAAGTTCATGCTAGTTTACGCCAGTTAACTACAGGGAGCCGTATCTTCTCATTTGCTATCCTTAGACAGCAGACTGTCAGGAAACAAACTATGTCCTCATTTGAGTGACACAGCGTGTGACAAAACAGTAGGAGCACAATGCCTTGCTGCACAGCAGGACTCGTAGACCTCCTCTCGACTCGTACTCCAGAGACTTTGATTTTACTTCGGTCTAAGGAAGAGATATAATAAGCAACCTCTCATGCAAACTGACTTTCACTCTCACTGCAGGAATTAGACCATTATCTCAGTCCTGTCATCAGTCAGGGGTTTATGGTAATGCTCATTAAAAGACTCTTGTTGTTGCGTGCTAGCTGACCTGTGGTCGGTGGGGATTTTAACCACTGATTCATACAGCTAATTTTCTGTAGCAGTAGAGCTTGGGATACAGAAATATTTGTGCCTTTCATTTTGTCCACAGGGATTTCAGTAAAAAAATATAACAGTATGTTATATTATGAGCAGAAAAGGGAAATCCTGTCACTCCGTTCCAGTCACATACTCTATTTTAATGTTTGGAATGATTTTTTAGCGGAAAGAAATGTAAATGGATACATTTAGCAAACGGTTACTCAATTACAGTTACAGTCATTTTTTCTGGCTCTAACAATTTATTAAACAATACATTAAAAATGAAATTCATATGAACAACTTTTGTGATGAATGTTTTGAATTTCTGAACTAAAATTTATTCTGATTTTTCTTTAAGATGCTTTAAGACAAAAAAAAAAAAAAAAAATCATTATAATGTTATATTAGAATATATTATTATATTATATTATATTACTTAATATGTAAGAAAAATATTTTCATACATTATTCTTGATGGTTACACAATTACATTTTTGGAATATTTTTAGCTAAAATACACTATAAAAATTAAATAAATAAATAAATAAATAAATAAATACAAATTCTGCAAAAAATTGTATATTATTTTTTACAGCTTGATTTATGATCAAATTTATGATACATTTAAGACTCTCTTATATTTGTCATGGACCCATTAACTTGTGCATTAAAGCAGTATTTTGCAGTTATGTTTAGTTCTGCTAGTGTAGCAGAAATTACAGACTTTTAAATAACGTATATCTGAGGTAAGTCGTATTTTAATGGCAGAAATATAAGTACACGTGAGTGACTTTGGGTTCACACCCCCTGAACATTTCTGCTACTAATTATGGGGCTTCACTTGGGGCTGTGCTAAGAATACATCATGAAATGGGTCAGCAGTGCAGTGATATAAAGTCATTCACACTTTAAATGTCCATCAAATCATTATCATGGTTCAGGTTACCGCTGTCCTGCCTGACCTCAGCTGCCACGACTCAAAAGTCTGTATAAATCACGGTAACATCAAACCATTAGGATTTAAAGCTTTCAATTAATCCTACATTTCAGCTCTTAACCATCAAAATGATTGTTCCCCTTTTAGTTTCAATGTTTCAGAGTTCTAATAAAAATATGAGATAATGTGAGAATTCTCTGGTGGATGAGTCACATCCTGAAGCACAGCAGCTGTAGTAATGAACAATATTACTGTCTCTATCTCATGTCTAAATCTCTTATCCTGTAGCAACATATAGGCAATTAAATATTTCTCTGATTTAATAAGAGGACAGAGGAAAAAAAAAATAAAAGCTCTTTTTATATATTGTGTTAAGGGATGAGATATTTAACCACTAGCAAGCTATGACATGACATTAGAAAGGCAGGAGTGTAAAGCTGGAGATGCCAAATTTCAAATGAACGTAATTAAAATTGACCCTATTTACCTTCTTAAGGGATTAGATCACTTCCTGAATTTACTCACCCCCATGTCTTCCAAGATGTTCATGTCTTTCTTTTTTCAGTCGAAAAGGAGGTTTTTGAGAAAAACATTCCAGGATTTTTTACCATATAGTGGACTTCAATGGGTGCCAACAGGTTGAAGTTGCAAATTGTAATTTCAATGCAGCTTTAAATGGCTGTACATTATCCCAGCTGAGGAATAAGGGTCTTATCTAGCGAAACAATCTATCATTTTCTAACCGGCATAGTTGTTTTACCATTTTTTGTAAAGGATATTTGACTTTCTTTGCACGTTCTCTTGGTAAACACTGGGTCTACATCACACTTTTCTAACTTGACTAGATAATATGTGACATTGAGCTAGTGCAATCTTAGACACTGACCGATCGTTTCGCTAGACAAGACCCTTATTTCTCGGCCGGGATTGTGTAGAGCCCTTTGAAGCGCCATTGAAACTGCAGTTTGGCCCTTCAGCCCATTGATCCCCACTGAAGTCCACTATATGGTGAAAAATCCTGCAATGTTTTTCTTAAAAACCATCATTTCTTTTCGCTTGAAGAAAGAAAGACATGAACGTCTAGGTTGACATGGGGTGAGTAAATTATCAGGAAATTTTTATTCTGGAAATTAACTTATCCTTTAATGCAAAACCAGTGGACTCTACAGTGAATTTAACTGCTGATATCTCTATGAAATTTGAGAAAAAGTAAATAGGTTAGGATAAATGGCCAATTTAACCTTCTTGTTGTTTTATGCAATGCTACCTCACAACCAATTTGTATGGATTTTACAAGGTGGCTAATTTGTATGAATTCATATGACCTCGTACGAATTTCTACAATTTCAGTGATGGGTAGGTTTAGGAGCGGGGTTAGGTGTATGTCATTAGTACAAATTCATCTGTTTTATCACATTGGGCCTGGATTAGGACTCTGCAGTTTTAAAGCAACTCAACTACTGATATGCTAATGATGAGTGAATAGTTTGGTGAAAGAGATGGAAACATGAAGAAGTGTCAGACTTAAAATTACTTAAAAAATTACTTAAGACTTGACTTAGACCTGTCAAGAATTGGCTTGAACCTTAAATAGGACTTCAAACTGTACTTGCTGCATCTTTGTCAACATTACTCAAAAGTGTTTTTGCAACAATTCCATATAAGAACCAGTTTGGGTTCCCCAAAGAACCTTTCAGCAAATAGTTCTGAAAAGAACGTTTTTTTCTTAGTGTTAGGAACATTTTAATACTCTTTTCGAACTATAAAGAACCGTTATTGTCAAAAGAAAGGTTCTATGAATGTTAAAGGGGTCATCGGATGCCCATTTTCCACAAGTTGATATGATTCTTTAGGGTCTTAATGAAAAGTCTCTAATATAGTTTGGTTAAAATTTTTCAATGGTACTGTAAAACAACACCCTTTTTACCTTGTCAAAATGAGCTATACAAAAATAAACCCGTTCTGATGGATTGTTCCTTTAAATGCAAATGAGCTCTGCTCGTCCCGCCCCTCTCTTCTCTCTGTGGAGTGATGAGCTGCTCTGAGAGATTGTTTACTTTATTCGCATTTAGCGCGTTTAGCCACGAAACTTGCTAATTGGCATATTATTAGGAAAGGTGATTGCAGAGATTCATAAAAAACCCCTCATACTCACTTCTGCTGTAGGTGAAACTGGATCACAAATGATTTGCGTGAACATTTATGTAGACGCATTTATGTAGATCGGGAGACGCATTCCCTTTACAAACAAACGTAATCCACTGCATCTTCAGCGGCTCAGATGTCGGGAGTAAATGACGACCACTATGTTCATAATTACATTCAACAACACAACACCTCAATTGCTCAATCAGAGATATATTTGTCTAACTTACATCCCTGCTCCGGCATTGAAACAGTGGAAGTCGGACTGTTACAGCTGATTTAGGGCTGGTCTGAGGTAAGACTCATGTCAATCCACTATCGTGGGAGCGGCCGGCATCACACTGACAGGCATCTGAGAATGGCTCGATTTAAAAAAGGGGATATTATTTTTACAGATTAATTAAAAAACCACTGCATGGATTGTTATCATTATAGGACAGATGTGTATATACACTGCCAACACACATTAATGTTCAAACAACATGTAAAAGTGAACTTTGTATTCGATGACCCCTTTAAAAGTTCTTCATTGAACCATAGATGCTAATAAGCAATCTTTATTTTTAAGAGTGAAGGAGAAATATTTTCTCTGAATATCACAAAACTATTAAGATAATACAGTCTTTCATCACATTGATGATTCCTTATTGAGTGGCTACTCCCTTTCTGACTTACTGAATAAACTCTTAAATTAAAAAATGAGTGACATTAGGGAAGAAAAGACATTTTAATTTAAGTGAAAACTCATACACTTTGAGTATGACTTGGTGGACCAAATATATATAATTAATTGTCCCGTAACAGGGTTTATAAAATTAACATGTCTGTTTAGCAGAGATTAGGCTCAGCAGTCTTGGCAAACTGCTGTCTTTTTAATTATTATTTTGGAAATATTAATTTAACAGCTTTTCTTTTTAAAGAATATAGACAACAATTGTTCTACATACAAAACTTTTTATTAAAGCCAACAAAGTTCAGCGTTTTTTACTACCTGCTACTGCTGAAATACCTTTAATGTGGACATTTTATTATTTTACCCTTCCTCGTCCCAGACCTTCAAGTTCTGCCAGCCAAATCCTTGTCTTATTCTAGAAGCAGAACAAACTGTTCTATGTGTGATGTTAGACATATTCTGCCTTATAAACAGATGGGAGAAAGAAATCCACAGATGTCTTTCCTTCAAACGATGATGAACGGCTGGAAGTTTAATGGGATGAAAAGCATTTGGGACACACTGTGTTGTGATTGACTCTGTCCTGTGCAGATCATAGATCTATTCAGCTTATAGTCAAATTGTTTGTTCCTAAATAATAATTGTCTGTTTATGCCATTATTCAATACAAATGGTTCCTGCGATGGCTTGATTTGTATCATTAAGAAGTCAATCTTTTTTTAAATTAAAAATACACTATGTTGCGAACTTTTCTCTTTTTAGAAACCTTAGATGGTTTGCAGACCCCCTGCCTTAGTATAAAGCATTCATTTTTCATTAGACACTTCAGATTTTATATTGTACTGTGCTCATTTGTTCATTCCCTTTAAGTACACCTTGACTTTGTCTTTTCTGTGACGTACATACACATTTATTGCTTTGAACCTGTTGTGGCTCATATTCAAGCAAGTTAATCTGAAATAGTTCACAATAATAGGCCAGTGGCCTGAACTATTAATTGAACAATTGTACAAGCCCACAATGGACTGTATGGAACAAAAAAGTTGAATAATGAAATAATGAAGACCTTTAGACCTTTTGGTTTATAATAGTGCTCATTAGGCCTCATTCATAAAACATAGTTGGTATAAATTTCTGATTAAATCATGAAGACAAAATCGTTTTGAATCAACCCAGTGTCCGCGCAGAACCTCTACTTTCTTTACATCTAAAGACGTTTAGAAATAGCAAGGATGTAAGGAACCATTTTTTTCTGTTCACATTTGCAGATCTTTCAAGCACTTGATTGGAGGTCTAGACGACGTCTCAAACAAAGGCTATGATGATGCTGGCGCCAAAGCGAAGTAAGTATGATATCCAGCACTTTCTGATCATGTTATCACAGTATTGGAGTTCTGTACATTAAATTATGAATCAGTATGATTCAATCAAGTGCTGTTCATACAGAGAGTATTCAGTTTTTCATGTTATGTTGCAGACTTCTGCTAAAATGTTTTTTTTTTTTTTCCAAACTCACTCCCAATACCCCAAATTTATTAAAAAGAAAAAAAAAAAAACTGAAACATCACATTGACATAAGTGCCACACTATTACACTTGAAAATTAGTTTCATTCCATTTCTCTGAATCATCTTTGAGATTTTTCTGCACTTTAACCTGAGTCCACCTGTGCTTTTTGCTTGGACATTATACGGTACAGTCTAGTTTGGGAAAGGGGTGGGGGATCTAATTATTTTCTGAGTTGCAATATCAAATAAAAAAAAGCCTTTTACATATGTACAAACTACACAAACAGACAACACACTCCCTTTATTAATAACATCTTTGCGATACGAATTCATCTCTTCTGTAATGAGTTCGACCATGTGGTGTATGATGAAGGTCCACATGGCAGAAATTAATTGGTCTGTGTTTTTCATTTGATTTGCATGTCTGGCTGTGGCTCTGACCTCCTTGTGGCTATAATTATCTCAGCTTGACAGGTTTTCAGAAATGAGTAAACCAATATGACCAATTGCATTAGAATTTTCACCATATCTGAAGACATGTTGAGCTTTCTTGTTTAGATATAGTTGAAGTTACATTTATAATCCATAATCTATCTATCTATCTATCTATCTATCTATCTATCTATCTATCTATCTATCTATCTATCTATCTATCTATCCATCCATCCTTTTTTCTTTCTTTCTTTCTTTTCATCATTTATCTGTTTTTCTATCCTTAATGCTGTGTTGTATAGCATTATTTTTTGCATTACTTTTCAGAAATTTCATATCTAGTGTGACTGAAGCAAACTTTCCATAATTTGCACAGTATGATGATATTTCCTCTAGAAGCACATAGACGAAACACTAGAAGTTATGTTCTCTCTCTTTCCCCTAATATTGGTTAAACAAGCAAACCTGTGTCAAGAGTGGATTAATTGACTGTCAACAGTGTTACACAAATATTTTGTGTAATCAATTTTAAAAAGACAATTTAAAGGGGTCCTATTATGCTCTTTTACAAAGTCTTGATTTTGTTTTGTGGGTGTACTAGAACATGCTTTCATGGTTCGAAAAACGCATTGTTTGTAACATAATTTACATTATTACAATACATTTCTCCCAGCCTAGCACAAATGGCTTAAATAGTTCCAGGTTTAATGAAGGCCCGCCTTCCGAAAAACGAAACGTGTTGCGATTGGTTATCTGTCCCACTGCATTGCAAACAGCTTAGACGATGTTTCAGTACTCCCATACCCCTTGTCAAAGAAGCAAGTTCTGTGTACAACTGTTAGCACAAGCTAGATTAAAGCGATTTTTACGTATTAAATATGGATATTTTTCTTACAAAAACACATCGATTCGCTACAGGAGGCCTTTATTAACCACCCGGATGCCATGTGGGTCACTTTTTATTATGCACATATTATTGGACTTGTTTTGGACTGATGAGCAGAAACACCCGTCTATGCCGTTCTAAAGCTTGGGAGTGCCAGGATAAATTTTAATATAACTCCGATTGCATTCGTCTGAAAGAGGGAAGTCATATACACCTAGGATGCATGGAGGGAGAGTAAATAATATGCTACAGTAGTGTTGGGTCATGTCGTCAGCCTGCGAGATACATGATATTATCGTGCTGATTTATTAAATTATTTACATACTTAGTTTCATTGTCACCATCTCCGGCATAAGGCTAAAAGCAGCCTAACATTATCAAAGAACATCATCACTGATTGCCTAGCCTATTCTAGTGCAAGTTTATGCATTTTAAAAAACACTTGTGTTATAAGTGAAGCTATTTACACTGTATGATGAATAAATCTCTTACCACACACTGCACACGGCATGTATTTGGACCCGCTGTACTGCACAAGCTGCGGTGCGTTACTGCTGTGAAGCGGCCACTGTAGTCAATGTTTGTGTTTATACCCGCCACGCTGCGGCTCATTGAAGCGGTTCTCCATGCTGCATCGCTAAAGTTAGGCTAATCCCCCACCTCATCCCTACACACCCCCCAACAATTTCATTTTCTGTGGGCAGGATTTAATTTAATGATATTCTAATGGACCGCATTGTGACATCATTGCATGTGGAAAACAAATGTTGTAGTTCAAAGGAGCTGTTTGTTGTAGTTCTTGAAAAGGGATTTTTTAAAAACGAAATATCTCCCTTTGGAGTGGACTTTGAGATTTGTAACTTAGTAGATCTTTTTTATGCCCAAAGATAGACACCACACACTGACTAAAGTTCAAAAAAAAAAAAAAAAAAAAAAGCATAATAGCACCCCTTTGTCAGCTAAGTTACCTGTCAACTGTGTTACCCAGTAAAGGTAACAAGGTGGACAGTAGCAAACATAGGTGGTATTTTATGCACATATTCCTACAGATCACCTTTATTTCTATAGCACTTCATACAATATGATTGTTTTAAAGCAGCTGTGTAAGGTCATGTTTGAGTTTTGGGAAACAGGAAAACTTTTTACTTCACACTGTCAAATTCTAAATGTACCCCTAATTATAGAATGAGTCACTTTATAAGATATTGTTAAAGCCTGGAGCCTACACACACAGTGAGTGATGTAAGAGCGCCCTCGTGTGGCCATATAAGATATACAGTGTTCAGTGGTAAATATTGAATGATATTTAAAATCTCTTGTCAGCTGTAGAATATAATTTTATTTTAATTATATGCTTATTGTTTTTAAGTGACCTTGGACTGTAAACACTGTTCAACAGTGTTTGCAATGTGTTATATCTGAGCAAAATGAATTATACTTAATTGAAGTATTATGTAAAACATTTTCACTCACTAGGCCCTTTGCCTCTGCAAAGCCTTATACAGTGAACTGAACAATATAATTACATGCAGGTAACTTGCGTGATATGAGGGGGTGGTTTCAATATGCATGAAATGATATAGCTGCATATTGTTGTTGCGCTCTAGCTGTAAATAGAGACTTTAATAGATGCGTGTTTAATTAAGAGAGTGCCTGTTAAAAGCCCAGACATGAAACTGAAGCGCTGCATTATCAGACAAAAATGAGCCTGTAGATGTAGTCAGTCTTGTGTATTTATTCATTTCTTTATTTAATTTAATTAAAAGATAAATTTATCAAAAAGCAGGCATCTTGTTGTAAACCTGTATGACTTTCTTTCCCATTAAACACAAAAGGTGAAATTGATTAGAACATATTAGAATAGATTATTAATAACTGCTTAATTAAATACAATGTCACTTTTTTCTTCTTCAGTATGTGAGATATATTCCAAGAAATTTTTAGAAATCATATTTTTCTAAGCAGTTTTAAAACAGTTGACACAATTCAATTGCAATGGTTCCAGTTAGGTGATAAAAACCTGTTGCACCTGTTTTATGAACAGCAGATATACAGTAGACATCTAAATTTACACTCTTTCAATTAGGGTTTCGCAAATTGGTGTTTGCGAAGGAACTGCATTGGTTTTGTCAGCTGATAAAAACATAATTATTTTATCCAATGTAAAGTTTAAATATATAAATCTGGCAGCACGATAATTGCAATATTGCTTACTGTGGTTATGAAATGAAAGGCTGCAGTTTAATTAAATATATGTATAGTCTCATGGTTTAGCCAAAAGTAAAATAAAATAAATCAGTCGTTCCAAACCCGTAAGACCTTCATTCATCCTTGGAACACAAATTAAGATATTTTTGATGAAATCCAAGAGCTTTCTGACCCTGCATAGACAACAATGCAACTGACACGTTCAACTGACATGTTCAGTACTTGCATTTGAATAATATTATTATTTAAATAATAGCAAATAATAATAATAATAATAATAATAATAATAATATGTATTATTATTATTATTATTATTATTATTATTATTGTTGTTGTTGTTGTTCTTGTTATTACTAACAATATTGTTATTATAATTATTATGTGCAATACTTATTTTAATTTACCATATTTAAATGTTTAACACTGTTAATAACTATAATTTGTCATTATAATTTGTTATTATAATTATTATTATTAATTATTATTATTATTAATAATAATAATATTGAAAATATTGTTCTAATTATTATGTTGTTATTGTTTACAGTACTTATATTTGTTTAACATTGTAAATATTTTTAATATTTGTAATAATTATTGTTTAATGCTAATTTATAGGGTCATAGTAGTAGTAGTAATACATTATTATTATTATTATTATTATTGTTGTGGTTGTTGTTGTTGTTGTTGTTGACAATATTTTAATTATTATACAATCAGTGTTATAATTATTTACAGTATTTATTATTTACAGTACTTAAACTAATTGTATAATAATTAAAAATATTATTGTTAATAATAGTAATAGTAATAATAATAATAATTTAATGCTAATTAAAGGTTAATAATAATAATAATAACTATTATTATTATTATTATTATTATTATTAGCATTAAATGACAATCACTACAAATATAATTATTTACTTAAATACTTATATAAATACTTATTATGTCATTACTCAAATAAGTAAATAATTGTATTTTCTTAATTATCATTATTATTATTATTATTACCCTACAAATTAGCATTCAAATATTCTTTATTATTATTATTACCCTACAAATTGGCATAAAATTATGATTATTATTATGATTAACCACATTCAACTGACATGTTCAAAGGTAGTAAGAACATTAATAAAATAGTCCATGTGAAATGGTTCAGCCAAGCTATTTTATGAAGTTATGAGAATACTTTTTGTCACAAAGAAAACAAAAATAATGAGTCATTTCAAGAACTTCTTCTCTTCTGTTTCAGTCTTTGACACACTTTCACGAGAGAACCACAACGCATCCTTTTTAAAATGGTTACCAGTATTCTTTCAAAGAAACTCATATTGATTTGGAGCAACTTGTGGGTAAATAAAAGAAGACAGAATTTTCATTTTTGGGTGAACTATCCCTTTAAGGTGAACATTAACAGCTGTAGACTGTCAAATCTAACAACATGTAGCTGAAACCACTGAAGAATTTGTCATGTCCGCAGTATGTAGGTCCTTAAGTCAGCAAAATGAATAAACAATTCCCAGCTGACAGGATAAACCTATGTTTACTCAGTGTGTATGCTGCTGTTGGTCCAACACAGCTGGAAGTGTGACTCATCACACAGATCTGACTGCTTCCAGCCCAATCACAGTGTTTCTTTGCTCATGAGAACCGCACAGCCCAGCTGCACAGTGTTAGAGATGGGTGCGTTTTTCCAAACTCTGGCATTAGACAGCGCTCTGATGTTGAAATCCAAGCCAGCGGTCGGCTTGGAGGAAGCATGGCACGGTGCAGCACCTGCAGTGACTCCAACATCTCTAACTGTCATAACATAACCATTGTTCTTCTGTGATGCACATGTACTGTATGGTGGTGTTGTTGCCATGGCGGCTGGTCAGCGTGTGTATTCAGCACCTCTGTTCTCATTAGAGCGTCAGGCGTGTGGAGGAGCTCAAGTGCTGAATACACAGAGAGATCTGAAGTTGTGTTAATGAAATGCACTCTGCTCACAATAGCAAGTGTCTAAACAACCTCTATCACCCAAGAGAATTACATTTCATTCATTAGTTACTAGGATACTGGCCTTTGGCTTAGTGTGTGTGTTTGTGTGTGTGTGTTTCATATTATATAGAGTGGTGCATTTGGATATTTTAGAAATAGTGATTTTTTTTTTCTTTCATTTGGTGGGGCTTGGCAATGGAGTGCGCACTTTGCAATGTTTAATACTACTGCAATGTTTATTATTATTAATAAAATATTAATAATAATAATTATTATTATTATTAGCAATACTTGAAATAACAATAATGATCATTGTTATAGTTATATTGTACAATAATTTTTTTAACCATATTTATATTTGACATAATTTGTAATCATAAATTATTATCAATAACATTGAAAATTATTCTTGTAATTATTATGTACAATACTTGTTTTTTAACATTGTAATAATAATAATAATAATAATAATAATAATTATTATTATTATTGTTGTTGTTGTTGTTGTTATTACCGTTGTTATAACAATATTGAACATTATTCTTATAATTTTATGCACAATATTTGTTGTTATTTTATCAACATTGTTATTAACAAGTAAGTATTTGCAATATTTATCATTTAATGATAATGTGTAGGGTCATAATAATAATAATAATAATAATAATAATAATAATAATAATAATTAGTAGTAGTAGTAGTAATATTGAAAATTATTGTTAGAATTATGTGCAATACTTGTTATTATTTACAGTACTTATATTTGTTTAACATTTTAAATATTTGTAATATTTGTAATTTTCATCTAATGCTAATTTGTAGGGTCATATTATTATTATTATTATTATTATTATTATTATTATTATAATTACTATGTATAATACTTGTTATTTGTTCATTTTTATTATTATTTTTTACTAAAAATATTGAACATTTATTGTTATAATTTTTATGTACAATATTTGTTGCTATTTTAATAACATTGTTATTAACCTAGTAAATATTTGTAATATTAAAAATAATTGTTATAATTAATTTTAATTTATTGTTATAATTATTATGTACAATACTTGGTATTATTTATAGTACTTTTATTTGTTTAACATTGTACATATTTGTAATATTTGTAATTATCATGTAATGATAATTTGTAGGGTCATATTATTATTATTATTGTTGTTGTTGTTGTTGTTGTTGTTAATAATAATAATAATAATAGTGCAGTACTTGCATTTGAATAACAAATTATTAAAATTTGACATTTTAATTTAATAATATAAATATTATTACAAATATTAATGTTATATATTATACATATTAATATAATATTTATTTATAATTATACATAATATAATATAAAAATATTATTATTATTATTATTATTATTATTATTAATTTTACTATTGTTAGTTTTTATAAAATAATTGTTATAATAATTATGTACAATACTTACTATTTTCAGTACTTATATTTGTTTAACATTGATAATAATTTTATTTGTAATAATAATAATAATAATAATAATAATATATTCCATTCTACTAATATTTAAATATTTCACAATACTACAGTTTTTATGTATTTCTGTGTTTTTGATTAAAAAGTAAAAAAAAAGTCAAAAAAAAGTTTTGTTTTTTTTTGTTTGTTTTTTTTAATGCTATATGTTAAGCGAGTTTCCCTGCAACATGGTTTATAAAGCTAACCTGCTGCATGGAGAAAACTGTTACTGACTTGAACTTGTGGAAGGCGGCTTCAGACTTGGACTCACAGACTTGGCACCACATCTGCCAAAAGTTTGACAGTCTGATCTGACGTTACCCCAAAAGTTGCTCCACATTGCTTTGGCTGCGCTGGCCGTGCTGAGCACACAGATAAGGCAGATGTCATTTCACACTATGTTGTCGCAGGAAAATGAGGACACTATGTCCTGTCCTCTGCAATAGGGCGGACACATTTCTCATCGGCCTTAAGCTGTCAGTCAACAGATACTTAGGGATTACCTTCATTTCTCTTTCTTGACTACACCACCAAGAGCACACTTCATGCGTGTTGACTGTGTTTGGGCTGGCCATGCGGTGGGCAGCTGTCTCCTGTCGCTCTTACTAGCATGTTGTTTTTCTTGGGAATCGCCTGACATAAACAGCTTATATGTAGAAGCAGAGGAGACCCTGCGAAGCTGATTATGTGACATGCATTACTGAGTGGTGATTGGCTACTGACCAGCCCAGCCTCAGCAATAGTGACATGTGTTTTCATCAGATTTATGCAGTACCAAGAAAGGATGTATTAAATAAAAGCAGCTATATTTTAATTGTGATACAGAAATTACAGTTAAGAAATTTAAAAATATTATGCAGTTTCTTAAACTGACAGTCATGTTATTTTATTTCTTGAATAAACAATTTAATGCTGTTTGTTTTGGTTAATATTTCCCCAGTGCGCCCTCTTGTGGACAAGCTAGTAGCAATTTTTCCCATAAATTAAATTAAGATATGATTTGAGTATTAGTAATGTTTAAGAAAAATTAAAAAACACTGTTGTTTTCAGACCTTCTTTAACAAATCATGCACATTATTTCATCATAACACTATTCATATCATTGTTTACAACCATGAAACTTTTTTTTTGTTTTCAAGACACACTACACATATACAAATGTCATCTATTTACCATATTTACTTGCATCATGTAGTAATATTTGTCTAGATGTACACTATGGAATTCTTTAACTTGAGAAACACAATCCTGGCAGACGCTTATGTAAGGCTTTTATTTTTGCACCTGGCCTTTCACTCTCAAGTACAACCCATTTGACAGCTCAGTTACTCATATCCTTCAGAAGTTCAGTTGTATTCTATATCATTAACTATGAATACCACATCCGTCAATATGTCAATATATGTGTTTTGCGTGTTTTCTGAGCATGTTGTTTCACTTATGTAGTTGTCTTGCACATAGTTACCTTTACTTTAAGAACATTGAATTCGAGATCTGGGACTTTGGGTTCTAGAACAGATGTCCCCGTTTGTATTCACTGTAAATATTTCAGTCTTCAAATCTTGAGCCCCTTGGACTAAACAAACCAGCTCTAAAATACAACACTTAAAGGGACAATGTTGTCATGTCATCTTCGGAACACAAATTAAGATATTTTTGATGAAATCTGAGAGCTTTCTGACCCTGCATAAAGCAAAACAACTATGTTCAAGGCCCAGAAAAGTAGTAAGGACACCATTACAATAGTCCATGTGACATCAATGGTTTAACCTTAATTTGATGAAGCTACGAGAAGCTACTATTTGTGCAAAAAATTCAAGAAATTTTCTTTTTTTTTTTTTTAAATAGATAAATAAATAAATAATTTTTATATACAGTTGAGGTCAAAAGTTTACATACACCTTGTAAAATGTTGATTATTTGACCAAAATAAGAGACATCATACAACATGCATGTTATTTTTTATTTAGTACCGACCCGAATAAGATATTTGCACATAAAAGACATTTACATATAGTTCACAAAAGAAAATAATAGTTGAATTTATAAAAACGACCTCGTTCAAAAGTTTACATACACTTGATTCTTACTGTGTTGTTACCTGAATGATCCACAGCTGTGTTTGTGTGTGTTTTTTTTTTTTTTTTTTTTTTTTTTTTTTTTTTAGTGATAGTTGTTATGAGTCCCTTTGTCCTGAACAGTTATACTGCCTGCTGTTTTTCAGAAAAATCCTTCAGGTCCCACAAATTATTTGGTTTTTCAGCATTTTTGTGTATTCAAACCCTTTCCAACAATGAGGGACTCATACACAACTATTACAGAAGATTCAAACACTCACTGATGCTCCAGTAGAAAGATGATGCATTAAGAGTCAGGGGTGTAAACTTTTGAATAGAATGAAGATGTGTACATTTCTCTTATTTCTCTTATTTTTAAGTATCATATTTTTTTCATTTAGTATTGACTTCAGAAGCTACAGAAGACACTTACATGTTTCCCAGAAGACAAAATAAGTTAAATTTACCCTGATCTTCAAATTCAAAAATTCTTAACGCATTGTGTTTCCCTCTGGAGCATCAGTGAGTGTTTGAAACCTCTGTAATAGCTGCATATGAGCCTCTCAGTTGTCCTCAGTTTGAAAAGATGGATCTTAAAATCATGCAGTCATTGATGGAAAGGGTTCAAATACACAAAAATGCTGAAAAACCAAATAATTTGTGGGACCTGAAGGATTTTTCTGAAAAACAGCAGGCAGTATAACTGTTCAGGACAAAGGGACTCAGGACAAAGGGACTCATAACAACAAAGAAAATGTGGGACCTGAAGGATTTTTCCTGAAGGATTCTGTGGATCAATCAGGTAACAACACAGTATAAAAAATCAAGTGAATGTAAACTTTTGAACAGGGTCATTTTTATAGATTCCTATATATAAAATATCTTTTATGCGAGTTATCTTATTCAGGTCAGTACTAAATAAAAAATAACATGCATTTTGTATGATGATTATTATGGTAAAATAATTTTGCAGATTATGCAAGGTGCATGTAAATTTTTGACCTCAACTGTATATGAAAAACAATTTTGAAAAATAGTTTTATAAATCTCTGTAATTCTTTATTTTATTGTTATTGTAGTTGTTTCCCTCACTAAACTATTAAGTACATAGTCTTGTATCGTTTGCACTTTGTTTATTATTTTACATTTTATATATATATTTTTTAATTAAATTAAGTAAATTTCACTATGGATAAAACAAATGAGATTTTTACTTCCCAAAGCAAATTGGCCAAAATATCAATTACCTCACTTGGAGAACTATTACAAAATAACTATTATCTTTAACTACTGTAATAATTACCAAGCAAGACCTTCTCAGTTGGTTGAAGTGCCAATGTGTTATTACTGTCCTGCTGTAGTTTGGAGAAAGGCCATCCATCCGTCATAATGACAGTTGTTATCTGTGGCATCAGAAGAGGGTGTTGAAGGAACAAAGCTGAGATTGGTGCGAGGTCAGTACTGCTGTTCGGATTCATGTGACTGAGACCTCGCATGTAGATCTAAAAACAGACGAAGAAACAAACCCCATGTAAGGCCATTATACCAATGATACATGACCCAACCACTAATGGTTGTTGCATCAGGGTGCGAAGCTGATAAGCGAGGTTTGCGGTTCTCAACTTTGGCTTATGTCTTCTTTACATTATGTAACGTTCTGTACATTGTGTGGCAAACCATATTACTATTGTTAATTGTATGAAAGTAAAATAAACTGTAGTCACAATCAAACAGTGAATTGTATTAATATGAACTGAACAATCTGTTCAATTGACTTTTTTTGTTTTGTCAATACCATTTTGATTAATGTATCAAATTAATCAGAATTTATAGATTTGTAGATTTCTTAATAGCCAGTATAGATGTCAAGTTAAAAAAAAAATAAAAATTATAAGGAGCCCTAAAATACTGAAATACTGAAAGCAGTGTTTATGTGATTTGATTTAATTTTGTTTTAAGAATAATAAAATTAATATTGAATACAGTTATCAGTTTAATTTTTAGTATCAAAGCTTAAAAGATATTGTAGCATGTAAAAAATTGAGTGTTGCTCATATCAATGGTTTTACAGCGTGTCCGATTTCACACGTATCTGGAATGGTCACATGCATGCACTGGATTTAGCTCGTTCTGTCATGCTACTTGGCAATCATTAAATAATTTTTTAGTTGCTCTAGAAAGGTCTATGCTGGAAATTTTACAAGGCCTGTGAACTGGTATATCATTTTGATGTTGTTTAAAGTCACAGTGCAGTCAAATAGGTCATGTAAGACACGTGCGAAGCGAAATGAGTAAAACATAATGTGACAAGAACCAAGTCAACAAAAGCTCACTCTGACTTAAAGAGGTCGTCTGAAGTCAAGGGGATGTAATGCAGTCAAATGCTGCATTGTGGAGAACACCTGGGCAGGCCGCCCGCAGCACGCTGTTTTCTGTCATTTCATCCATCTTTTCTTTGTTGGGTATGAGGTCAAAGCCCAGCATCCAGCCGTTCTTAGCTAACCACTGACCCCTGAGGAAACTGCCCGCGGTCCGACTGGAGTTCGGACTTAGGGCTTATTTTCACAGCTGTAACAGCAGAAGTGGATATGTTGAAAGGCTGCCACTTCTGCATGGAGGAATGTGACTGCTCTTCAGCTTTTTGCCAGAGACTGGAGGCCAGTCAAGGTCTAGAACATTCCTCCCGAAAATGCTAGATAGGCAGCATTTTTAAGAAGTCGTTCCAAGCATGTAAAACTTTCGGACTTCTGCAAATTACAGAAGTTGTCACAAACGTCTGTGATACAATGAAAGTCAATGGGGTCCAATCTTCTTTTAGTTCAAAATATCTTCTTTTACTGTAGGTCTTGCCTCAGAGCAGAAGCTTTTGTAAATTGTGCTCTCTTCTTTTGGCTAATTCTAAGACCGTATAATTTACCTCCTTCACAGAGAAGCAATCCCATAATGCATTGTGAGGAAATCTGTTGAAAAAAAGACTCCTTACAATGAAGGTAATGCATTTAATGAGAAAAGTGATGCATGGTGTCCTATTATGCTCTTTTACAAAGTCTTGGGGGTGTACTAGAACATGCTCTCATGCTTGGTGAGATTTTCACATATTATTATTATTTTTCACATAATTTACATTATTACAATACCTTTCTCCCAGCCTGGCACAAATAGCTCGATTAGTTCCGGGTTTAATGAATGCCCGCCTTCCGAAAAAAGGAAATGTGTGATTGGCGAACAGCTTAGACGTGTTTCAGTACTGCCTGTGTTTCGACCCCCTGTACTGATGTTGTTAACTAATGAACCTGATTGTAAAGTGTTACCCAATTATATAATTACGTATGTAATACATAATATTTATATGAGTGGTACATCTGTGTAATTAATTATTAATTTTAAAAAATGTATTTAATTTTTTTGTTGTCATTAGTTTAGCAATATTGAACAACTCAATTAAAATCAGTTGCTTGACACACAAGGTTGGCTTTTAAGACCTTTTGTTAATTTTTGGATCACTTTTTAATATATATTTATATTCAAATTTATTTATTTTTTTTTTTTTGTCCATCAATTGACAGTCTATGTAATCAACTATTTCAAGCTTCAAAATGTATATAATGACAATGTAAAATTAATGCATATGAATTGAGCAGTTTAATCCAAGTCTTCTAAAGTGGAATGATTGTTAAAAGAATTTAGTACTGAAAAGTATCATATAAAATAAGTTAATTGATTAATAATTAAAACAATATGTGACCCTGGACCACAAAACCTTAAATATGCCTGGGGTATATTTGAAGCAATAACCAGCAATAACCAAAATACATGTATGGGTCAAAATGATTGATTTTTCTTTTATGCCAAAAATCATTAGGAAATTAAGCAAAGATCATGTTCCATGAAGATATTTTGTAAAATATATCTGTTTTGTACTGTAAATACCTGCTAATGCCAAACTTAATTGAAATCAGCTGCTTGACACCTAAGGTTGCCAGTGTAGTGTGTTTTTCAAACTCCATTTCAGTTAGGTTGCTGCCCTAAGCCATAGACTGCAAGGCACCTCACTAGGTTTGGAGCCTACATCAAATGTTTTTTTCCACCAGAAGTTTTAAAACCCAAGTACTGTAAAACGGTTCTGGCTTTTTCAGATTGTCTTATCAAAGCCTCTCAGCTGGTATCTTGGACTTGTTTACTGTCCTGTGAAGTACATATGGGTTTTCATAACACACTGTAACTCATGCTCTCAGCTAGGGCAGTGGAAAATCACTCGAGTCGACCATGTGACGTCAGTCATCAGTCACTCTTCTCAGAGCTCACACCTAACATATCACCTGTCAACAGCTCATGTGAAATCCAGCCCGCACCCCTCTGTCCACTTATGGAGCTCAAACATTAGAGGGGTTACGCTTGTAACCATAACAATGGAGAACAACATAGCTTGGAGACACCTGTCTCCACCTGACACCTGAAAAAAGCTGATTCATAGAATAAAATTAGATTGTGTATCCACCTTATTTGTCCCGTAAGAGCGGGCGTGGCCATTTGTAAATTTTTATGGCTTCTGGTCTCACCCGCATCCAGCTATTTTTAGCTGTACAAAGCTTGTTTTGCTGCTTGATATTGCAAATTGGTGTGTCTTACCATATTATTTTAATGTATTATCTTAATTATGAGCACACTTGTTTGTATTGCAAACAGTTTTACAGTTTACTGCACGTTTTTATTCTTCTCGTTATTTCCTTATAGAACCGGAAGTCTCACTCATAGGCTTACTTCCACATTGAAGAAGAGTGGATATAAAAAAAGTCCATATAAAGCAATATTAAATATGTGTTCTGAGTTTGTCACGCCACAGAGAAATGTGTTATTAACCACCCAGCCAAATTTGAATGAATAAATAAAATTATTAAAAAATCTTGAAAAAAAAAAAGTATTCTCTGTTCTCATACGCTGGGGGCGTGTCTCCTGGTGCTGAAACCACGCCCACTCGTGGGAAAGTTGACGCCTCTCTGTGAAAAACAAATAAATTTAAATAGGGAGACCTAGCTGTTATGTAAATAATCGCAACCAATAAGAATTTATTGGATAAAGGCGTAGCTAGCTAGCAAACTGTAGGCTGTAGTAACTAACGGTAATGACAGTAACTCACGATTATTATTATAGTGTTAGGGGAGGGGCCATGCTCAGTGGCTCCAGTCATCAAGACAATTTTTAAGCCTGCCCAAAAAAAAAAATCCTAAACACAAAAATGGTAGAAAACTGTTCAACTTTCTAACTTCACAATTCAGTACTACATAGTTCATAGTCTTTGTAATGTGTTTGAGCAATATATTTCTAACATTTATAATGTGTTTAGAAATAATAAACTTCATTAACTAATTTGTATAGTCAATTTATTTGGACATAATCATTAGTTAGCGTTAGAGTTAGGGTTACACATATTTCTGAACACATTTACTCATCCTCAAGGCTTTTGTTTATCTTTGAAAAACATTTTTTATTGTTAAATGATTTTGATTAAAATACAGTATATTTAATATTATTTCATATTTGTGACCCTGGACCACAAAACCAGTCTTAAATAGCACAGGTATATTTGTAGCAATAGCCAACAATACATTGTATGGGTCAAGATCATTGATTTTGCTTTTGTGCCAAAAATCATTAGGATATTAAGTAAAGATCATGTTCCATGAAGATATTTTATAAATTATTGTAAAAAAAAAAAAAAGTTAGTTTTGTGGTCCATGGTCATGTCTATTTATTGACAGTAATCATTTTCAAGCTTCAAAAAGTACATAAAGGCATCATAATATGAAACCATATGAATCTAATTACTTAATCTATATCTTCTGAAGAGATGTGGTCACTTTAAGTGATGAATAGATCTTAGGTTTTTAATCACATATAAACGTTAATGGACATGCAACACACAGATTACATCAAATATGATAATCAGAACTTCAGATGTGCAAGTGTGACTCACAAATCAAAATCAAATCAAATCACCTTTATTTATATACCGCCTTTAACAATACACAATTGTGACAAGGCGGCTGGAAACAAGAGTTTCGTTCTTGTGCACCATTTGTGTTCCAAATATAAACAAAATTTTTGTGGGAATTTACATTTTTGGGTGAACTGTCCCTTTAACTATAGAGCTGCTGATTATAACAGTTAGTTTTTTAATACCTCTGGCCCTAGTAAACATGTTCCATAATGTCCAACGTAATTTTATTTATCAAAGAACTCTTAGTCCCAGAGTTGATTTGCAGTTTATAGGGACATTCGCACTGGGTACTTATTTGCTGAACACCAGGCACTTCCCTTTCCTCCATCTTTCATTTGTTGACATTGTCGAACGTCATTCTTAAATGACGCCGCTGCTGGCCAGCCTAGATCACTTCAGAGTTTCATATTGGTGGTATGAATGTTACCAGGAAAATGGCCCTAGGGGAACATTTAGTTCACAGGGGACCACCCTGGTGTCTAGTTTCTATAACTATCTGGTGCGAAGGCCCCTTATGTCTCTGGTAGTTCCTATTGTGCTGAGTTAGACCCTACTCTAAAGTCCCCCCCAAAAGGCTTCTCTATAACTAAAATCGTTCCCAGTTCCTGCAGTGTAAACATGTAAAAAAATGGTACTTCTGCCAGTAGTTATAGGAACTATGAAAATGTAGGGCTGGGAATCAAGTAGGGCTGGGAATCAAGAACTGGTTCTGGTTATTCCCAAAATACTAAAACTGGATGCTTTACGTGCTTCATACAGATGGGACAACGTACCGGAATACTCACTTCTTTCCAAATGACTATTCGACCTTGGCAGAAACAGCCATGTCATTATGTGGCGTGTTCTTATGCAGACAACTGCAGTGGTCTGAGTTCTCTTATTGCCTGGAGAGGTTGGAGAGGGCAGCTGTCCCCCTGCCCGGTGTCTTGGTTAAATGTGGAAACTTACTGCAGATATCTTGTCCTTGCCGTGTCAAATAGCAGTGGTGGTCTTCCAGGGTGTTTTCCAGCTTCTAAAGTGTCATGAGGGATTCTGTGACTTTGACCTCGAGACTTTCGGAATTTTACCGTCTAGATTTGTGAATGGCAAGTGGAAATACTATGATGTGTCTTATAAATTGATAGTTCATCCAAAAATTTAAATTCATTTACTCACTCTCATTCTAAACGTGTATTACTATGTACCTGTATGTATCTTTGTTTTGTGAAAAATAAACAATGTTGAAATCAATGCAATCAATGAATCAATCCAAGACAACATGGGATCGCAACGGTTTAATTCTTTGGAGAAAACAAAAAAAGAAAAAAGAAAAACTATCTCTTTAAAAGTAAGGTCCATAGAACCTTAATAAATAAACAAACCTTGAGTGAAACTAAACTTTAATTAAAACAGTTTTACTTATTAAATAATTAAGTATTATTTATGATTCACAATAAATCATAATGGTCAAATGTGCAAAGTTTTTTAAAAAGGAAATATTAATAAAATCCAATTGTCATTTGTCTTGACTATATGAATCTCTAGGCCACATGAGAGTTATACAGAAGCCTATATTATAAATTAATTTAATCAGTGTCAGATTTTATAGTTGTTTAACCTTTGACTGACAGATTGGTGGTTATAAATAAGAGATTTCTTTAGATATTTCTTAAAATATTTCTTTAGGTCAACTGTCACCCAAGCATGAATTGTTATAGCTAATTAAAATCTAAATGCATATATGCACTAAGATAAGTAGCAGGTTTTTATCATTTTAAGGAGTAATAAAAAAACCTTTTTCCCTTGCAGCTTCAGCTTCAAAAGTACAAATTCCTCAAAACAATGTATTGTAACAAAGTACAGTTAATAACGATTCCTACCCTATAAAAAAGTAATATATTTAAAAGACATTTATTTTATACAAGTATAGTTGAAGTCTGTTAACATATTTACTGACATGGTAATTAAACTTTATTTGGAGTACTACTTGTGCACAATGCACATTTCTTAATATTAAGTCTAAAATATGTTTTAATGTCACTGTTGATGAGAACTGTATGATCTTTAAATAATATTGGTCTTTAAATACCTGCAGTACACTTGCAATAGTTCCACTTTAGCACAATCAAATATACTTAAGTATATCTTTAGTTGGACTTCAGCACTACTTCTGTACAATTAAAGTGCATTAAGTGCAAAATTAGTTGTTTCTATTTAGCAGACTTTAAATATACAAGTTTAGTATACTAAAAATACAACTGCAGGGTATTTTTAAGTACATAATATGTAAATGTATTTGTAGTATACTTAATGAAATAAACATATAAATTATATTCATATGAAATAAATGTATTTTAAACACATTTCAGTATATTCATTTTTCACTAGGGTAATTCCTGATTGCTTCATCCTATTTTCCTATCTTACATTTCTTCTAGTCTTCCAGGTTCTTCCCGTCAGAAGGCCTAGGTATCACACTTATTTTCAGGACGAGCTAATTTTGTTAATATATGTGCTAATTGAAAGCTTAATTCTCTCAACTCTAAAGCATGTAAATGGACTCATAATTATGCAGTGCCAATGTCCTTCTCAAGTTACATTTGAACTTTAAAGAGAGATGGTGGTGTGAGGGTAGCGCAGGAAAACCTTTTCTGACTAGAAGAAGCGTAAGCCAAGTTCACATGCTAAAAATAAAGCTGGATCCGGCAAGGCAGTATTAGTAGAGACTGCAGCTCACACAAGGATCACAGTCAAGCCCAGTTTAAGCACAGGGACTGAGACTTAGTCATAAGGACAGCACTAGTCTCCTCAGTCAAGCGTACTGTCCCTCGCCGTGAACTCCTGCTGCTGCAAGGACAGAATCTCTTGCTTTGTGAGATTTTCAGCAAGGACCTTTGCGCGACTTTTAGTACTGTCTCTGCTGATGACTGTGACATCTTTGGGTATTTCTGCATCCAAACTTGGTATCCAGAGAAGCTTTCACAAACCAATATTAATGCGGAGAGGCTCCACCAATCTGGATCGCTCTGTCCTTCGCCACACTCGATCTACGCTGCATCCCGAATCTCGAAATGTAACCTGGAAATGGCGCCTTAACTCCAGCGAAGACTGTTGTTATTATTCTGCCATACGTGCTCTTGAGGCGAGGACTGTATTGCATATTGCAAGCCAGATATTGCAAAATCGTCTTCGCAATATTGCTAGCCGTTTTGAGAATTGTGCATTTAACTGTTTCACAGTATTTGGTTTGGTCAAGCCACAAGGAGGTCAGAATGCGTGAGCTACTTCCTATTGCGGTAAAGGAGAGAAAAGAGAGGGAGCGAATAAACAGCCTTCCTGCCCCAATTCCTGCTCCAACATTCCCTATTACATACTCTATCCAAACCTCTAAGAAGTTTCCCTTTTTCCACTTCAAAAAATGCAGATACGAGGCAGAGAATGCCTTCTTCTCCAACCTGAAGCTGGCGGATTTCAACATCATCGACACATTGGGAGTTGGAGGATTTGGAAGAGTTGAGCTGGTAGGATGGCCTGCCTTCTATATGCATGCATTGCATGCTTTATGTTTTCATGTACATAAAAATGCATATGTTCAAATTCTTGAGCTTCTTCTATAATTAAACATTGAAAGGTGATTGCAGCAAAAAAAGACAAAAAAACAAAAACAGTTAATGCATTTGGAGATTTTGCTATATACCAGGGATGCCACAACCTGTTCCTAGAGGGCTGCAGTCTTGCAGGTGTTTAAACACAACAGAACCAGCTAATCAAGGTTTTCAGACTCATTAGAAACTTCCAGGAAAGTTTGTTGGTGCTGGTTGAAGGACAATGGCCCTCCAGGAGCAGGATTGGACCCCAACCAGATAGTATTCTGCTACTTGTTATGCAGTACCACTAAACAAAAACTTCTATCAACAAATAATAAGAAAACATTTTGCTGATCTACTCTGCACAGTGCTTGACATATGAGCAGCTCTTATGTGTTCTTCTGTGCTGATGGACAGATCAGGTCTAGGAATGTTGTAGCTCTATTCAGGGTAACTTTCCACAACAGAGCTAAAAGAGCAGACATCTGACTTACTGCCATTCAAAGTCCAAGAAGACTTGTTTAATGAGTAGATAGATAAATAGACAGACAGACCGACAGAAAGATACTGTAGGATGTAATAAGTAGATGGGAAGTGGTTAGGTAGGAAGATTGTTAGACATAGTAATTAGGTAGGCAGACAGTGGACTGACAGATCGACGGACGGACGGATGGATAGACAGACAGATAGATAGATAGATAGATAGATAGATAGATACAGAGTATGACAAAATAGATCGTTGGTAATGGTCAAGTAGGTAGGTCGATAGGCAGATAGACAGGCAGACACATAAAGTAAGTAGGTAGGTAGACAGACAGACAGTTAATGGATGGACGGACGGACAGACAGACAGACAGATGTATGATGTATGTATGATGTAATAAATGGTAAGTGGTTAGGTAGGAAAGTCGGTAGACAGACAGTAAGTAGTTAGGTAGGCAGACAGTTGATGGACGGACGGACGGGCAGACAGACAGATCGATCGATAGATAGTGCATGACTTTATAGAGATGGTCAGTGGTCCAGTAGGTAGGTCAGTAGGCACACAAACAGTTGACGCACAGACGGATAGACAGACAGATAGACAGACGGATAGGCAGATAGATAGAGAGATAGACAGACAGACAGACAGACAGACTAACAGATAGATAGAATGCTGTTCCGTAATAAATCATCATTGTATTTACCGCAGGACCATTTATGTTGAAGGAAGATGATGGAAACTTTGACGTAGAGAGGAGGGCAGAGTTCCGCATTGCGGATCAGATTCTGTTGTAAAGGAAAGCCCAGTGATCTGGGCAGAGGATTCCCCTTTCCACTCGCCTATTTCTGGCACTGCGGCAACATAGTAAAAACAAGTGTCCTTTCACCGGGGCTGTGATATATGGCTGTAGTGCTATCCGTTTGCTAGATAGCTACAGGATCGAATGAACACGTAAGTGCGTTCACAGAGACGCAATGTGAAGAATTCTTGCTCACTTGAGCTATTTTGAGGACCCTTAACACGTTAATAGACCATGACTCAAGTGCTATATTAAGGAGCACTGGCACTTGTTTTTACAGCTAGTTTCCACAGAAAATTAGCTTATTAGCACTTTCCCAGCACTCATTTTTCACGTGCCTTTGGTGTTCACAGGTGCAGCTCAAGAGTGAAGAGACCAAAACGTTTGCAATGAAGATTCTGAAGAAGCGTCACATCGTGGACACGCGGCAACAGGAGCACATCCGCTCTGAGAAACAAATCATGCAGGAGGCCCATTCAGACTTTATTGTAAGGTAGGTGCTAAAACATCATTGGAGGTCATATCCTATTAAATATCAAAGCAAAAACAGATATTGATGGGCAAAATTGTGTATTTGTGTTCCTTCAGGTTGTACAGGACTTTCAAAGACAGTAAATATCTGTACATGTTGATGGAGGCCTGTCTAGGAGGAGAGCTTTGGACCATTCTTAGAGATAGGTAGCCAAATTGCTCTTGCGATGGTGGCGATGGTAATCACTCTAAATGATAGAAACCCAGTAAAACATAAATGTTTTTTTTTTTTTTATTATTTGTAGAGGATCATTTGAAGACTCCACTACACGGTTTTATACAGCCTGTGTGGTTGAAGCCTTCGCTTACCTGCATTCCAAGGGAATAATCTACCGTGATTTAAAGCCAGAAAATCTCATTCTGGATCACAGAGGATATGCCAAGCTTGTGAGTATACCTCTCAAACACTTTATAATATGAGATGACACATTCAAAGGCTGGTGAATTTTGTTGTTAGTCAGTATCAGAGGGAAGGACTTTCCATTTTAGAAAGCATCTGTTTGGGCAACAATTTGCATACGCCCCTGAGTGCAACATTAGTCATCAATATTTTTAGTCCATTTACCCAAAATGACTTTGTTTATTGTCAACTTTGGAGGACAATAGTATATTTAAAGCTGAAAAACATAAACTAAAAGCAACAAAAGTGTAGTTTTGATATGAATACACTTCTTGTCTCTTGTAGGTGGACTTTGGCTTTGCCAAAAAGATTGGATTTGGGAAGAAAACATGGACTTTC
This sequence comes from Labeo rohita, assembly GCF_022985175.1. Classification (NCBI taxonomy): domain Eukaryota; kingdom Metazoa; phylum Chordata; class Actinopteri; order Cypriniformes; family Cyprinidae; genus Labeo; species Labeo rohita. The sequence continues at coordinate 25,784,592 of NC_066880.1, read as the reverse complement.
TGCGGAACGCCGGAGTATGTAGCCCCAGAGATCATACTGAATAAAGGCCATGACATCTCAGCAGACTACTGGTCATTGGGAATTCTTATGTATGAACTCTTGACTGGAAGGTAAAACATGTTTCCTGTCGTTGGGTTTGACAAGATAAGCTCAAATGTTTTTCAGTTTGTGTGTTAGGATTACTCCTCCTTCGAGTTTTATAAAATCTAATGTGCATTTCTTGTTCAGCCCACCATTCTCAGGACCGGATCCAATGAAGACGTATAATATAATTTTAAGAGGAATCGACATGATAGAATTTCCAAAGAAGATCACCAAAAATGCAGGCAATCTAATTAAAAAACTATGCAGGTGGGTACATTTTAAAGCTCTTTAAGTTCAAGTTCAAGTTTTAAATGAACTAAAATGTTCTGCTGTTTTAACTTGTAGCACACATTTATACCTTAAAGTTAAAAAAAAAAAAAAACCTTAGCTGGAACTAGATTTAACAAGGACATTTTTGACAAAACGTCAACTCCATAAACTAAATCTGCTTCGAAATATATTGTTTCCCCCAGAGACAATCCGTCTGAGAGGCTAGGAAACTTGAAAAATGGAGTCAAAGATATCCAAAAGCACAAGTGAGTACTGTAATATCCCTGTTCTTTGGGGATTTGGGGAAAAATTGTGTTTTTTAAGTCTGGAAAGAGGCTGAGATTTAATAATAAAACATTAAGGTCAAGAAATTCCTATAAAACTAATCTTATTATGCTGTGCATGGGGTCAAGATGTGTTTGTCATTTTGGTAATGCCTCTTTTCTAAGTATGTGTTTAAAACTTTGGAATCAAAGACTAAATTTTTTTTTTTTCATTACAGATGGTTTGAAGGCTTTAACTGGGAAGGATTGCGCAAAGGAACTCTCACCCCTCCAATTATTCCTGATGTGAGTATAAAACATCTCCATTTTAAACATGCTCCAATTTAACTAATAAGTATGAATATTTGACAGGAGGAGACACTAAGAGATTTGCATTTAAAATAAATCAAACATAATTACATTGTACGTTAAATGCTGTCAGAAAAATGTAGGATTTTGGTTTGGTGAAAAAAAAAAAATCTAACTATGATTTTTGTGATAAATAATAATAAAAAGAACCAAAATAATAAATATATTATTGTTATATTTCACTGTAAAATTAAATCTTTTTAACTTTTAGGAAACATAATATATTTTCGCACAGTATAACTGTGAAATTACAATAATAATATTTATTGCTCTTAATTTCTTCTTTATCAAAATTAAATTGCAGCCTTTGTGATTTGATAATTGCACTAGGCTATTTCAGTCTTATTTTGTTTAATTGTGCAGCCCTATTTCCACAATAAAGTCATAAAATAAAGTTAACTGATTATAATGAAATATTAATGAATGAAATAATAATTTATACTGGTTTGAATTTTAAACATTGAATAATGAATAAATATGCAGTCACACATTATGATTTTTACATTTACATTTCCTCTGTTCACGCACCTATTAGGTTGCAAGCCCGACTGACACCAGTAACTTTGATAGCTTTCCCGAGGACAATGAGGACCCTCCCCCAGATGACAATTCCGGCTGGGACACTGATTTCTAAAACTGAATCTTGTAACATGCCCTGCCCTGGAGTGTCTTGTGTGGTTCGTCAGCGAAGAGGAGAATGGAAGATGTCTCGCCCAGCTCTGTGACACCAAGTTGCCTTCGCCCACACTTCTGTCATGCGGTGCCACTGGGGGCGTCTCAGCTCCCCGCCGCACCCCACGACTCCCATAACTGTCCTAATCAGAAGGACTGGAGTCCATATTTCCAAAACGGCCTCAGATGTGGACTCAGACCGCCTTGTGCTGGAGCCGATGTTTCATAAATGAGCCCTTCATTTTTTTCTCTGCTGTTTTATGTTTGACTGATTGCACAAGCAGTGGTTTCAGGTTTTTGGTCTGGGTCTTAAAAATAAGTAGAGACAGCACCATGATCTGGACTGAGTATTGATAATGTTTCTAAGAAGCATTTTAGCAAGGAATTTAGTTTGTGGTATAAATACGGCTAATATAAAACAGAAACACACCAGTGTAAAATACCTAAAAAGTCCGCTGGTGGAGACTGTTTAATTTAAATTGATTGATATTACTAAATTTAGTTCCATTTGGTCTTTTTTATGCATACACCTCTTAAAGGAACAGTCCCCCCGAAATGAAACATCTGTTGTCCCAAACCTGTATGTTTTTTTTTTTTTTTCTTCTGTGGAACACCGAATAATATAGTTTTTGAAGAATGGTATTATATGAGGTCAGTGGGAATCGAAACTTCGGTGACCAACGTTGTTCAAAATATATAAGAAAGTCATACAGGTCTGAAACAACACAACAGATATTGCAATTTTTTTGTGTACTATCCCTTTGCGTTTTTATTTAAATTCTTCTTTTAAAGGCTTATGGATACCTTATGTTTGTATTATGGGAAACTTGAAAGTTTTTTCTTTCTTTCTTTCTTTCTTTTTTTTAAGACGATGGGAATCTACTCCTATAATGAATCAGACTCAATACAGTTTGTGCACCACTAGAGGGCAGGCTTTTTACTTAAATACACCCTGTACTTCCCAAATGGAAGGGCAGTCAAGTCACAACGTCCCAGATAAAATGTGGGTAAGATTGGAATTGTTTATGAAGTTACATAATCAGCTCTATTATTGACACCAGACATAACTACAGATTATTTTCTCCAGTCATTTTCACCAATCATATTCATGGCTCAACTTGACTCAAACAATGACGAGAAGACTGCCTGTAGTCTAAAATAGCTTGAACACAAAGTGCTGTGCTGGAAAACCAATTATGTAATCTTATTTATTGTAGGACCAGGGGTAAATATTTATGTATATATATATATATATATATATATATATATATACAGTGGTAATATTTTTGTGATATTTGTAGAGATTTATTGTCAGAGTAAAACCAGTCCTATTGCCTTTTTTTTCTTTTGAGAATACATTTTATCTGTAAGCTATTTTTAGTTCTCTGTTATCTTTTCAAGATGGATATTCTGTGCTCACCATATATCTTTTGGCATTATTGAAAGTGCCTTAACACAGTGGCATCCAGAATTCACCCTGCTTGTTTTTATGCTGCACGACTAGGTCAGACACCTCAAAATGTTCTTCTTAATCAGTTGTGGCTTTTTTAAAGGTACAGAGATTTATATGCCATTTTCTTACAATAAAAGCATCTTTCAAAGTAATACTTCTGTACAAATCTTTCAGTCTTTGAAATCTGCACCTGCTGTTTTCATTGCGTGTTCCATTCATTATACTCAGAAGTTCAGAAAGTCCTACAAACAAGATTTGCTATCTTGTCCTACAAACAAGATATAGCTGGAGGTGTTAGTACTATGAAGGGTCTGACTCATATCAGCTGGTGATAATGCTCTGTAAACATCTGCCCTCCCCTCTTCCCAACAGATAACACATGAGCATGGTAGCTTTTCATTGCCAGCACTGTGGCCCATAGACATCAAAAGATGTAAACCCAGGGGGTACAGAAGACATCTTTGACCTCTAGTTCACAGCTAAAGCAATCAGTCAATGGCATATCCACTACTAATAGGTGATTTTCAACCAATATATTAGGATTTCAATATTTACTAGCAGAGAAGACAGTTCAAAAACCAGTCATGTTAGACAATACTCTTCCTGAAAACTTGAAAAACGTACTATAACATCAGAATAAGGTCGTTTAGAGATAAAACACCAAGGATAGGCCTAACTAAGACTAAATTATTACAACATTTTACATTACACGCATCACCCCCTGCTTAGATACTGTCACGCCAAACGAGGACAGCAAATTACAAAAATAAACCACGTACCTTTGCATTCCATCTGCAGAATGTATAACACACCATTACCATAAAAGCAGGAATGTCTGAATCCCGTGGGAATGTGAAAATGTGAAATCACGCAATAAAAAACACCTTACCCAGCTTCAAACATGAAATCCAACAAAGGCATCTTTGACTTCCAGTTCACAGCTAAAGCAATCAGTCAATGGCATATCTACTACTAATGGGTGATTTTCAACCAATATATTAAGATTTAAATATTTACTAGGCTAGCAGAGAAGACATTAAAATTAACTGTTCAAAAAGCATTCATGTTAGGCAATACTCTTACTGAAAACATTAAAAACGTACTATAACATAAGGGTAAGGTCGTTTAGAGATAAAGCACCAAGGATAGGCCTAACTAAGACAGTTTTCTCAACATAAAGATAGATTATTACTACATTTTTGGTCCAGTTAGTTACAGTTAACCCCTTATCCAGCTTCAAACATGAAATCCAACAAAGCATCAACAAAGAAGACGTCTTTGACCTCCAGTTCACAGCAATCGGTCAACGGCATATCTACTACTAATAGTTGATTTTCAACCAATATATTAAGATTTAAATATTTACTAGGGCTAGCAGGGAAGACATTAAAATGAACTGTTCAAAAAGCAGTCATGTTAGGCAATACTCGTCCTGAAAACATTAACTTACCCTAAAGTACTATAACTTTAGGGTAAGTTCATTTAGAGATAAAGTACCTCATAGTTAAAATAGATTAATACCACCTACCCACTACTACATTTCTGGTCCAGTTAGCTACAGTAAACCCCTTATCCAGCTTCAAACATGAAGTCCAACAAAGCATCAACAAAGAAACAAGTTTGTTTTGGAGAGTCATCAGAGGACATGCATCACCCCCTGCTTAGATACTATCACACCAAAAGAAGACAGCAGCTTACAAAAATACACCACGTACCTTTGCATTCCATCTGCAGAATGTATAACACACCATTACCATTAAAGCGGGAATGTCCGAGTCCCGCGGGATCATTTGAAAATTTGAAATCACGCAATAAAAAGCAGCGATTTAATGAATCCTTTTAAATGTCATCACAATGGCTCTTTTTGCCTTGGAGACGCGGGTTGGTATTATTTTACAAAAAGAATAGCAACGTCTGATGCATTAACAAATCATATGGATCTTTTCCCAATTAAATATATACAAAACGAGTCTGAACGATTCGTTTAGAAATAACTGAATCTTCCTAGTGGTTCGCGAGTCATCAACTCAGTCTTGAACATGTGCGAATCGTAGCTAAATTAATATCTAAGGTTTGAAAGTAATAAGAACGGTGTGAACAAATGGGGTGAAAAGTTACTTTAATACAGTAACAGCGAAAATGTTACACTGTTCTACTAATATGAATATAAAACAGAGTTGGTTTTAATAGAAGTTTCAGTCAATGGGCTTATGGTTTTGTCGTTTTCATAACCTGAGGGCTGCAACGAAATTAACTGGGACACATTAAATTAAACACCCTTAATAATAATAATCAAAAAGCTTAATAACTTACATGTCTCTACATAGTATTGGAACATGTTTGAACATGAAAAGCACATCAGGATATCAAGAGATGAGGTAATTACCTCACATCGTAAAAACATCACTAAGTCGATGTTTTGAACCGGTTCTTTGAACAGACCTGTTCAAAAGAGTCGATTCGCGGAATAGAACTTCCATCACTATGCAAAACCATTGCAGTAAACTGATAAAGGCACACCTGCAACCGCGTATTATATTAATGCAACAAGTTACGCAGCTTGGCAACCTTAAACTTTGGATAGTTAGGCTTATTAAACAAATATTCTTATTTTGTTAATTATTAGCCTATTATTAAAGTTTACTATATTGAACACCGGTGTCATTTATGATTTTGTTGTTGCCGCCTCCTGTAAATGCAGTGATTTTTACAAGATTTTTTTTATTGCTATAGCGAATAACACTTACTCAAGGGTCACTAAGGAGCACTGACCTGAATAAGCTGTCATCAGGAATTTTAAAACAGGATTACCTGGCATCCCACTAAATGAATTTGCTGAGTACAATGTCTACAAAAAGCCGCTAAAAGCCGAGCAAATGGACTGTTTGCGAAAATGCCATCGCTGTGGAAGTCTGATTAAGACACGGGCTTCAGTCCTGTTTGATCTGAGCTCATCAAAGGCTGCTTTACACAAGCTTCATTTTACACCACTGTAGGCTTTGGATGTACAATTAAAACAAAGCCAATAGACAAAGGGATGGGGATGAACCCTGCCAATTCGCGTTTAATGAAGTGTATTGAGCGTTTGTCCTGTGGTCGTCTATTAAAAGTGACCCTTGTCAACAACATCAAAGACATTGATTTGGGAGTTATCCCAGAGTATAGGGCAGAGGGACACTTTGAAATCGCGCAGGCTATGTCCACCGAAATGCAATACTACAATGATACAATTACAATTCATTTAATTCTACTATTTTAGAGCAATCTTTTCATATTGGAGTAGGCAGCGACTGTGTGTGTCTTTTAATTAGGAGGTCACCCATCAAGTGCTGTCTTTTTTTAAAGATAAATGTGGATACACGGGTAGCTCAGTTAATTTGGATAACATTAAAATTTAGAAGCGAGATTATTAAGGTTATTATTTTATTCCGTTCAGATCAACTCTTTATAATCAGCCAGATCAATAGATGAACCACGTCACCTAAGAGCGTCACGTCCTTATCTCAGATTGCTAATCACTCACTATTTGTTTAAAAGCACAGACTGAATGATAATTAATTCGGTAAACTTCTCACTTCTTCTTATTTGCATATTCACTTTGATCTTCTGCACTTGTTTAATCAAACGCATTTCAAAGGCTCCCCATCACGGTTATGACTCAATTTCTACCAAATCTTTACTGCATTTATAACATGGAATATACAAACTTACTGTAAAGAAAGAAAGAAAAAATAAATAAATAAATAAATAAATAAATAAATAAATAAGGACATCCATGTTTAAATCTCCAATGACATCCAGAAGGGATTTTAATTATTTGATTTTTGTTTGCTTTTTTATACAAAAATAATAAAATAATTAGACTACAACAATAAAAATCTAAGTAATATGACTATGTATTATTATTATTATTATTATTAAAATATATCCCTGTTCCAAAATTCCAAACATATTGATATATTAGTAATTCAATTTAAAGAGGTTTAACTTTTCTGTGCAGGCTGTAACTTTCCATATCTTTTTATATTAACATATTAAATATAAAAGCAATTAAAGTTCACTTTTTTTTAGCTGGCGTAAATATTTTACACAGCATGCAAAAATGTCGGTAAATGTACATCATCTCCTAAAATCTATATTATGTTATATAGAAAACTAGAAAAATTGATAAACTTTATATTCTCGACTGATTTTCCCATCCAGTTAGCGGTATTACCGTGGTTGCTGTTTGATGGCAGCTCATGAAGAAATACAGCTCATGCATACAAACATACCGATAGACAGACAGCTCATGACACAACGCTTTGAAATTTCATCCAGCCCTTTGTTGCTCTCAGCGAGGGGCGGGAGCGCAAACAACTCCGCGCACGTATAAATGAAGCGTCCTGAGCTCATGAGGAATCACAGAAGAGCTCCGCTCACCTCGGGAATACATCCTCCATCCAAGGAATACCAGACCTGACAATGCTGCACATTGCCATGTTCTCTACCGCATGCCTCATTCTTGTGGCCTGCATCAAAGCGGCATCTGCCGGTTCCGTGGTGCTCAACTCCAACGCTATCAAAGTTGGTTCAGGTGCGGCGAGTCCAAGTCACCCGGTCAGCCCGAGCCCGGCTGAGTCACCTGCGGACAGCGGCAACCTGAACTTCGCCGTCGATACACCTCAGGTAAGAACATGAAGCACATGTTTTCTTCTCAGACAGCTGCTTTTACTTCGAGGTCGTTAGACTAATAGTGTCTTTCTAAACTCCAGCAGCCTTTAATCTGCGAGAGTGATGAGGAATGCGGTGGCGACGAGTTCTGCTTCCTGTCTCGCGGTGTCTGTCTCCAGTGCAAGAAGCGCAGGAAGCGCTGCATCCGGGATGCGATGTGCTGCCCTGGCAACCACTGCAGCAACGGTAAGATCAAAGTTATGATATACTGATTACAGACATCTCAGCGTTATATAGCCTTAACAAATAACAGGCAATGTTGACTAACAATTAACTTAAATGCATCTTCCTTGTAGGAGTTTGTCTTCCAAATGACCCTGACATGATCCACCAGATCGGAATGGAAGAGTTTGTGTCCATCTCCCAAGAAAACTCAACTGTTGTGGTACCACCAAAAGTTGCAACTCAAGGTTCACCACAAAACCAAATGCAAAAAGGTAAACAATGATTCAAAAACCAATGATTTAAATATGTTATTTTAACCTAGTTTCAACTCAGTTAGCAGGTATTTTTAAAGCTTTAATCCTGTGTTGCATCACAAGGCATTAAGTTTTTAGGAATGCGACTGATGTTAAATACAGTATAAACTTTTATATATATATATATATATATATATATATATATATATATATAGATAAACTTTCTTTGTGTGTAAAAGTAAAAGACGTGCAGGACATCTGGAGCATGTTAGCAAAGTAATAAAATGTTATGAAATTTGTTTATAAGACCAGGCTTTAAAACCAAGTCAATCTTCAATCTGAAAGCTATTACAGTGGTCTCTCAAATCTCAAAAAATGTAAGTTGTGCATGGTATTCATAAGTGTTGTTTTGTTTTTAAAGGTCTGGAGGGAGAGAACTGCCTGAGATCATCAGATTGTGCAGAGGGACTCTGCTGCGCCCGCCACTTTTGGTCCAAAATCTGCAAGCCAGTCCTAAAAGAAGGCCAGGTCTGCACCAAGCACAAGAGGAAAGGCACCCATGGCTTGGAGATATTCCAGCGTTGCGATTGTGCAGAAGGTCTGTCCTGCAGAACGCAAAGAGATGGCAGCAAGTCATCGCGGAGTCTGCACACTTGCCAGAGACACTGAATGAACATTTGAGGAATTTTCTTTCACAACAGACTTGATCAGAGTCGACAAGCGATCGAGGAGAAGCAGGACTTGGAATACCCTGTTTTTCCTCCATTTTCTTGTGTCAACATTGCAGAGTAGATATAATTGTTTCTCAACGGAACTTAAATCTTGCAGTAAATTACTGTATTATACTGTAAATAATATAAGGCAGTTGGCACTTAATTCAGATATTTTTGTCAACCCTGAAAGAAGGTGCATCAGTCTTTTGCTAGTCTATCTTAAATGTGTATACATCTGGTTTTTACGCTCATATAGAGACGATTTAAATGTCTATTTTATTCTAAATAAAGATGATATAAAGTCTTAAATCATGCTTGCAATACGAGAGTGTATATATTTCACTGTGGTAGTTTCTTATGTTGCACGTAAAGGACACAGTACGTTAGGTGTGGTCAGAGCTGAGGGCTGGAATGCATTCACGTCTAGAAGTTTAATTAAGGTATTTAATAAGGTGTGTCTATATTTAATAGCCATTTTCCACTGCTAAAAAAAAAAAAAAAAAAAAATAGTAAAATTCAAAGTCATTGGGTGGTCACTATTTAATTGCATCTAGAAGGCTATTTTTACTTTTTATTACTTTGAAGTCACTTTGTTATACCTCTTCAAACAAATTTATCAGAGAACAAAGAGATCAAAATGATCAGTGAATGACCTATTATTTTTAAAACATGTTTTTTGAAGCTTAATATACAAAGTTGCAAGCAAAACATGAAAGAGCAATGTCACAACAATAAAGAAAACAAAATAGCAGTCATGCAAACTAACCAGAGATTAAAAAGCCACGCATATCTGATTGATCCGATGCTTTCAAAAGCGTTTATATAGACAGGTCACACATTACAAACACGCATCTGTTTGAGGTCTGCTTGTGAATTCTGTCTGTCTCTCTCTCTTTGAAGGTGAGAGGCTTTAATATGGTCTAGCACGTGGAGACTGACTATAGTCACCTTCTCTTTAAAGTTCAAGGATGCTTACTGATAGAGGCAGCATTTAATGGCACTGTCTGCTCTTAGCTACAGCTTCTAGTAAACCATTATGGGACATATATCAAGCAATTTATTGGCTTTATGCATGGATGAATGATTATTATTAAGTTCTTTTATGTTTGGTCATTTTAACACTTCAAACAGAGCACAATGCTGCAAAAGAGCAAATACTCTTCTTCTCAAAACACGCCCTCATTCACAAAGTCCTTTTTTGCGGGCACTGCTTCCTTTTGCATTTCTCCCAGCTGTAATTGGAAACTTTAAGTCTTTTACCTGGAGCTGTCAAGAGAGACAAAGCGGTGGGGTAAGCATTTCAAAGCACAGGATATACAGTTTGCAATTGTCCCTTTCCCATCCATGTGCCTCGGCTGGCATTGGAGAGGCTTTCTCCCAGCTTTTGTCAATACCGTCAACAGCTTGAAGACCACAAACATCTGTGGATGGAATCCCGAGCTGCACAATGGTGCAAAAGAAACCCAAACCTCCGCAGTCTGCATACAGTAAAGCAGTTAAGTCTTTGATGGCAAAAGAGTTTCGCAACAGGTCAAGGCCAACTTCACTAAGAGCAATCAAGAGTCCGGGCAGAAATAATCTGCAAACATGAGTGTGAAAAGGCGGATTTCCTTCTTTTTTCAAACTAGGTACAATAAAGCAGCAATACTGGGGCTTCTGAACATAGCAGTGTGAATGTTTGCGAACTGCCCCTAAAGCCTGGTTCGCTTTGAAGTTGAGATCAGTCAACACTTCACGGCACATACTATTTTTCAACAAATAGTTAAGTAACTGGGGCTCACACGCAGAGTTACTTAAAAAGAACCCAAACACATTAATGCGAAATGAGCATTTACCCTCGAAAGTATGTGCCGTTGACGGTAGTCTGGCTGTTTTCAACAACATTTGGCGAGATGAATGGGACACATGGCTGTTTGTGTAGTAATATTTGATTTAATTTCATTTTTCCCTAATCAATCACTTTAGTGAATTTACTTGTCTGGATAATTGAATTTAAGAAACTGTAAGGAAAGAAAATAAAATTAAAAAGTGTATATTTTTTTTTAAATAATAAAATCATTTTTCAATCAAAATGAGTTAATTTGGGTTGTATTTTAAAGCTCAGATCTCTTAGTGTTAATTAACCCTAAACAGGTGGAAGTGAGATGAGAGGATACAATTAAGGAAACATTTTGAACATTTTGTGTGGTAAAAGATGTTTTTCACAGCTCTTTATTATAATATGCACCATAAATGAATGACATTTGAGCGGTTGTCTTTAATTTTAAGGTTGTGTAATTACTAGTATGATCTTACCTACCTACCAGTCACTGTTAGATGTTTGCATCAAAGGGGTGAAAATACTGATGTGGTGATTAAAACAGAAGATCCCGGAATATTATTAAAATAGCCTTATTAGGCAGCATCACCTTTTCAAGAGTGATTCAGATTCTGAGCTGTTTTAATGATATTGTATCGAATCGCATTTACCATTTGTGGAACTATACACCCAAGTCTCAGCAATGTGCATAAATACAGAGATGTCTCGTCTGTGTCACATGGAGTAGAGGTTTGTGGGTCAGTGTTGGCTGTAGAATGGCTTGGAATGACCCTGTGCTGTTTTACTAGCTGACTGACTGCCATGCTTGCAAATTACAGACAGCGAGATCCGACTGTAATGATGGCAGGCGTCACAGATATGAGCTCTTTAAGATGCATGGTTTTCAGAAGCAGACAGCAGCCTGACAGAGTCCAAACACAGAGTTAGAGAGCAGAACGCCACCTTCTCTATGGCTTTGTTTACCTCAAGTCAATGGACTTGAATTTGAAGAGGGCCAGAAACAGTTAGACAACAACTAGGTGAATATGAGCATTTTATGATATGCCTTTAACAATTATTCTGAATTGCGGTATCAGACAAGCCAGTTAAAATGACTTCCTTTCCAACACTTTGGGGTAAAAAGTAAAAACTCTGAGGTAAAATTTTGTTGTTCACAGTTGCTTTGTGTATTGGAGAATTAGTATTGACTTAGATGTTTCTCCTAAAATGCAAATGACAATTGTTGACATGCAGTAAGTGTATAAAATTATTAACGGTAGCATAGTTTACTTTGATTTAGAAGAATCTGATGAGAAATATTTGAATTCATATTGAGCCCTCTGACTCTGAGTAGATCATTTAGAATCTGGCAAATCTGAGCACAGTTTGAGACATTGTTGAGATCTCTTCTGAAACATAGGATGAGGCCTTTTTGAAGTGTTATACATAACCCTCAGCAACATTTGCAAAAGTGAAGCTTTGGTTTTGACGCTTGGCTTAAAATTAATGCAACACTTGGGTTAGTTAAATCATGCACAACGTGTTAGTTTTCTAATACATAATCTTGACACATTATCTGAATGTTTATTTCATCATTAATCTAAAAGAGTTTGTTATGTCATGGAACATCTGAGAATGGTCTAACGCTCAGTCTTGTTCCACCAGCTTTACAATGTGATTTATGGACACTTGGTCGCTAAGGCCTGTCGGCATAATTACCAAAATTACATGATAAATATTTGTCATGTTTTGATTTCTTGTGGAAAAGTGATTTTCATTTGTGCTGACAAATGACTGGCTCTAAAATAACAGTATTACGCCTTCAGAATATGATGTGAGAAAAAGGACAAACAGCCTCTCGTTTTTCACTCAAGGAACACAGAACAGATGCTGGAACAGCTTTATGAAGTTTTATGGCAAACATCATTCATGCACCTGTCATGTTTTTTTGGAAATCACTAAACTTGCAATCTCTCAGTCACAGAACAGCCTTAAAACAAATTAAAAGACAGCTGTACTTCTCATAATTTTGCAACTATTTTTTTAAGGTTACTCCTATTTTTGTGCCTTAATTAGTAACTACTCATTTAAAAGGCTATTTGGTTTTGGAAGAATATGATAATAAATTATTCATAGTGAAATATTTGAAAATCTGGTAAAGTCTGAGGCATTGCTCCAATCTCATCTGAAACTCTAAATGTGACATGAGATTATTGGACTGTTTTCTCTGGAATAAATCATAGGATATATGATATGACAATACAATTGTGGGTGCTTATTTCTTCTGTTTTATACGTTTAGATCATATTTAATGCTCACTCAGTGTTCACATTTTTGACAAAATACAATATACTTTAGACATTACTGGCCATGCATTTACCAGATTATCATATCTATATCATCTCAAAAGATGAATCATGCATTTAGCTTTGTTTACTATGAAGAATGAACTTGATAGTGTATGCAAAAGTGTTACATTTTGAGACATACTGTAATGTACTGTATAGTCTCCTGCTTTACAGCAGCACTGAGCTGCTGATGTGGCTGGCTGTGAGCGTATGGTTGTGTCATGTGGAGGACAGAGGCAACTTCTTTGCTGTCACCATGGTGCTGGGTGTCATCATCGTTTAAGTGTCTGATTAGTGCAAAAGCTTCCACACCCACTCATAAAAAGTCACTATTGAGTATCAATCCATTAGCAGAGGGGCAAAGGGAAAAATGCTGGACTCCATTGTGTATTAAAGGAATAGTTTACCACACACCATATAGTAGAACTTGAGCCCTTAATTTCAAGTCTTTAGATTTGTATTTATTTATTGAGTTTTAGTTAGTTAGTAAATGTATTTCTTCAACTATGTTTAAACACACCCAAATAATTCATTAGTATTCAGACTGGTGGCTCAAGAGGACTGAAAAGTCCTTATCACAAACACTAAATTTCAGTCAGATTGTTGATTGGTGTTGTAGTCTTGAAATAAATCAATCAATAGGAAAGCATTATTTAAATTCTTGAATCTGACTGTCTTTTCAATCTGATTCAAAAATACCTTGCAAACATGCACAGTGTTGTGATGCATATTTTTATCATGTTCACCAGCCCTTTTATAATAAGATCTCTGATGTTTACATATGTTTTACTTCTTATGAACATGTGGTTTTACGTCTTACAAACTGGTCAGTGGAGTGAAGACTGAATTTTCACTAAATATTGGCTAAAAAAGCTTACCTGACATGTATGTTAGCTTTCATTTTAAACATATCATCACGCCAAAAAGCAATTTAACATTATTGTGGTGGCATTGTGCTGAATTTTTGTTCTGAATATAAATGCACATTTATGTAAACAGAACTTTCAGTATCTGAAATCAGATTGGTTTCATTCAGATTGACGAATGTTAGCGCATGTAAACATACCTAATGATAAATTTGGGTCTATTACAAAAGGGTTGGAAATTAATGACAGCTTGTGGCAAAAATGCCACCAAAATGAACAAAAATGCACTATAAATTCAAGACAAAGTGTTGTTTATCTCATCATAAACAACACAGTGCAGATACGATGTAAAAGATTCATTTCGTAGCTTTGGTGATTATAACGGGAGTTTTTACTTAACTTGTGCTAGTAACGTCATGGACCAACATTTTTGTCTGTGATGCCAGAATGTGACGTGTCCAAAATGCAGACGCAAAACAAAAATGTTTTAATATTGTTTTCTATATCGATATTAATAACCATTATTACAATAAAAAGAGTAATAATATACAATAACGGTTTTAGTCATAATACTGCAGCTCTATGAGCTTTTGTTTTTACGTGTATAATTTAAGTAAAACTTTAAACAGTTTATTGTTATTGACAATAGTTTAAAATATTTATTAAAGTAACTGGGTAAATTTAAGTATTTGATATTGAAGACAACAAAGTATGGTGATTATTATAATAAGGTGATTATAAAATGTAAAAAAAATGCGCCTGGTAATCAATTCCAGTGGGCAAATATTGCTCTTTAACAGAAAAGTTCATTTCTGACCCTGTGTTGCACAAGGCACAAATCATATGATCCATGTCATTTTGGCAATGTCTATGGTGGGTGGTTTTTGTCAGTTATTGAGCTTGACAGATGTTTTGATTCTTCCACAAAAAAGACTTCTCATTTTATCATAAGCTATGAATTTTAGTTCTGAATATAAATGCACATTTATGTAAACAGAACTTTCACAATCTGAAATTAGATCGGGTTCATTCGGATTGACAAAAGTTAGCGCATGTAAACATACCTAATGATAAATTACAAAGCACAAATCATATGATCCAGGTCACTTCGCAAATGTCTACGGTGGGTGTTTTTTCTCAGTTATTGAGCTTGACAGATGTTTTGATTCTTCCACAAAAAAGGCTTCTTATTTTATCACAAGCTATCCCTTTAAGACAGCAACTAAATATTTTAAGGTGCTCCACATGCGATGCCCTTCTTATAAGGCTGGATCAGCGATTCCCCGAAGTGAAAATGCTGGAGGCGTCTTCCTCTTTGAGGTTTGTAGGTCACCCAGAGTTGAAGTCAGATAACGTGGCAAACCTCAACAGAGATTTACACAATCGCTTCGGAAAAGAAAGGCATATCTCCTGTCTCCCTGTGAAAAGAGACAATGTCATTCCGCAGGAGTGCTCAGACCGCTGATCTTCATCATTAAAGACAATTATGTCACATTCACTTCTCCTCTCCCTGCTCTGAAGGGAAGTAGCCAAAGCCAATTTAATGTTCCTCAATTGTCTCCTTTGTACTGCGTACAGTTTACTGGGCTTAATAGGACAGGCCGCTTCCCTTTGATATTACCTCTTCCTCCGCCAAACCCATAATGCCCCCATTTGTTCTACACAAAAGCCCAACTTAAACTACACAAAGAGGTGGTTACACAGAATCTCATTTGCCTAAGTGATTGCATCCACAAAAAAAGCTTCGGATCTTTGATCTCAGTGAGGTGCAAATGTGTTGGCTTTACTCGGTTGCGTGAGGCGCTGACCGAAACAATGGCGCCCCTAATTCGAGCTATTACCCGCACATTACTAGCTCAGCGTTTGCTCATTTGCACAAGGCTTTAGGAGCAAAGAATACGTGTCGATGGGTGGACTCGAGTCCGGCCGAGTCGGTCGAGTTTATCTGTGTCATCCGAGAGGACCAGCGGGCAGCCTTAATTTGGAGGGGCCGCTTCAAAAAGAGCGGCTTTGGCTGCCGTCGAAAAGCAAACAACATTTAGCACCTCAGCGCCTAGCGCTAATGACAAACAAGCTGCTCGGATCCACATGAAAGAGGGGCATCCTTGGGTCTCCATCAATGACCTTTTCAAATACACTTCCTCCACACACAAAAGAGCCCACCATCCATCTCCTCAGAGGAGCAACCATGCTCCAGCCCAGGCCCATTCACTGGCCCTCACTCTAAATATGAATGCAAGGACGGGGGAAAAGTTTTTCTTCTCAACTACACTTGAAACAAATACCATAAATAAGTCAAAGAGAAGGAGGGAGGGGTAGGTGTACATTACATGACTTCAAAGGCTCTCTCTCCCTCTTCCCCCATAGAGCCCAGGCAGCGTGCTTATTTTCAAGGTGCTTATTCATGTGTGCAGACTTGGGGCTACATCACTCAGCATTACCCGAGGGACACTTAACAGTTTCCTCCAAAATAAAAAAACAGGGAGGGGGTCTAAACAGATTCAGGAGAACTTGAAACTGACAGAGGGGATATTTCCGAGACGACGGCGGTGACCTCACGTCACCCCCGTGGGCTATGTCAATTAACCTCCCATTTTACAGTTGGCTGCCTCGTGAGAAAATACACACCGACACAAAGGCTAAGTATCATCAATTATATCATAAAAACAACAGTGGCCTCTCATAAAAGAAGATAAGCTTACTTTATTTGAGTTTTTATATCACGTCATTTCAAGATGACAGATGGCGACGTTTTCTATCGAGTCACTCCTTAAGAGCATGCGCGCTATTCATGACAGTAACACAATCGGGTTGTCGCTGACATCACACTTTCTTGCATTACATATTTTTAGCTGTATGTTACTTCCCAGCTTTTTTTGTCTTTACCCCCACAGGCCCGTCAGTAACAGCGGCTTTTCTGTATAAAGCTGGCAAACATCTGCATCCTCTCTTCTTACACAGGCATCAAAGGTTTCATCTGCTGACTGCGTTAATGTAACAGCAAAGATTATCATCTGTAGGGAAACAGTTTTACAGTTCAATTCACAGTGATTCTCCTGTTGTTATCTTAATCTCTGATTCTGTTTTGATTATGGCATCCACAGGACTGCCTCTGTTTTCAAAGGAAACGGGCTTGGCTTTTATCCCAAATGAATTGTTTTTTGTTTGCTTTAGTCCCATAAAGGAATTTGATCTTCATATAAGGTGTAGAAACATGAAATTGTGATTCAACCATATCTGAAGCCCGGGAAAACTTGAACATATAATTTTATAATTACACATTTTCATTGCATTATATTGATTAGACTACATGGAATAATAGTGCATGGAATCATTAGTTATGCTTTGTGAATAATGTGGTTTTATTTTTAAATTTTCTGTTTTCATTTTCATTTTTTTTGTTGTGTTTTTGTCATTTTTTTAAATTAGATTTCTATGCATTTTCTGTATCTCTATAGGTTTTATTGACTTTTTAATTTCTATTTTTTTTTAAATAATTTATTTTAGTTTAATCTTTTACTACATCAAGTTAAACTAAATAAAAAATATTGGTTTGGCAACTAGCCAAAATAAAATAAGTGTATTATTATTATTATTATTATTATTATTATTATTATTATTATGTTTTATTATTATGTTTTATTTCAGGTGAAGTTTATTTTGTTTCACATAACACAAGTTTTAATTAATTAATTAATTAATTAATTTGTCAGTTAACTATAATAACCTTGCCTCGATACTGACCAGATAATATTTCAGTGTGTGAAACCTGGTATTAATTTGTCAAATAAGAAAAAGGTTGTGCTGAAGCATAGCAACTTAATTTGCATAAATCAATTAATATACCTACTATTAATGTACTTTTGTACATCATTATTTTATTTTATTTTATTTTACATTGACCCTTAACCGCCTGGTCATGGGTGATTTTTCGTAGATGTATGAAGCCAGTGCTCCTCCAAGTTTTCACAGGTGTCTTATTAGAGTAACTACAGGTGTAGCTCATCACATCAACTGTGGACATGTTACATTAACATTTATTGTCATTTTTAGACCTCATCAACACCAGTCCCCATTTATTTCAGTATATGGAAAACAGCATGATGTTGACTAATGAATAACATTAAAAATCATCCATGTTTGGAGCCACATAAGGGTGAGTAAATGATGACAGCTTTTACATTTTAGGATGAACTCTTCCACCTGTACTGTCATTATTTGAGTCTGTGAGTGAAGTCTTTGTAACAGACTCCAGAGAATCTTATTATCAGTCAAACACAGTCCTCCGTGCAGAGAGACGCTCCTAATCTCATCTATAAGAACAGGTGTTTCCCATCCAAACAAATGTGTTTAGAGTAAGTGGAGACTCAAAAACAACAATTGACTTAAAGCTGAACGCAAGTCCATTCCAAACATAGTCTGAGATACTAACAATAGCTTAGCACAGATTTAAAAACTTGACAAGCTAATATAAATCGACTGGTCTTTATAAACAATGACACTGGACAGTGACAGTTCACAATGTCAGTCTAAACTATATTAATATTTGGCAAATACCGATAAAAAAATGTTTAATATGCAATAATGTAATATATTGATTGCTAATATATAAGAAAATATATTTTCTTTGAATAAGAAAAGGTTTCATATATTTCTGATGCTGAACAACATAAATGAATCCCCATAGTGTCAAATATTTCTAGCCAATTTATTTGCACCAAAATTCATTATATCATAAGTAATAACCACTGATCTCTAACTTTCTGAAAATTATCCAAAATTTTGCTTTAAACCATTTCCGAGACTAAAGCAGGTGAAAGCAAGCCTTTCATTCAGACAGTTTTTTCCATATTTCTTTCCAGACAGTCTATTAGTCAGCATTGTAAGTTCTGAATGTGGCACTAGAGCCACCCAAGATCATGACTGTAACGGCTTGCTTGCCACAGACTTATAATGGGTCATTATGAATTTGATTTATGATGAGGTTTAGCCTCTTAAAGTTTCCATCATCAGCTGATCGCACATTGCGCATTCTCCAGAGTCTCGGCCGCAACCATGCCGCCTCATCGTCACCTCATTCTCTGTACACTGGACAGGCCACTAGATTAGAATGACACACTACTTAAGGGCCAATTAGAGAGTAATCAGGATGTTTGAGCATTTCGAGAGGGTGGCAGGGGATAATTGCCAAGACCACACTGCAGGGACCGTCAACACGCCACAGAGTTGCTCCCCGCAGTCCCCGCAGTAGTGAAATCAAGACCTGGCTGCAGTTCAGTGTGGTCAAAGGCATGTGTGTGGAATGTGGGGCCCGTCTGTTGAGGGCCCACTTCTCTATTCAGGCAAGTCTCTCCTGGTGTTTCTCATCTACATGCGGTTTGCAGATTTCAGATTTTGCATTGCGCATCAAGTGGCAACCCGACATAGTACCAGAATGCTTTATTGTATTAAAGTCTGTGTAAAGCAATATTAAGTTTGTGTTCTGAGTTTGTCTCACCACAGAAAAGTGTGGTATTAACCAGCCAGCCAAATCTGAATGATTAAAAAACCGCCAAGTAAATAAGTTGTCAAAATCTTAAAAAAAGGAATATTCTCTACTCTCAAACACTGGGGGTGTGATGACCTTCCAAACGCTGAGGAATCACAGTCGACACGTGTTCAACTTACTTCATTATTTATTAGAAAATCTATAGCACAGCATCGAAAAAGAAACGAGAGTCCAAACAGCTCCCAACATGGTCTTATAACTGTGTCCCTTTCCCCATAGGCCACACCCTTCCCTCGTGACAACCTGACTAAAACACCAATATGGTGGGTACAACCCCCCTCATTTACTAATTATGGAAAATAATAAATATTATACAATACATAATACATATAGGTGCATAAACATAAAAAAAATACCTTACAGGCTCGTACAGGGGATGTGTCAGCTGTCGGCGCTGAAACCCCACCCACTCGGGGAAAGCTGCCACCACTCTCAACTGTCAATTTAAATAAATTATCACAACCAGATAATATGCATTTGCGTTGCGAAGGCATAGGTAGCAAACTGTTGTCTGTAGTAACCAGTGATAGGAATAACAGTGTTATAAATAAACAACATTAATTTTCAGTAACGAATTACTGTTTCCCCCATTACAATGCCGTTACCATTACTGACAGTAAAATGTGGCGTTACTATAATTTATTATAATAGTGTAATTTTATTTTTAAGTTCATCTGAATGGATGCGCAGCTTACCTGTATTTGGTGAACCGTAAACTCTAGTGTGAAGACACACAGCTTAATAAGTTGAATTCTTCAACTTTTAAGAATTGCCGGTTTCTCCGGTAGTAGGCGGAACTAATGAGCAAACGGCAATCTCATTGGCTGGTGCTCACCTATAGACGTTTTTCCTGAACGCGGAAGTCACACCTGACTCTTACCCAGAAGGATGCTTTGCAATTCTGGTCTCCAATGTTTCTAATCAAATTAGCATATATTCTGATCTGATAATCTAATGTTAAACGTATTAAAATGTTCTTAAAAAGCACATCACTTTGCAGGGTCGCAATGACCATTAGTCAGTGCCTCACTCCTCAAAAGTTAATAAGTGTGTAGATGACATGAAGCTCCCGACGTTAGCTACATTAAAAACAGATGGGCGCTTTTTGAATGGGTTCCTATGGAGACCGGAACAGAAGAGCATCCAATCGGACGTTAGAATTTGTAATGGCGGCGCTCATCGTTTACTCAGGAAAAAGGTCTATTATCGTCCCTGTTTTGATTTCAGCAAATCAGTTAGAGCAAACACAGACAACGTGATTTATATTCATGAACCTAGCAGCTCATTTATCCCTATTGCATTTTATATTGTTATTAGTAGAATTTGTAGTAGATTTCTTATCTAAATTATCATAATGTCAAATTATAATGCTTGACTGACTGATGCTAAGTGTACATTCTGATATTTAAAAAACCCTACTGAAAAATAAATATACTAAAATGCATTTAAAATACATTTATTTTATGCTAATTATAATACAAAATCATTTACACATTATGTACTTAATAAAAATACCCTTCAATTGTGCTTTTGGTATGCTAAACTGGTATATTTGCAAAATATTTAAAGATAATACAATCCTCATCAACAGTGACATTAAAACATATTTTAGTCTTAATTTTAAGAAATGTGCATTGTGCACAAGTAGTACTCCAAATAAAGTTTAATTACAATTTTTAAATCAGTAAGTCTCGAGCGATATGTCAGTAAATATGTTAATAGACTTGAACTGTACTTATATGTACTTATATATGTATAAAATAGATGCATTTAATGTGTTAGGGTATAGCCCTCGCTGTACTTTAATGTCCTACAACAATGGGTCTGTGCAGCACTGCTTAAAGTCGAACACACCTCTTATAGTGTTAGGGGAGGGGCCATACTCAGCGACATCAATACATGATTTCAGGCTGCTCAAAAAAATCCTAAACCCAGAAATTGGTAGAAGCTGTTTAATGTCTAACTCCACAATTCAGTACTACATCTTTCACAGTCTCTATAACATATTTCAGCAATACATTTTTAACATTTATGTGTATTTAATGTGTTTGGAAACAAGGAGAAAGTAAATAAAAATGTCCTGAAAATTTGTATCCGTATTCCAAAACCTGCTTGCCCTATGCAGGCTTGCAGGGATGCTGGACCCTATCCCAGCATTTTAAGTCAGCACAGAAACACCTTAGATGCAATAGGCAGTCAATTGCAGGGCCAAGGCTAAGTCTACATTAATCCACATATATTTGAAAGCGCTCTCCGTCTACACTACACACACACACACACACACATATATATATTGTTTTCACAAAATATTAAGTGTATTGAGTTGCTT
Organism: Labeo rohita; assembly: GCF_022985175.1. Lineage (NCBI taxonomy): Eukaryota > Metazoa > Chordata > Actinopteri > Cypriniformes > Cyprinidae > Labeo > Labeo rohita. The sequence goes on along the minus strand of NC_066880.1, from coordinate 25,762,747 downwards.
GTCCATACTAAAATGTCTGAAAATGTACATTTTATGTTAGTTCACCCAAAAATTGAAAATTCTTGGATTAATTACTGACCCTAATTTCGTTCCAAACCTGTAAGTCCCTCATTCATCTTTAGAACACAAATTAAGAAATTTTGTTGAAATCCGAGATCCTTCTGACCCTGCAGAGACAGCAACACATCTGACACACTAAAGGCCCAGAAAGGTAGTAAGAACGTCATTAAAATAGTCCATGTGAAATCAGTGGTTCAACTGTAATTTTATGAAGCTATGAGATTTTTTTTTGCACAAAGAAAACAAAAATATTGACCTTATTTAGCAACTCAGCTCTTCTGTGTCATTCCCCGCTGCTTTTCCTGAGAGTACCACGACGCATATTTTTGTTTTCTTTGCATGCAAAAGATATTTTCGTAGCTTCATTAAAATACAGTTAAACCACTGATGACTATTTTAACTATGTATTTACTATTTTTCTGGCCCTTGAATGTGTTAATTACATTGTTGTCTATGTGGGGTCAGAAAGTTCTTGGATATCATCAGAAATATCTTTGTATATCTTTGTAGAAATATATTTGTGTTCAGAAGATGAACAAGGGACTTATGGTTTTGGAACGACATGAGGGTGAGTAATTAATGACAGAATTTTCATTTTTAGGTGAACTATCTCTTTAAGTTTGATTGAATATATTGCCCTTGATGTTATCAAAAATTTGAAAAATGCATCTCTACCTACATTTTGCAAAACTTCAAAAATTTACAATCACATAACCAGCTCCATATGCATGGCTTTTCAGATGTGGTAAACTTGCTCGGTAGATCACCTGGTATAGCACTGCACTGTTGCAAATCCTGTGCATGACACGCGCTTAAAGACTTATTGAAGAAAGCTAAAATGTTATGTTTGCTGAACCAAATGCATTTTTATATAATTTTTACTTTTGTCTATTGGTTAGGTTTAGAATATGATTTAGTGTTATAGAGTATGGTTTAGAGCCGTAACCTTTTTTCGAACTACCACAAATTGCGCTACGAAATGCAACACTCACTAACACTCACACTCATTTTCAGATAAAAATGAACTTGCTTTTAGTGCCACCCACTGGACAAGTGCCCTGAAATGTGCAAAAAGCATATAATATCATCTTGAAGAATTGTTTCCACAGGCAGAGTGATATAGTGAATACAGCACAGTCTCAATATCTTTTTTTTTTTTTTTTTTTTTTTTTTAAATATTAATAGCTACTGATTAGTATATAAAACATTTTAAGCATATTCATAAAAGATGTATTCTCTGGCATAACAGAATGTTGCAATGCAGCATTGATTATGGGGAATATATTTTTTTTATAGCACCACTGATACACTGAATTGACCAATTAGAAATCAGGATCATAGCTATATACTATATAAAAGGCAAAGTTAAAACTTTACGGTAAATCACGGTAAATGTTAATAATTTAAAAATTTATTTAGATTTGTGAAATTTGCAGATTAATTTTTTGTTAAACATTTCACAGGAAAATGTGGATTTAAATGGAACAGAGTACTACAATGTTGAATTAGTAGCCAAAAGAATAATGAAATTAGCCAAAATATTTTGTTAACACACACACACACACACACACACACACACACACAAGGATTGGAATTCACAAAAAATGTATGAATGACAGGTAGATTTGCAGAGATTTCTGAGGTTGCAGATTTCATACTGGTTATACAGCAAGCAAGTCAATTAATTTATTAATTTATAACTTTAAAAATGAAGAACAAAAATATCTGTGTCCATAATCAAATATTATCAGTATGTTTTACAAATTCTTAGGTTTCCAGGTGGTGACTGGGCATTTTTTTTTTAAAGCAGTGTTTTCTTTCTTCCCAGAGGCCTGAAGGACACCGACAGTCTTTAATGGGGCTCTCAGGGCAAAAAATAACATTGTAGCATAAATAAAGCAGCTGTGGTCCTGACCTGTTACATATACTCCTCTGTGGAGATATTTCTGACCTACACTTGGGGTTACTGTTTAAAGCAGTTAGTAACTGTGATGTTTAGATGAAGACATGAAGCCTAATCTTCTAAATTAAAGACGAGCGCTACAATATAAATACAATCATCTGTAATAAGAGAGGACACAAGAGCCATCATAAACCTTAACTATGTCATCTCACACCAGTTAAACCATAAACATGGCCATGTTTCTATTTTTGTTCTTTTGAATCTTCATTTTGAAATTTTAAACTAAGAATTCCTTTGATCGGGGTGGCACCCTTCAAGTCAAGTGAAATGTATTTATCCCTTGTGCTGTGCTAAAATTAATCATTTGCCTAATTTGGTCAAAAATGACCAGCCTTTTAAAAATTGGTTCATAGGCTCAGCTCAATAAGGTCTATGACCAATCAGTTACAAAAGAAATACAATTAGTGCTAAATGAAAGAAAACAAATTGATAAAATGACTGTATCCAAGATTTGGCAATATTATAAAGCATAACGGGATTTTTTTGCAATTTTTCAAACTAAATGTCAAGTTCTGCCAGGCACTAGTTAGTGCATACTGATGGGTTCTTAACGCAAATTGATGATACTCACAGCGTTAAACTACTTGGCACAAGCTGATTGGTTCATGTTGCATATGCAGCCAATGAGTTTGCTGCTTTATGTCTGGTTAGCATTCACTAGAGCATTTTGCAGTGCGCTTTCAGAGTTCCTCTGAAACCCTCCACCTCCCCAGCTCCACCTGTATAGATCTGCTACAGGTTATTATATATGCTATGTGTGTAGCACATGTATTGTGCTCAGCGTAAGTTCCTGTACTTGCTTTGCATCGGCAGCAATAATCTACAACAACAGCAATAACCAACAGCAGCAGCAATTCAGCAGCGTAGCAGATCTATTCTGCCAAGACCAAATATATTAACACTATCATAAGCAGTGCACAGTATCAATGAGTACACCCCCTCTAAAACTTAAAAAAAAAAAAAAAATCAGCAATTACTCTATACTTAGAAGACATGTTAGGGTTCTTTGGAGATATAATGTTCCAACAAGCCTGTCTGAGCAATTACCAAAGAAGAATGTCAAAATTATTCAGGAAAATAAGATTTTCTTATCAAAGTGAAAAAATGTTGTGTTGCAAAAATGAGTACACCCTACTGAAAGTTCCTATATAAAACTAAAAGAGAAAATTTTAGTGTAGGTTTAAGGCAATTTTTGATCAATAGGAATCAAATACTGAATTAAAACTTTTAAAAACAAGTAATTTCCTGACAGTTAAAAGTGTTATATAGCCTACTGAATCATACTCAGACTTAATGCTGACAACAGTGGAACCACTTGGGAGAGAAGGAAATTTATTTCTTATCATAAAAGAGGACAATGGTACAAGAGGAATACCAAATTATTGTTTTAAGTGTGAACATACAGCAGAAATAGCACAGACATTCAAAAACAATGGACTTGTAACAAGGCTCCTGAAATAATCAGGTCTTCACTTTAAGTTTTCATGTAATGATGAGTATATTCTTGCTGGAAAAAGAGCAGGAGAAATACCATGCAAGTGTCTTAGAGCTGGCAAAAGCTATTAAAAGAGTAACACTTTGTCTCACAGAGTACGACACACCCTGCAGAAGTGACATGGATGGTTGTTGTCACCACTGGAGTTACCTACTGTAGCCAAAGCACAATAAACTCATTAAACCTCTTCCAAGGCCCATATTTACAAAATATAGACTTCTGAGAATACATACTCTTGTCTCAAGTGACCAAGTCAATCATTTTGGATCCATGAGCATCCAAAATGTTCTGGTGTTGCTAGAGGAGGAGTACAGTGAGAAGTGCCTGGTTCTCACAGTGACGTTCAGCAGTAGTAAAGCTCTTATATAGGGATGTAGGAGTACTGAAGGTGTGAGGGAGTTGTACTTTATCAGTGCTGTCATGAATTCACACACCACTGTGTGATGTAATACAAAAACCTGAAACAGAAGATGCTACCTTCTCCTCATTCCTTGCATTGGTGGATGTTTTTTCAGCATGAAAATGAAGATATTCATTCTCCCATAGTGAAAATCCATTAGTGGACATATATTTCACTCAATCTTAAAGGGTTACTCCACCCCAAAATTAACATTTTGGTCATTAATCACTTACCCCGTTTTGTTCCAAACCCGTAAAAGCTTTGTTCGTCTTCAGAACACAATTTAAGATTTTTGGATAAAAACCAGGAGGCTCGTCACTGTCCCATTGACTGCCAGGTAAATACCACTGTCAAGACTCAGAAAAGTATGTAAGTCATCGCCAAAATAGTTAATAAATTTCAGATTCAACCACTGATAGCAGATGGACTATTTTGACGATGTCTTTCATACTTTCTGGGTCTTGATAGTGGTATTTACCTGGCAGTCAATAGGACAGTGACGAGCCTCCCAGTTTTCATCCAAAATATATAAATTGTGTTCCGAAGACGAACTAAGTGTTTACGGGTTTGGAACGACATGGGGTAAGTGATTAATGACAACGTTTTCATTTTGGGGTGAAGTAACCCTTTAACGCTTTTGAGCAGCTGTGGGGGATTCTGTAGAGACGAACTGAGCAAAACTCCCCATTAAAGACCAGGGCATTTAAGGGGGTTGTCCTCCAGGAGTTAAACAGGACAGACATGGAATTTTGCCATGAACTTGTACACTTAGTGCCAAGAAAGGTCAGAGCAGTGAACTTAACGTTCTGGAGGACATACTAAGTACTAGAATATTATACATTTGTTGAATTAAATCTAGGTTGTACTCATTTCTGCAATCCATTGGCTAATTTACAAATTTTACAGAAAATATTGGCATATATTTTTTGTTTTTATTAAGTATATGTTTAATACTTTTCAATTTTGCCATCTTTCTATGAATTATATTAGTGATCTTTAAAAAAATACAGAGGGGGTGTACTCATTTATGCTGTGGACTGTACATTACCAGAGATTTGTCATGATAGAACTAGCATTTCTGAAGAATAAGAAAATCATCTGTGGGTCAAAATAACTCAAATTTTCTTAATTATTCTGTATACCAAGAAGCTCCAGCTCTGGTCGTAGACAAGTTGTTTTTCTAAACCTACTGTGTTAGAATCTTCAGTATGGTGAAACCCTGAAAGACATTCATTTTCCTTTCAAGCTTTGCTGACTACGGAGCACTGCAACTCCAGTCAAATCCCCAAATTCACACTTAATACTTTGCACTGGCAGGCATTTTGCTCATTTTCATGACCTTGTTATTTAGCAGAGGACAACCACACAAAATTTGAGGAGGGCAATTATTTTAGAATAGCTAGCTGGTGTTTGTCGGCCAAGAGCCATTTGAAAATTATCATTCGGTATAAATAAGCATCAAAGAAAACAAACAGGCAAGTTATTTTGAGGTGATGCAACATATTATTAGCTAAATATAGCATGTTCTAATCAGAACTCGGAATTCCCTTTCAACTGGACATTCTTTGATGATCTGGAATGTCTGATGTTCTTCCTAAAGAGAGAGACAACTGGATTCACTAATTGTATAAAAGAAAATCCTCATTTGAAAGATAACAAAGAGAAAACGTCTGATAGCCAGGACAATCTGCCATACTTAAAAGACATTGAAGCAAGATAATAGTTCCCGAAGTTCCCGACACACAGACCGCAATGCTAATGATAATTGATGTCACATGTTCTCCATGCTCTTCCCAGAGACAGAAGCTTAAAGAGGAAAGCCAGATATTTGTGTCCTGTCCTCAAGTCTCCCACTTTCCTTCCGCCTTGGTGCCTTCATCTAATTTGTAGGTTGAATCATGAAAGCACTGTGATAAATGGGGGATTACGGTGGATGGACTGGGCATTAATGAAATATCAGGAGGATTAGGGGTGACGTAAACTGTTGGGGGTTGCAAGGGCTCAAGGAGCCCCACTTCTCCTTAGAGGAGCCAGTTGAGGGGTCAAGAGGAGTGTGAGTGAATTAATTGGAGAAATGCAAGGCGTGGTTCTCCTTTAATCCTCTCAACGTCTCATGGCTGGCTCCAGTCCACACCCTCATACGTTTCCTAATCACCACTGAAGCACTGGAACGAAGGAAAACCGAGTGTCTTTAATGTAGTAATAACAGAGTTTGACAGATCTTATCATCGCACCGTAAGGTGACTGTTGACGTTTCGGAGAGGGCTCGAAGACAATGCATGTGAAAAAGGGCTTCCGGAAGAGAGTTCTGTAACATCAAACGGCTGGCCGTGCACTTAGACGTCCTCCGTTGAGTCATTTGTTGATCTATAACTCACTCTGAACACGCTCAGTGGGGGACAAGGCTGTGTGGAGCCAGGGAGACATTATAAAGTGTTGAAGGAGACAAGATTGAGATTCATGGATAAATAATGACACGGTCCAGGTCAGGAGAATTAGAGCCTGTCCAAAACACATCAACATAGAGGGCGAAAACACATTTTTGGAGGCATTGCATAATACATATAGTGTATATGTTATTTTTGTATCACTGGGAAACTATTCTAGTTTTTGTTAATATTTTTAGAATGAATTTTATGCCTTCATGTTAATTTTGGTTAAAGTTTTAGTAATTTTTACATTTTTGTCTTTTTTTAAAAATATATGTCTATATAGTGTTTATTCATTTTTATTTTAGGTTGAGTTGTTTTTCTTTCAGTACATCAGGTTAAACAAAAAGAAAATGAGAAAATTATTTTAGAAAGTAACTCAAATAAATTAGTTTACATTTTTTTGTTTAAATATAAATTCCCCCCCCCCCAAAATTGACAAAGCACGTAAAGTTTTCAGTGTTTAAAATGATGATGATAATATAAAGCATGTTTATATACAACACAATCTAGAATGCAAATAAATATTGTAATATTATTAATAAACAGTAATAAATACTGAGAAGAAATTATTACAAAAAAATATTATAGAAACAATCGTTATTAAAAATCAAAATGATATAAGTGGGAGTACTGATTTTATTTTATTTTTAATTTTTTTCTATAAATCAGAACAGTTGGGTCCGATTCAGTTTGATTTGATTTCAGTTATTTTATTTTATTTTATTTTATTTTATTTTATTTTATTTTATAAATCAAAACAATTTGGTCTGATTCAATTTGATTTGATTTTAGTTAGTGATATGATTCTGTACTTTATTATATTTTATTATTTTATACAAGTATCATATAAATACAATATCATGTGGTAAATATTGTTAAAAAGTAATTAAAACTTTTTTCTTTTTTGTATCTAATATGGAATTGTCATCTCAAACTGTTCTACTTTTCTCACTAATGAAACTATGTATGAAACCCCATCCCCTATAAACCTGAAAACAATTAATTGAAAAGGCCTTTCCTTCCAGTGCAGGAAGTGAGATTCATATTGATCATTGTAGATGGTCTAGACTCATGTTACCCAGGCCAGACTCTCTCATACGGGGCTGAAACCTGATCCAGAGCCAGCGTGCACTCGGTGGCAGACCTCCTGGCACCAGAGCAGAGAGGGCCCGAACTCACAGTGCTGCAGGGAAGGCCTGTCATTAGAGGAGCTGACTCCAGATCAGTGCCGTGATTAATTATCCAGCTCGGGAGACACACCTTCAGTCGAGCGCCTGTTAGGGTCGACCGAACTCCCTGGTCCTCATTACATCGCCGCTTGGCTTGTAATTTACTGTCTTCTCCGTCAAACGCCGTCAGAGAACCTCCAGACAAACCTGAAGGTGTCTCCGCCACGTTTGGAATTCTGCTGGAATTTTTGGGATACCTTTGGAGGACGCTGCTGGAGATTTATGTGTTCTGTGGTGCGTTTGTCATACTTTAAAATACTGACATCATGGGAGGTTAAAAAGATTCATTGCCCCAATTAGAGTTGGGCGGTAGTAGGGGGCAAATCTTTGGGTTGACAGCAACTTGATTAACAGTTAGGTACTAAAGTAAATTTACATTCTTCTTTTCTTTTCTTTTCTTTTCTTTTCTTTTCTTTTCTTTTCTTTTCTTTTCTTTTTTCTATTTTTTTCCCCTCTAAATCAGAACAGTTTGATCTGATTCAGTTTGATTTGATTTCAGTTAGTGATTTGATTCTGTTTTATTTTATTTTATTTTATTTTATTTTATTTTATTTTATTTTATTTATCATCTGTTTCAGAACAATTTGGTTTGATTCCGTTTGATTTGATTTAAGTTAGTGATATGATTCTGTATTTTATTTTATTTTCAATTTCAATTCAATTTGGTCTGATTCAGTTTGATTTGATTTCAGTTAGTGATATTATTCTGTATTTTCTATTATTTTATTTTATAAGTGCATACATAAAATTAAGCAAAGGCTTCTGCTATATTTTGATTACATACTTGTTATAAAATATTTTAGAGCTAAACACACCTTACGGAAGTATTCAATTTCTAAATATTATATTAATTTTATTTTTTTTGTCTGTCAGGACAGTTATTAAAGTTAACAAAACTGAAACTAAAATTAAAAAAAAAAAAAAAAAAAAAAATTAAAGAAATTCATTTATTGAAATAAAATGAGCATAAACTAAAAATATCTCTGTCTGTCTAAACCAGAACTACAAAAAAGACAAACAAACAATTAAATAAATAAATAAAAATTTTAAAAAACATTTTTTTTTTACCAAAATATTACAATATTATCTAATACATACAGTTTCTTGAAGGTCCCATATGCAAATAAAGAAAATATAATAATAATAGTAATGACTTAAATTCTTTCTGCTTATCAAAAGAACTAATGATAGCAAACCAGCTATAGTAGTTAGCTGCTAATAGTAGTTAACCAACATTTTAAACCAGTATTTTATAGTATTATAGTATTAGAATGAAAATACTGAGAAACAACATCATAGTAAACTTAAAAACAAACTTGAGACCCAAAACAGATTGTAAATTGTGATTGAATGAGGCACATTGAAAGCCATTCTATTGAAAATAGCTGAAACAAGTGGCTGTTTTGTTCATAAGTGAAGTTGTACTGTTGCTAGGCAACCATCAACAACTAAACTTTATGTGTTTTCTAGTAGAGCCCCCTCATAACAAGGTTTAACTTGTTTTTCACATTACATATAACATCGAACAGTCACAGTATAAATGGTGTAAAAAAAATCTCAACAGCAACACGACAAACAAAAACACTTGCGCAAGAGTTGTGACTGACAGCATGGAGTCAGAGTTGTTTCCCGTAAGGTGAGTGTCTTGAGCAGGCCTCTGCGGGTGTGAATGCATGTGTTTGTGTCAGAGGAGGGTAATGATAAGGTTCAGCGCGGCAGATGTACAGGCCGTGCCCAGGAGTGACAGCAGGAGCGTCTTGTCAGTGGCGTCGCTCCTCTGCGGACCATCCGTGCAATTTCTCTTATTACAAGGCTAGACGGGGCACACAACAACCACAAAAAATAAGCAATTACATTTAATTAGACAACAACAACCCAAAGACGGTCTCGGACACAGCGCTAGCAAATAAAAGGAAGCGTGAGGCGACCGAAGAGAGTATAATGAATGATACATCAAAGTCCAGAGCTAAATGACTGTTTCATTAGTGGAGTCACAAAATTGCATGATTTCTTCAAAGCAGAGAGAGCAGAGATGAGTAAGATAAAGGGGAGTGGAGATAGAGAGACAGACACAACAGAAAAGTTAATGATCCCAGAGCAATTTCAGGAAACTACTAACTTCTTGAGTTAGTCGCTTTGAGTGTGAAGGATTGCAGGTTTTGACCTAAAGTAACTTTTAATAAAGCAGATTGGTTGCTGCATTTCTGAAGCTCATGAGTCAGAACATTTTTGCAATTTGTGCTGGAGTAATGATGCATTTTTATAGTTAGAATCACCCTGGTTCCCTCGACAAAAACCCAATAGGATTTAAGGAATTAAGACTTGTATGGCTTAATATAACGTGAATGATGTCTCTTATTATGTAGTAGAAAACCTGTGAAAGATTTACGTTATTTAAAAAAATCCACATTCACATCGTTTGTACAATGAGGGGGGCTGTTATTCCGATGACGTGGAATGGTAGCACTCAGTGAGCTACTGGCACTACCTGTTGCTATTTTACAGCAACACAATTCTGAATAACTCTAAAAGTACAATAGTGATACGATGACCACAGCTACTGCTTATAGGTGGCAATGGATATAAGCGCAGGCCCAAACCAAATGCTTTACCATGGATTTTTCTCACAAGGAGTCTAAACGCCCCTGGATATCACGTGAAATCCACTCTGAAAAACTCCTTCAGTGGCTGCGGCGTCATGACAAGCATCTAGCATTTCTTGTCTCTGCTGTTTGTAAGCTCTTTCAGTGGCTGTGGTCTACTAAAATTCTCAAAGGCTTTAGGGCTAAAGTGGAAAGAACAAAGATGAGGGTATTTAGGAAGTTTAGGAATCAGTGAAGGCTTACCTCGCTTCTTTTGTTGCACTTCAACTGAATATTACAATCAAAAGCCGTACAATGCGGCTTCCTATCAGTACTTTATTTTTTTGACTTGCGTTGCAGTAAAAATAGCAACAGGTTGCGCCAGTACACTCACTGAGTGCAACCATTTTACACATCATCAAAATAATGGCGCCCCGATAGTTCAAAATATGAATGTGGATTTTTTTTTTTAATAATGTAATCTTTCATGGGTTTTCTACTACATATTTCAGTAAAAGAAATATTTTTTAAAAGTTTTTGATAATTGCACATTTTGTCCACCATAATAATCTTCACAAATTTTAAGACTTAATACATTCTGCAGAAGAAAAAGCTAAATGTGGGCATTAAATGAACTATACGTGATTTTAATATGACCAAGGACAACTCTTTCAGTTTTTATTTAAAATACATTTTCCCTGAAAGAGGTTAAAGTGAGTAGATGGGTTTAACTGTTTGGTGTGATGACAACCTCTGTAGCAGTTATTATTATTATTAACTAAAAAAAATAAATAAATAATAAAAAAAAAAAAATAATAATAATAATAACAATAATAATAATAATAATAATAATAATAATAATAAAAATCTTCTTCAAATCTACTTGAAGCAAAATAAAAATTAACTGAAATAAAAGAAAATATAAACAAACTTATTTTTATTAGTTGACATAAAAAAAAAAAAAAAAACATTTAGTTTTAAAGGTTGCAATGAAAATAAGCCCATTATTTACTCACCCTCCGGGCATCCTAGATGTATATGACTTCCTTCTTTCAGATGAATGCAATCGGTGTTATATTAAAAATTATCCTGCCACTTCCAATCTCTATCATGGCAATGGGTGGGTGTTTCTCTTCATCAGTCCAAACAAGTCCAATAAAGTGCATCCATCCATAATAAAAAGTGCCTCGCACAGCTCCAGGGGGTGAATAAAGGCCTCCTGTAGCGAATCGAAAATATCCATATATAAAATGTAATAATCACTTAATTTAGCTTGCACTAACAGACGTACACGGAAGCAGCTCTGGGTGGATGACGTAGGATGTTTGCATTGCGCATGCACCTGTGAGTCTCGTGAAAACCAACGTTTGGTTACAGGAGCAAAGGAAACAAAGTCTCCTGACTTTAGCAAAGGAAAAACAGTCTCCACTTGATTTATATCTAAATTCTCTGAAATTTTCCTTTACAGGTCCTCTTTCTGTGCTTCTAATTTGTGACTGTTGTTTGCCGTCATCATGTCTGAATGGCGCAAAGTCGATGTACTATGTCATCCACCGGGAGCGGCTTCCGTGTACATGCAAGCTAGATTAAAGTGATTCTTACATTTTAAATATGAATATTTATCTTACAAAAACGCATCGATTCACTACAGGAGGCCTCTATTCACCCCCTGGAGTGGTGTGACACACTTCTTATTATGGATGGATGCACTTTATTGGACTTTTGTACTGATGAACGGAAACACCCGCCTATGCCGTTCTAAAGATTGGGAGTGCCAGGACAATTTTTTATATAACTCCGATTGGATTCGTCTGAAAAAAGGAAGTGATATACACTTAGGATGCCTGGAGGGTGAGTAAATAATGTGCTAATTTTCATTTTTGGGTGAACTAATGTTAACACTTTAACTAGAAAGAGCTAAAATTAAAACTAATAAATAAAAATTCATAAACATACTAAAAATATAGCAACACAGAGCTGGTTTTAGTTGGCAATAACCCTAGTTGAGATTGCTTGATAAAATGTTTATCAGGATCCCAGAAAAGCTTCTGTTTGCTGTTCATTTAATCTTATTTGGACTGAAATATTGCACATAATTTAACAGTAAGGATTTTTCCTTTAATCCAACCAAGCCATGTCATTTCCAAGGTGCATTTCCATTACAGATTCGCACAAAACTTTGGCGATATTTCATAAATATTGGCAAAAAAAGTATTGTGAAATGATGGCGCTTCCGTTAACCAATGTTATGCGACTAAAACTTACGTTTTTCCTCTCGTGATAAGTCATGGCAATGGGTTTTGGTGGGATTTTGACAGATTTTAATTATTAATTATATTTCATTAAAGGAGGCGTGTGCGTGTATCTTTACAGAACTGGAGCACGGTGAGGCACTTCTGAAACATGCGCAGCATGCCTGGTAAAAAACAAACTAGAGTGTTTGTTCAGCTCCAGTGCTGAAGATGCATTAATGGCAAGGAAAGCCCCTTATACTTGAGAGCGACCATGTATGAAGTGTTTCTTGAAGGTTATAGTACATTGAAGAATGATCAGACTTTTTATGTATGCTATGCGAACTGCACATGTAAAAAAAAACACATTTCCATTGCAGTTTTGCAAAATATTCCTTTTTGAATTGCCTTAAAATCCACCTCACATGAGCGTAAAAACTGTCTTGCAAAATACGGGCATTTTACATTTTTTTAATTTGCAATTTCAATTTGTGCAATTTGGAGTGTAATAGAAATGCAGTTACTGCCACACTGCAGAATAATGATTAATGTTTTCTAGAAATATTTGTATCAAAAAAAAATCTTAAATGTTACACCTGCATTAAACAGATCAGTGCTTGGAACGCCATCATTCATACAGATAACTGAGGCGTCCACAGTTGTGGTTTTTCTTTCCTACTGGAGCATAGCTAAACCCTCAACTCAGCTTTATGCTGAGAAGAGAAACTGTTTTCCACTAGTTGGCACAGATTAAAACCACAGTCCTCTTCTTCTGTTGTTGTTATTGCTGCTGACTCTTAGCACGCTGTCTCTGCCACTCTGCATAATGCGTTTGCCTGGCTTGCTCCTAATTTCCCAAGCTTCTCATCACTGTCAGGGAGTTCCTGTTTGATCTGGGAGACACCCTCCCTCTTTCTCTCTCTCTCTCGGCTGTCTGCAGCCTGGGAAAAGCCGCAGCGACACGGCAAACTGTCACTGGCTGGCTGAGGGGGGGAACGGGCGCAGAGGCGTGCGCTCTGAGAACATGAAAGACAAACAGCCGCGGTCTGCCGCTGCACCGCTGTCGCCAGGCCTGCCCGTCTGTCTGTGGGGATCGGCGGTCGGGAGCTGGTGCTGCTGTTGCTGCTGCAGTGGGAGGCCAATTTCTGGGTGATCTGAGCTGCGCTGTTTGGTTTAGCTTGACTGCAGCTTTCACCGGTAAATAAAGCTGGTCTTAGCTGTTCTCCAAGCTGGTTTAGAGGGGTTTTGGCCAGCTTTCAGATGGGAGACCAGCTGGCCGCTCCGGTTAAACCTGCTAAGGCCAACGAACAAGCTTAGTCTGATTTAAGCAAGTTTTTTTTTTTTTGTCAGCAGCTTTGGACCAACAATATGCACATTCAGCCCATCCAAGATGTAGATGAGTTTGTTTCTTCATTAAAACAGATTTGGAGAAATTTTGCATTATGTCACTTGCTCACCAGAGGAATTTCTGACTAAATACGAGTCATTTATCTATAATATTGCTTTCCCCAGTGAAAAAGTTGTTGTCTGAATCAGGAGAGAAATATAAACAGATCAAGTGCCATTTACAAGCCAGAACAGAACTTTTTCACTGGAGGAAGTGTTATTATGAATTATGGACTCCTATGGAAACCACCTTAAAACAGTTTTTAACGATAACAATAGTTCTTATAAATAGCCGGGATGTGGCCGAATAGTGAATCCATATTCAAAAAGGCACGAAAAATGAAGAACACATTCTGCAGAGCCACGAAAGGGACACGGTTAGCCGTTTGCTACTAGTAGCCTGTTACGGTACATAAAATTTCACTTATCACATAAACAGAGTAAGGAGAGACAACTGATAGGACGATGGTGAATGATTTGCAGATCCTGAGCACCACTGAAAAACATCTAATCTTGTAAAATATATGGTAAGTACTGTAGCTCCAGATATGTGTGAATGCGAATCTCGAAAGTGAAAATAAAAAATGAGCATGCATTCAAAAGCGATTTCAGTGCCCCCATATTTTGATTTTCAATTTATGTACAGTATAATTACCCAACTATATAACTGTGAGTGATAGCATTGAAATAGATTTTTTTTAGGGGTTTCCTAAAAAAAAGGGTTTTCTTACTTTTACAAACATGCAGCTTTTTACTATTCACAGATGTTAGTTCTTGGCTGGACTTGTGTGGATTACTTGTGATGCTAAATTTCTCCAAATCTGCTCTGATGAGTAAACAAAGTCTTGGAGACATCTTGGATGCCTTGAGGGGGAATTTTCAGCAATTTTTCTGTTTGCACTGAACTGTGGCTTTAATATGACCAACAATAAGAAAATTGGCTTTTGGATTTAAATTTAGATGGTTCCTTGATGGAAGATGCTGCTGGCAGCCAATAAATTTTTGCACAGAACACACTGTGGTTGCAAGTCATGTTTATTCTTGTTGCAAATGAACCTGTATTTAATGCGGTCTGAGTCTTATTTACTTTTGCATTCTTAAAAATAAAGTTTCTTTATTCGAGTCAATAGTTCCATGAGCAACCTTTAACATCCATGGAATCTTTCCATTGCACAAAAGGTGAAATAAAGGTTATTTGGAACATCTGAACTGTTCTAAGGAAAAATGGTTCTTTTAAGAACTATTCACTGAAAGGTTATTTGGGGAACTCAAAATGGTTTCTCTATGGTGTACCTTGCAAAAGTTTTGGGTTGTGACCCTCCAATTAAGAACCCCAATTGGAACCCTTTGGAATGAATAATTTGTGATTTCTCCCTATGGCGTAAAAAATGCGGTAAACAGGTGCAGAAACTTCATTATACACCCACATTTGAAAAATTCCAATTGCTTCCCAACCAGACCCAGGGCATCTTAGAGCAGTGATCTGTACCAGTCTGACTGTGATGAGAACCAGAGCGGGGTAGGACCAAAGCATCTCCGGCAGGGCTTTACTAGCTTGTTTATCACATTTTGACAGTAATAGGAAAGCAGTCATCCCTCTTTCCGCACCACTCTTTACCCTCAGACAGACCATTTATCTGTCATAGAGCCCCATTCAGAGCCAAAACCCTTGACTAAACCCCCGTCTGTCTCCTCTGTACTGTACATCTCACTGGACCAAAACACTGTTCAATAGTATGAGTTGAACTCCTGCATGATCTTGAAAAGGACTCAGTATAAGCCGAATACTGCAAGACTTCATATGATAACTGGATAACTTCCTAACTGTGAAAATATGATGGAGTGATTTCTTCTACTTCTTATTTATTTATTTATTTGCATGATAAATCCACAAATTTACTGAATTTGTTTACCTAAAATAATGCAGAATCTTAAATGTTTTTTTTTTTTTTTTATCCCAATTTGCTTATGTATGTATTAAAATAATTAATAATAATAATAAATTAATTAATTCAAAATATTGTACAGTTAGGTCTATAAGTCTTATATTTAAACCTGGACATAACCAAAGGGAAAATGAAATAAAATAAAAGCATTGGAATTAAAAAAGATTCTGCATTAGTTTTAGGTTAACAAATTCAGTAAATTTGTATCTTATAAAGAATTTTCAGTAGTGGTCTCAGGTTTTGGACTCCACAAGAATGATATTACAACATATTTTATATCATTTAATGTTAGGCTTTACAATATAACACATTATGAAAGTACAATAGTTCTATTAGTTTTACAATATCTAAAAATGTGTATAATTTCTTAAACATTTGAATTCATGCAATCAGTTGGAAAATGATTGCATATAAATCAAAATAAACTGCTTTATTTGATAACTCCAAACCAGGCTTGTCAATAATCATTCTCACAAACAATTTCTAACAAAACACCACCTGTGTGTTTGAAAAGAATAACACAGCTCTCCAGAAATGCTCTCAAACTGGCGTCAGGCCATCGGCCATTATTACTGTTAAAGCCTGCTGCTAAATATAAGAATTATACTGGCATAAAAAGCGATCCACACCTTGTGTTTTCATGTGTATCAAAAAAAGAAAAGAATGAGGGGTGCTTAGTTGTGAGGTAAACTTCAATTTACACATTTCTGGTGTCTCAAACCACAAGCATAACAGCATGCTCCCAAAACTATGTTTAAAATGTCTGGCATTCACTTGAGTTTTCAAGACCCATAAAATATGTAGTCCGGCCAATTATCGAAATAAATGATGGCGTTTTAAGCATAGTCATCATTTGAATGGTTTACACAAACCGTTGTTATCTTTCCACGGCCAAGTCATGTCTCCCAGTAGTGCCGCCTGCGTGTTTTGCGAGAGCGAGCAGGCGTCAGCGTAAGTGACTGGAGCTCGGACGAGCAGCATACCAAACACAGCTGTGCTTATGCAGGAGGAAATGCCACAAACATCCTATTGCTGCAGTCTCCATCCACACACACACACACACACACTGTCTGCCAAAAGCTCACGACGGAAACAAGGACTGTTTACTGGGAGGGCTGAGATGACAATATCATGATTGTGTTATTGAAACAGGGCTTTACAGCAGAAAATGTGGTGAAGTTGACACAATAACAGACCAAACGTATCATTAGACATCCATTAGAGACTTTTGAAGCTACAGACCAATTCAAACCCAAAGCAAGATGTAAAGGAGGATAACAAAACATGTTGCTTTGACAACTACCGTTAACAATTGGTGGCTTTTTTAAGAATTTAGGAAATAAATCAAACACTACACATTTCCCACGGTATTTGATTCACATAAAAGCTGTTGTTTTGGTGTTTATCAGTCAAAGGAAAGAAAATAGATATAGTAAATATATATACAGTTGAAGTCAAAAGTTTACACACATCTTGCAGAGTCCCCAAAAATAAGAGGGATCATACAAAATGCATGTTTTTTTTAGCATTGACCCAGAAAAAGATATTTCACATAAAGGCAATTACATTAAGTTCACAAGAGAAAATAATAGTTGAATTTATAAAAATGACCCCATTCAAAAGTTCTTAATTCTGTGTTAATACCTGAATGATCCACAGCTGTGCGTTTTTTTTTTTTTTTTGTGATCTTTTTAGTAAATTCTGCATTCTTGTGTATTTGAACCCTTTCCAACAATGACTGTATGATTATGAGATCCATCTTTTCACAGTGAGGACAACTGAGGAACTTTTACAGAAGGTTCAAACACTCACTGATGCTTCAGAGGGACTATGCATTAAAGCCCAGGGATGTAAACTTTTAAACAAAATTATGTGTACATTTTTCTTGTTTTGCCTAAATATCATACTTTTTTCATTTAGTACTGCCTTTGCAAGCTACAGAAGATACTTGCATGCTTCCCAGAAGACAAAATAAGTTAAATTTACCCTGATCTTCAAATTCAAAACGTTTTCACCCCCCCCGGCTCTTAATACATCTTAATACGTTTCCTTCTGGAGCATCAGTAAGCATTTGAACCTTCTGGGCAGTTTAATAAGGGATTCATGAACAACTATCACTAAACAAACAAACAAACAAACAAACAAACAAACAAACAAACAACAAACAGCTGTGGATCATTCAGGTAACAACACAGTATTAAGAATCAAGTGTATGTAAAGTCTTTAATAGGGTCATTTTTGTAAATTCTCTTTCTGAATGTATGTAAATATATTTTATGTGAATTATCTTCTTCAGGTCAGTACTAAATAAAAACTAACATGCATTTTGTATGATCCCTCTTATTTTGGTAAAATAATTTACATTTGGCAGATTCTGCAAGGTGTATGTAAACTTTTAACTTCAAGTGTATAGAAAGTATTTTATATTACAAATTTTAACACTGACAATACATGTATATGAAAACCACTTTGTTAAAAGAAAACAAAATAACAAAAAACAATTTTCATTTATACATTTATTTAAAAGCTTTTGTGTTAACACTGTATTGTGCTTTCATATTGTATGGTACAGTGTTAAATGAATATAAAATATGCTGCTTACATCATGGAATTTTTAGCAAATGATCCAGTTTTGCAGTAAATAATCTCTGTTAAGACGTTTCTGAGCATTTTTGCAACTATGCCAATAATTCAAGTCACTTCAAGTCATTTAGTAAAGCCAACTCTTTCACAGGCCGCTCTATTCACAAGATGAAAGTACTGGATGAGTAAACCTGTCACAAATGAAGACTGACCACCAAAAGGTAAAAGTAAGCAGAAAATTGCCAGGTAATGACTGTTCAGCCTTTATTCCTGAAAAGAGAGCATCCTTTAGCTGTACAAAGGGAGCATTACTCAGTTACACAAGTACTGCAGATATAATGTCATTCAGAACGATCAAAAGATATGAAATTATTTTGTTATTAATAAAGTGGAGACCTTACGGATGTAGTGCTATGGTAAATGTAGGACGGAGACGAAAACCAGCACCCTTAACTCTAATGGGCTGCTTCTTTATAATTAACCTGGGAAAGGTCACAAATCAAAGAGTCTCATACAGCACTGGCGCCACAAACTCTTCTCTTTGACCACTAATGACTCCAGAGAGAGTATGTGTCAACAATGCTTAGCCTCTATTTTATCATTTATAATGCTAAATGGTATTATTATCCTAACATTCATAATAAACATAATTAACATTACTTCTAATAGGTGTCTATGTAATTGCCTAATCGATTGACATTCCTTGTACGACTGACCCACAAAGCGTTTAAGCCACATTTGCAAATATGTCAATGTCACAGGTGTTAAACTAGAGCTTTTTCAACACTCTTAAAAATAAAGGTGCTTTAAAAGGTTCTTTACAGCGATGCCATAGAAGATTTTTGGTTCCACAAAGAACCATCTCTTTCCTACCTTTTTATTCTCTGAAGAACCTTCTTTCTCTTTTGTGAAACAGAAAGGTTCTTCAGATGTTAAAGGTTCTTTATGGAACCATTTAAACAAAAAAGGTTCTTCTATGGCATCGTGAAGCACCTTTATTTTTAAAAGTAAAGGACTAACTTCACATTCTGGGCCATTTTTGGACATATAAAGTTAGTTCTCCTGAAGTTCGCACAGGCGTCCTACTAGAAGAACCATAGGTGTAGTTTACCATGTTAACGTAATCTACCAATTCTCAAGTTCACCCAAAAATGAAAATTCTGCCATTATTTATTCAGCATCATGTTGTTTCAAACCAGTAAACAGTGGTGCCAACTAATGGCTTTCAGACTCTCTTAGTGACTTTGGTAATGCTTTAGATTAGGGAACATATATTCACTATTAACCAAGAGGTTTCCCTTAATAAACTCCTAATTCGCTGCTTATTAACAGTTAGTAAGATAGATGTTAAGTTTAGGTATTAGGTAGGGTTAAAGGGGACATCAGATAGCCATTTTCCATAAGTTGGTATGATTTAGGGTCTTCAGGAAATGTCATGTATGTTAATTGCTAGTGTTTAAGTATGATGGCAACACACTTTGGTTAATATTCTTTAATGGTAATGTAAAACCAGCTGGTCAAAAACAGCTCTGTTCATTTTTCAGAAAAATCAAAACGGCTTGATAATTGAGACCGTTTAGTTTTTTTTTTTATCATTGTAGGGTGGTTGTGTCCACACACTTGCCTTATATGCAAACACCATGTAAAAGTGAATTTAGCATCTGTTGCCTCCTTAAAGGGATCTAAAATATGGTTATTCAAAATAAAACATTAATATGTGCTTTATAAGTACTAATAAACAACCAATATGCTAGTAATATGCATGCTATTAAGCAAGTAGTTGGTGAATAGTGTTCCCTAATCTAAAGTGATTTTTATTGAATTGCCTAGTGACAAATCTAGCAACTTTTGGGACAAATCTTATCTAGTTTCTGAGAGTATGATGTAATTTTGTAAAAATTATTTGAAAGTAACAGTGTCAGTTCATCTTCAAAACACAAATCAAGATAATTTTTAATAAAACTTGAGAGATTTGTGTTCTTCCATTGAAAATCCATTACACCAAATCTTGACATGTGACATAATGGACATTTTGAAGTGTAAAAATGTTGGTAGAATGTCAAAGGAGGGACATAAATCTATCAAATTTCATTAAAAATATCTTCAATTGTGTTTTGAAGATGAAAGACTTATGGGTTTGGAAAGACATTAGGTTGAGTGATGACAATTTTTTTTTTTTTTTTTTTTTTTGAGTGAACTATCTTTTTAATTTTGAACAGTATTGCCTTGTAAACCCAACCAACTTGCATCAGGAAATTTTATTAGCGATGTTTAAGACAATTTAATTAAAACAGCTAATCCTGAGGAAGGTCAATTGACTGCCACGCTGTTAATAAAATTTCGTAATGATGCAAGTTTGAGTAATGTGCAAGATTTATTCTTTTTTTCGAGTTAGTTTGGACTATTTCCATCACATCTATGAATAATTATTTTTATTTTCACAACATGTTTTAAACCCCAAAAACTTGAAATCTAAAACATTTTCTTAAAAAGTGAACAACTTTCTTGAGAATAAATGCCACTTGGTTTGATAATTTCATATGATGCAATGACATTCATACTTTATATTCACTCACATTCATATCAAACAGTTGCTGGTACCCACTGACTTAAGTATTTTGGGAAAAATAACTAAATAACTAAATAAATAAATACTACGGAAGTCATTAACTGTTTGGTTACCCATATTCTTCAAAATATCATCTTTTGTATTTAGTGGAAGAAATAAATTCATACCAGTTTGGAACAACCTGAGAGTGAGTCAATAATGAATTTTCATTTTTGGGTGAACTGTCCCTTTAAGTGTCCAAATAATTTTTGGCAGGCAATGTATTTCCTGTACTTGACCAATAAAGTTTGTATATTATATGTGACCCTGGCCCACAAAACCAGTCTTAAGGGTCAATTTTTTGAAAGCGAGATCAATTTTTTTATTTTTATTTTTTTAATTGAGATTTATACATCATCTGAAAGCTGAATAAATAATCTTTGCATTGATGTATGGATTGTTAGGATCGGACAAAATAAATTAAAAAAAAAAAAAAAACGGTCGAGATTCAACTATTTGGAAACCTATAATCTGAGGGTGCAACAAAATCTAAATATTGAGAAAATTGCCTTTAAAGTTGTCCAAATTAAGTTCTTAGCAATGCATATTATTAATTAAAAATTAAGTTTTGATATATTTATGGTAGAACATTTACAAAATATCTTCAAGGAACATGATCTTTACTTAATATCCTAATAATTTTTGCCATAAAAGAAAAACAATAATTTTGACCCATACAATATTTTTTTAGCTATTGCTACAAATATATCTGTGCTACTTGGTCCAGGGTCACAATTGGCAGGTCTAATAATGTCACTAGACCAGCGATATAAATTCTGCCATAACTAGTTGATCACTTTGTGAATAACTACTGTAAGTTACATCACGATAATCAAGATCACAGATGCTCACCAGAAGCCCATCTGTTGAGTCATTTGAGACTGGGGAATGATGTTTGAGGTGCTTTAATATGTACTGAGAAGAGTGGGCTTGGCCGGACTGACTGATAGCCTCATTAGCATTACAGAGAGATCAAAACAGACCCAATGACGGACAGAACAACCCACTATTGTTTCCCTATCACCACATTGATGGATGGGAGCAGCGCTGCCTGAGGATGTGAACCACTTTCTGCTGATTGTAGACCAGCATGCGATAAAGTGTTAGACACTTTTTGTGTGACAGACCCATGTTGCCTTTTGGCTGCATGTCAAAAAAAGTATTTGGATCAAAGTTGAAAGGAAATTTCACCTAAAAATGAAAATCCTGGCTACTTTAATGGTTGTAGTTACCAATATTCTTCAAAATAGCTTAATAGAACGAAAGCCACATGAAGGTAAAATGATGGCAGAATTTTCATTTTTGGTTGAACCATCCCTTTAAAACTTAAAGTATGTGGACACTCCATTCTAATTTCATACAGGAGTGATTTAGGGTTTGGTGACATTCTGACATTTTAAAGTGTTTCTTAAGTGGCCAAGTACTTGAGATATTTAAATACACCGCTTCTATTAAGACATCATTTCCAGTATGAAGAACCCATAACAAGCATAAAGCGTTCCAAACACTCCTATAAAGAGAGAGGTTCACACATCATAGGATGAAGAAATTGGACCTGTGACGTTTCTCATGGGTAAGAAATCTCAGTACAAATCTCTTTGCTTTGATCATACGTTAGAGACACAAACAAGTCAGCCGCCCAAAACTAGAGTTCAAACCTCAGAACGGGGATGTTAACGTCATTTAACCAATGTCATTTTAAAAGGCGGCAGCGGCGCCAGGCTCCGCACTGCCATGATAAACGGAGAATAAAGCGTAGAGCTGCAGCGGGACGCATGCTCTGAATCCCGCCGCAGTCGACCGCAGTTCTGAGCACTCAGTGTTTAACTGGTGTTGCATAGTTCAGGATCACCACATTGAGCTGGCAAGCGCTGGACAGTGAAGGTCCAAGGGCCGTGTTTTCCTGTGGCATCAGATAAAATGACTCCATAAAACAACAAACTCAAACACTAGTGATTAACTGAAGCTCAGCTCTAGCTCGTAAAACATGACTGTCGTGTGGGGTTCAGGAGGCAAGTGGTAACATCATATGATGGAGGGTTAAAGGTCAAGGTCTTGGTGTGAGCCAGTTATGATTTATGGTTCATCATGTGTCATAATCTAGAAATTGTAAACGTTCATGTGGTAGGAGAGGCAAACACATTATTGCTTTTTAAATGACCACTCCAATTGACCAGAAAACAGTCAACTTTTAAGCAGCCTTTGTTAGCTCCTTTCATTTTCTCCAAAGGCATTAAATAATAATAATAAATAATAATAATAATAATAATAATAATAAATTACATGTCATTTTATTACAGAATTGGATTTGAAGCTAAATATAATAATAATAATAATAATAATAAATCTGACAGAAAGACAAAGGTAGTTTAGGTTGTTCACTCAAAAATTAAATTTTGGTCATTATTTACTGATGTTTCACATTATTTCTGTGGGGGGAAACTGTTTATTTGTTTGTACATACCAGTGTGATTTTATTATAATTGATATATGTGACCCTGGACCACAAAACCACTCATAAGGGTCAATTTTTTGAAAGTGAGATCGATACATCATCTGAAAGCTGATAAATAAGCTTTACACTGATGTAAGGTTTGTTAGTATACGACAACATTTGGCAGAGGTACAACTATTTGAAAATCTGGAATCTGAGGGTGCAAAAAAATCAAAATATTGAGAAAATCGTCTTTAAAGTTGTCCAAATAAAGTTCTTAGCAATGCATATTACTGATCAAAAAGTAAGTTTAATATATATAAGGTACAAAACCTTACAAAATATCTTCATGGAATATGATCTTTACTTAGTATCCTAATAATTTTGGCTTAAAAGGAAAATCAATAATTTTGACCCATACAATGTATTGCTGGCTATTGCTACCAAATATACCCATGGTACTTAAGACTGGTTTTTTGGTCCAAGGTCACATATTATTGTTTATTATAGTTCAACATATTTTTATCAATATGTTGAATTAAATTTTGCTTCTATTTTCTGTTTTCACTTTAATTTTATTATAGTAATTTTGTTGTCTATTTTGTTACTGCCTATATAGCATTCATTCATTCAAGTAAATAATTTATTAATTTTAGTACTTTAGCAGAACAAACAAAAATATGGCAACTAGATGAAATAAGTTCACTTCATTCATTCTTTCATTCAGATATTATTTCATTCAAAGTTTATTTTGTTTCAAGTAACTTTTTTTTTTTTTTTTTAATTGGTTAAAAATAATAATAGCCCTGGTCCATGAAAATCATTGAGGTCCAAAGCAACATTTGACATTTTTTTTTCAAAATATATTGGCAGTGCTTTATGGAGACATGATGCTGGTATCTATGGTAACAGTGCTTTCTCTGATTGGTAGATTGCACTTCAGAATTGTGGGTAAAGTAGTATTTTACCAGGGGCAAGTTTAAGCTCACACCCAACATTTTGCTTCGGTTTCTGTGATGAACAACATGTTTCCTAGAAACGGTGTGCAATGGTGTGCAATGGGGTTTGAGATACGTTTTCTCTTGTTTGGTGGGTGTGTCAAAAATGTCAGCCCAATCAGCAGCAACATGTATATAAACCACACGGTATTAAAGAGACACTGATTAATGTAACATAAAAATACTATACATATTTATATATTTTGCTATTGTATTGTGGAGTGAGACTTTCATAAACTTTTCTATACTCCTCTGATTATATAATGGTAAGTATTACAATATCATAGCACAACAACAGTGACCAGCAATAATGACAAGCCTAATAGTGTTACTCAGAATAAAAATAATAAGGTCATATAGATCATAACACAGTCTTGAAGGTAAGGAATGGATTATCCTTTGTTCTGTTTGTGTTTTCATCCTGAAATGTGAGACAAATGTTGGATCACAATAATTAGGAACCACAGTTTCCACAAACCCCTTCACTCGATTGGGATGTTCTCTTTTTTTCTGGACAGTAAGGGCAGTGACTGTAACATCGGGCATATTCAGCAGTATTAAACACGTATTTATACCCATTTCATCAGGCTCTGAAAATTCTTCAAAAAGAACACAAAGAATGGCCTTCTCAGCTGCCATAGTTGCAACTCTTGCGTCATCAGAACAGGGTGTTCAACGCACCACCGTTTCCGTTTGAAAAAAACGTTTTGCATAGTTGTACAGCAGTAGTATGTCTTAAATACTCACAGCACTGTATTGACATATGTATTGGCAGTATCAAGTTCCTGTACTTGATTTGCTGCAGCAGCAATAATCTACAACAACAGCAATAACCAACAGAAGCGTAGCAAGATCTACTCCGCCAAAACCAAATACATTACCATGCGAAAATCTTCTGAGAGTTGTCATGATAGAACTGACTTTATTTGAGTCAGAATAAATCTGTATTTTCACTAAATCAATCAAATTCATACAACAAAAATTTTTATGGGTTAAATCATGCAGAAAGAGCTCTTTAAGTGAACAATTGCAGGTTAACAGTTTTTACAGTGTGAATTAGGCTAAATTTGCAGGGAATGGAGGTTTAATGCCTTGTTTGTTTCACCAACACTTTGAAAATTGGGGTGGTAGCGGTGAAGGACAAACGGGTTAAATACTTGATGACATACAACTAAATTCTGTTCGGGTAAGCAAGAAAAAACAGAGAGGCAAATCAACACCCACAGAGGCCTGGCGAACACACAGGACTTCTGTTTGCTCTCAGCGAGCAAGCAGCGAAAGAGACGCCGCGGTTTCTCTCTCGCGCTCGGCCCTCACTGAGGCTTTTATGAGAGCAGATAGTCAAATTCTCATTTCAAGATCTGCGTTTAACCTCAGTCCAGCAGGCGCTTGTACCGCAGAGCTCCTAACTCCTCTCATCTCATTTCTCTTTAACTAGAGGCCCCACTGATGCCGCAGCGCACATTAATACTCGCAGGCCGCTGGCCAAGCACCGCTGTGTCGAGCTCCATGGCTGATTCATTGCAGAGAACACCCAGTAGCTAAAGCACATTTAAAGCACACTGGAGGGATGGGGCATCACTCCAGGAATTAGATTTGCAGCTTTTGTACTACGATAAAACCATAAGTAACAGAAAACAGGCATAAACACACACTCGTGTCATTTCTGTGAAATTTGGCCCTGTCAGCTGTACTCAGCCAAAATGAATCATTATAAAACACAAACAGGCTGCATGATGAATTGATTCATTTAAAGTGCATCTACAAAATTTTATGTTCTGTGTAATAAGCATGTTTAATCCTCAAGTCCCAGGTTTTTATTTCAGAGAGTGAAATAAATATTATGCAACAAAACACCACACCCGATGCATCACAAGCCCATTGTTCATTAAGAAGAACCCAATGTTAACTAATATATTAGATCATATAAATTGAACCCCACGGACTGCCTACACTGTAAAAAACAATTTGTTGAGTCAACTTAAAATAATTTGTAACCTGGCTGCCTTAAAAATTTAAGTTCAGTCAACTCAACAAAAGTTTATTCAACTTGAAATGTTAAATTATACTAAGTGACAACTTAGATATTTGAGTCGAATCAACTTAAAATTTTAAGGCAGCTGGGTTACTTACCCATCTGTTAAGTTTAGCAAACACAAATATCTAAGTTGTTACTTAGTACAATTCAACATTTCAAGCTGAATAAACTTATTTAGTTGACTGAATGTAAAATTTTAAGGCAGCAGGGTAACAAATTATTTTAAGCTGACTCAGCAAAGTGTGTTTTTGATTTTTTACAGTGTACTAGACAAATATTAAAAAAAAAAAAAAAACTGCTGGCTGCAGACAGCAAGTATGGGTTTGTTTACGGCATGTCAGCTCCACTCAACAAATGCGTCATAAAGCGGGAGCTCTGACAAGCGTGCAGGTACAAACAGCACGCATGACGGCAAATGAAGAACCATACTACTCTTTTCTATATTCCTGTGACATGCTATATTACTGGTTTCGGTGGCACGATGGCCAAGGCATATCTTCAAATGTCTGCACTGGAGCCGTGCCTGATCAACCCCTTCATTACGAGAGCCAGACTGCCAAACTTATATTTTTCTATATGCCTTGCCTTTCAGAAATAATAAAATGCTTGGGTGGGATGCCATCAATTTTTTTCCTCCCCGAGAGCATGCAGCGTGTTCGCAAGTGCAGCAGCGTGTGCGCTTCTTTTCTTTTCTTTTTTTTTTTTTTCGTCAAGATGATCACAAACATCTTTCAAATACTAACTTGCTCTGTATGGATATAAATTACACAGGAAGAGGAACACTTAGCATATAGTTTAGGAAACCAAAAACTAGCCAAAAAATGGCTCCAAATATACACAGTTCACAAAAATAGTTGCTATGTCTGGTTTCGCATTGCAAGTCTGGTGAATTAGCCTGCTTCGCTAGGCCTTCGGGCCACGATATACGCCTGTCGCTCGTGTCCAATGAAAACAAAAGCACTGTCTTTCAGACAACAAAGACATCCACACTTAATTACCGCAATCAGAACGATCTTCAGCTTGACACTGAGACTGTCAGATGTATTCTCCATATTCAATGCATTTAAAACATGACCACAAACCCATTAACCACTGAGGCCAAACTGGCGGCTGGGAGCTCTTGGATGGCGGCCAGTGGAGTGAAGGTAAAAAAGTGTGTGTGTTTATGTATTTAGTCCTTTTTAAAGACATGCTCACACACCCTGACACTTTACATTGGCTCCAGGATGTGCAGTTTAATACTTTGAAACGCTCTCTCTGTCTCTGATCTGATGGTTAATTATAGAATTTTAAATATCCATGACGCGTGGGCAGGTACCCGTAATAACATATACGCCAGCTTGTAATTATTGACTTTATTTACTTTTTGGATGTTTGTTTGAAATAATGCACTGCTGGTATCATGATCTGCAGATCAAAGAGCTCAGGACGTTATTAACATGCGCTCATCAGGCAAGGATAATCGTTTAAAGTGTAATTACTTTGCCAAGCCCAAGATAATCGTGTTTTTTCTTGCTCTTGGCATTTTTCATACTATGATTCAGACGTTAGTGTCTCCCCCAAGGGCTGTTTAATGGAAAAGAAAGAAAACACGTCGTCCAAAGAGGTTTGTATCTCTATTCATAACTTCTAGGCTGACGAGTTTTGAGGCATATGACGTTATGCAAGGGTGCCAGCTTATGTGAGCTAGTTCACTGACAGGAACGGACATGTTTCTTGAATCAAAAACAATTACTTAAAATTACCAAACCATATTCAGAACTTACATAGCCTATCAATGTCAGAAGTTTTAACAGCACAAATATAAGAGTCTCGTGCCACCTAGTGGAGAAACATTTTACTTCAACAGCGGAAATGCTGGTATGATTTTAAACAAATGGACGCTTAAGCCAGCTAATGGCAAAGATTACAAAAACACGTGCTCGGAACCACGAGGGGAAGATTTAAAGCTTCTGTGTCTCACACAAAACTATTATATCACTTAAGAAAAAACTGTAAATGCATCGCACTATCATATGGGCTAAGTTTATTGTGACTTCTGATATCATTTTTCAAGCTCGACAGCGTTCATCACCGTTCAGCTTCACAGCCCTGGTGAAAAAACCAGCATATGCTGGTTAGGTAGGTTTTGATGCTGGTTTAAGCTGGTCCTTTGCTGGTTTTTGCTGGTCATGTTGCTGGTCAAGGACCAGCATGAACCAGCAAAGGGCCAGCATAAACCAGCTAAGGACCAGCTTAAACCAGCATCAAAACCTACCTACCAGCATATGCTGGTTTTTTCACCAGGGAGAATGGAAAAAAGTACAGTCAGCACTTGGCAATTACTTCACGTTTCAACGGAAGAGAAAAAGTCCTACAAAAACGAGTGAGTAAATGATGTTCATGTTTTATGTCAGATAAAATACTCAAAACATGCAGGTGTTTTCAAATAAACGTAAAACCAATATTTTTATAGAGAAGGAATGATTTTCAATAACCGGTTAATTCATTTTAAGGCTACACATTCGGTAACCTCGTTTTACCTTTCTTCTGACACTCCGTGATGGATTATGATAGCCAGGGGGGTCTGGGTTGTTTTAAGGCATCATCTGATGAAACTAATTTGACAGGAAATTGAAGAAAGAGAGGATCGCTGGGTAAGGTCACAGTGGTAGCAGAGGCAATTTCAAAGATGGACGTCAAGTGTGTTCATGGGCAAATTGTCTTCGTCTTCTTCTCTCGTGACCCCTGTGCATTCAAGCTTTGGTATTTCTCTGCTTATGCCTTTAAAGGTGAAGTGTGTCATTTCTGTGCCACTAGCGTCACTGAACAGAATCATAACCCTAATCGCAAAAGTTTGCTTGCACGGTCTGACCAAGCCGGACACAACAGCAACATTGGCTATAGTTTGGCAGATGTACAAATCCAGTGTTTGTGTAACATCCTGACTACTAAAATCCCTTCAAGCAGTTGGAATACAGTATGGATAGTATAGTCAAGCTGTGTTGTTTCACTACTTCTGCCTTAAAAGCTCAGTCACCAAGATGACTGACTTTGGGGATTGGTTAATTGGTTAATATTGTGTCTTTGAAGAATGAATATGTGACCCTGGACCACAAAACCAGTCATAAGCAGCACGGGTCAAAAAAAAAAAAAAAAAAAGTTTTTTTTTTTTTTCTTTAATGCCAAAATTCATTAGGATATTAAGTAAAGATAATGTTCCATTAAGATATTTTGTACATTTAAATATATCTTAAATATATCAAATATATTTTTAATTATTAATGTGCATTGCTAAGAACTTAATTTGGACAAATTTAAAGGTGATTTTTTTTTTTTTTTGTACCCTTTTGACTTTTTAAACTGTATCTTGCCCAATATTGTCCTACAAACCATACATCAGCGGAAAGCTTATGCGTTCAGCTGTCAGATAATGTATAAACCTCAATTTCAAAATCCCTTATGACTGGTTTTGTGGTCCAGGGTCACATATGGTTTGTTAATTTTTGCAGCAGATGCACTACTTACTTGATCAGACGATATATTGTCTTGTAGCACTTTCTTCTTACTATCAGTGTTCTTGATGTAGTCAGATCTACCGTTTTAAGATCATTGACAAAATAATTTTACACTTACATAATGTTATGTTTCAAACAAAGATGTTAATAGTGTTACTTAAATCAGCAGAAATTATGTTGTCTCTCTTTTTATATTGTATTGATTAAAATAGTGACAAATGAAGGTTTTTTTTTTTTTTTTTTTTTTTTTTTTTTTTTTTTTTTTTTTTTTTTTTGTACCAGGAATGTTTATTTGACGTGCCCATTTCTCTGCCTTATAGGAACAGTCAAATATTCAAAGGCTGCACAATGAGAGCAGTTTGCATATATATATATATATATATATATATATGCAATATATATATAAACAAATTAAAATAAAACAATAGCAACAAAAGTTGTTCTCTTCAATTTGGCAAGTATCTTTAACAGATTGTGACCATATACTGAATAATTCTGTTTTGATATAACTTGGTATAAAAAAAGCACAAAAATATAGCACTTTGAACTCTGGTGCAAGTCCATTCAAATGACTGTGGCATTAAGCAAATGTATAGTGCATAAGTGCACATTAGATTCATCACAATTATTTTCATTGACTGTTTCATTGACTGTTTACCAAAAATACACTTCAGCAGACATTTGATTTTGCCTTTAAAACTATAAAAAAGCACAAAAAATATTTATGAAAGCATACATCTGTAACAAAATCCAAAAAGAAGAAAAAGAAAAAAGAGAAACAAATGGACCAAAAACATGTTTGATTTTTAAGGTACTTATGAATGCAACAATCATTGAGAAGCTAATAGTTCAGGGCCACAAAAAAGCAAATATAATACTGAATGAAAGTGCAATTTCATCATTTTATGCTGCAGATTCTTTTTTTTCCTTCCAGTTCTTTAAGACAATAGAGCATCTGCATCAGAAGTCACAGTTTTGTCATTGGTATGTGCAGGTTATTCCAAGGCCCCATCCAGAGCTCCTCCTCATCTGACTGGGTGCGGTCACTATGTGATCCTAAAGGGTCCCTCACCTCCTGATTGTCCACTGTGGACTCTTGTTCATCCCCATTTTGTGTTCTTTCACCCCCTCCTTTAGCCACATTTGATTTCGAAGCTATGCTCTCTGGGCCTGTAGTGCTGGAGGCCAGGGATCCACTGGAGGGCCTGGTTGTGAGGTTCTGTTCACCTGCTGAGGCGCCTGTGATTACAGGGCTGTTTAAAGGAATTCGCTCTTCGTGCGTAACAGCAAGTTTGTCCAGTTTCTTAAAGTGCTTTCCCAGTCGTATTGGAGAGTTGAGCTTGATGTTGTTGGTGTGCGCGACCCGTCGTGTCCGGATTATTGAGCCGTTCTGGGCCAAGTATACGCTCCCATTAATGTTGCTGTGGCTGTTCACATTAGATAGGCGGTTCCTGTGCGATTCAGGTGCACTTTCTTCTCCAGTTGAACTGGTCTCGTATTCACGGTCTACAATAAGCTTGATCCTCTTTTTCTACCATACTGAAAAAAAGAAAACAGGTGTTTAAGATGACTGCAGGATAACAGACCTTTTTATTTTTGCACAGCACACAACAGTGGCGTTCTGTCCAAGGAGGAAATTTCAATGGTGTTTTAATTGATTTTTTTTTTTTTTTTATAGCTCTCCATTCATTTATAAATGTTTGTAGATTGCACTGCATGATTTGTTCCATTTGTTTCATATATTGATAAATATTGGTTTGGTTATTGGAAAGATTGATATAGTGTGTTAATTATCAAGATAATTTAATCAGAATACAATGAATAAAGCAGGTTTGATGAATATTCAATTAAAACATCAGCTTCCTCAGAAGAGTCCCTCCCGGACTACCACTGTTTGTCATTAAAAAGCAAAACAACCAAACACGCACTTAATGTCCCTTCATGAGCTCATTAAAAGTAATGTGTTCATGGACCAAACAGCATTGGATTTTTTTTAAAAACAACAAAAACTAACCTTATTTTGATCTGAAAATTAATTGCTGACCTAAACTTTTGAAGGGTGACCCGTAAAGGTAAGACTAGAGATGAAATGGCATGCATGTTATTCAGCAAAGGTTAAGGAGAAATGCCAAGTTGTGCTTAGCAAGAAGAAAACAAGAAGAAGAACTCCAACCAGACGAAGGCATTCAAAAGGCCAATAAAAAGTTCAACACAACAAAATAAAGGCAATGGCCAGTCTTACTGAAAATATCAGAATATAATTCAGGAGGCACCGACGGTCTCAGTTGCATCCGAATTAGACTCCTCATCCTCCCCGTCCACTTTACGGTTTCTTGCTCCATCCGAAGAGCTCGAACTATCACCTGGGCTACCACCTCTTTCTGAAGTCATTTCCCTTTCTTCATTCTCATCTATAGGAGAGAGTTTGTCGACCTCGAAAGCCTTTGCTGCACTACTGCTCGTCATAGAGAATCTGTTCATGCTGTGGAAGGTTGAATCACGTCTTCTCTCCAGAGAATTACTGCTTTTAGACCTAGAGGACCTTCGGCCTTCTTCCATCTGCCGCTCGCCTTCCTTATCGTCCTCATCCTCCTTTAGGATTGTCTCTTCTAATGCTTTCATGTGGGAGGACGTAGTTGCAGGTTCTGAAGTTGATCTGCTGCTCTTTCTCTTGTAGGTGGAGGTTACTGATCTTGGAGATGTTTTTCTGCTGTGTCTGGACTGAGAAGATCTGACAGATGATACTGTTCCTCTATCCTCCGATTTGACACTTTCTTTTCCACTGCTACCTTCCTCCGAGCTTGACTCGTTCTCTGTCTCCGACGTTCTGTCTGTGTCTGACTCTTGTTCTGTCTCTGTTTCTCGGTATGAATCTGATTCAGTCTTTGACTCTATTTCAGTGTCATCTAGCTGAGTTTTTGTTTGGCTCTCCCTGTCTGAATCAAGAGGACTCTGGTCTTGATCCTCATCAGAGTCTAAACTACTCATATGTGCACCTTCTTGGAGTCTGTATGGATGGAAAGGTGTGAATGACATGGCACTTCCAGTGTAAGACTGTTGAATGATATCTTCCCTACTCCTACCTCTTTCTTGCTCACTTTCCACACCACCACCAGGGATTCTCTGAGATTCCCTCTGTGACTCACCGTGTGACCAAAAGAACGGGGTGCTTCTATTACTTCCATGATCTACAGTCCCGCTAATGCTGCTAACAGTGTTCTTCTGAGTCTGCAATGTTTTAAAGACATTCAACTGACTCAAAACATTGCCAAGTCTTGTCTTTGCTGAAGGCATGGCTTCTTTAGTCTGAAAATAGCTGCCATTAATGACCATGCCATTCTCCACAGTGTTTGAAAGTTGTGTTGTGAATGCTTTGGGATCATCAGTACTTCCTCCTTTCTCCTCAGGAGCTACGATGGGAAATATTCTGTTGTTCTTCCACGGAAGGTGGAAAGGAGTTGGAGCTGGGCCGGATCTTCTGTCAAACATTTGGCCGAGTTTTATAGGTGCTTTGAGTAAAGTTTCAGCCTTTGAGCTGTAAGGGTGTGTGCTGCCTTCAACTGGTCCAGGCAGGTGTTGTTCAATCCTTGAAGGTTGGTCTCCAAAAGCTAGTCTAGGGGGCCTTCGTGGTGGAGCCTTGCCTGGAGAGGGAGCTGGCCTTCTGCCTTGCCTCGCAACCTGTTGCATTGATATTAGTCTAGGGTTTTTTCAGAATATTTACTCAATTCATATGACTCATTTCATCATTGTCCAATGCACTGAGAGAATTGTCAAGGTACAACCTTGTACAAAAGGTACAACCCCCAGTATAATGTTAACATGCAAATGTATTAACATGATGGTTAAAGTTAAAACTTTTTTAACTGTAACTCCATTGGCTGCTGACTCTTCAAAGTGAAATCGATGATTACTGGACATTCTGCATCATATATCATTACATGGGTGGTGCCAGCAAAAATCATAACATGATAGAAGAGGGAATGATGACATAAATCAGAGATGGGCAATTCTAGTCCTGTAGAGCCACTGTCCTGCAGAGTTTAGCTTCATCCACAATCAAACACACCTGCCTACAATTTTCAATAATGGATGAAGCAAAACTCTGTAGGAAAGAGAATCCTGAACTCTCCAGGATCAAAATTGCTCATCCCTGCTCTAGACGGTTACCCATGCTCTGCAGAACAACCCAAAATCACCCAAACTTACACAGTGAAGCAAATGTGCTCTTGTGTGAGGGTCATATTTTAGATATTACTGACTATGTGTGTATCTGTTTACACTGTAACATCATCAAAAGCATTTCAGAACATTTAGAGTAAAAAAAAATGACCTTAATACTTTTTTTTTTTGTTCTACAGTAATTCTAAATAATCAGCATGATTTTTTCTGTTCTAAGCTCAAATGTTTTTCATTGGTTGCACTATTTTTACTGTATACTGTGCACACTTCGGCTTTTTTTCTTGCTATTTGCAATGCTTTTCAAGTGAAGGTCAAGGTGCCGAAAGCATGGAAACCCTGACTGTAAAGGCATTAAGCCAGAGGCAGGATAAAAGTAACTTTTTTATATATATATATATATAAAATACTGCATGTTGTATTGGATTAAACTAAGAAAACAGAAAAAATGTTATACCTCTCCCTCAGATTCGTGAGGGCTGTAGTAGTAGCTGCCATCATCTTCCATAATCACCTCTCCATATTCATCATACATCCCTGCTGGAGAGATCAGCTTCCGACGACTCCCATACTGAGGCAAGTCATAACTAAAAGGCAGGTATACAAGATTATTGCATATACCTCAAACACACACACACACACACACACACACACACACACACACTTTTTTTGTTGGGACATTCCATAGATGCAGTGATTTTTAAAGTCTACAAACTGTATTTTCTATCCCCTTACCCTAACCCTACTCCTCACACAAAATGCTCTATTTCCAAAACTATATGAAATACTATTTCCATTCTATATTATTTGTATGTTACCTCATGGGAACCAAAAAACTGTCCCTAGAAGTTCAAAATTTACTGGTATTACTATACTTGTGGGGACATTTGGTCCTCGTAATGTATGGAATACCAGGTACACACACACAGACACATCAGTGCAAACATTGATGAATAAATAAGCAAAAACTTTGTCCCTTCTGTCCCCTATATCAAAACTAAAACTTTACGAAAGTTCTGGGGCACAGAAGTGAAAGGAAAATCCAATAAGTAAGATTTAGTAACAGACCCTCATAACACTGTATGGAAAAGGTCAAAACAGACCTTCATTAAGGACTTTGAATATTCTTGGGAGCAGCAGGCTGTCTGAACCCAAATGCAGCTTAGGCAGCCCATTTAACAGGAAATGGGTTAAATGCAGGATTATATTGATCCTCACTAGCTTGTAGCCATGGAGGTTTTCATTTGGATTTATTGAGAATAGAATGATATATTAAAGACCAATGTGGTATACAGCAGGGGAACTGCTACTGATCGCATTTGTATGACCTACTGTATAAGACGGTAAAAAAAAAAACTTGGCTAGCATTCAGTTTTTCTCAAATATCTTTGATAGTCTGCAATTACCATCACGTCCCTCAGGGGGCCATTAATATATAACACCTATTTTTATTTTTTCCATGCTAATTGGGTTCCATATGGACAGCTCACCTTGCACAGTCATCAGTAAATTATTATTGCTATTATACAGTCAAAAAGACACAAACAGGTGGCCTGCATTGTTTAGAGAAAATGACAAGATTCATCATCTGGAAATCACATAAAATACACCTAGAAATGCTGATTTATTAAATGAAGCAGGCCCAAGTCATGTCTGAAAATTTTGATTTGGGCCAGCAGCACATCGATGAAGGCACACTCACCCATGGTCATAATTATAGTAATCCTGTGTATAATAGTCCTGTCCTGGGTCGATACCAGACTCCATAGAGAGTTCCTGTGAGCAGAGCAAAAAGTTATAATTCAAAGAGCGCATTGCTTTAGGCAAAATCCTTGGGGATGTCAGACGAAAGTGCTGCCCATTACAAAGGAAAAAAAAAGGAATTTCTTATTTCTTCATTTGGTAAAAGCTACGTGCCAACATTAGCCCTTCTTGGAAGTGAATATATATATATATATATATGGAGAGAGAGAGATAAATAGATAGATATAGATAGATATATACATAGAGAGAGAGAGACTGTAGAAATGATATTGTAAAAAATTAAATGGCGCATTCAGCTCAACAGAAACCGTTTTCTGCGAGTATAAAAGTTGAGATTCTCTACCTCTGGTCTTAAGAGAGAAGGCCGAAGCAACTGCTGTTGCTGGACAGCATTCAGCAGAGAAACAGTGCAGAAACAAGAGAGAAAAGAAGGAATATTACATTGAATCTATGTGAGAGTGAATGATAGAAAATATGAAATAATTTCAGCTGGATCCACAAGTCTGTGATTACATTTTAAAATCAGCAACTGAAAAAAAAAAAAAAAAAAAAAATCAGAATTTAAATCAACAAATAATAAATTTTTAGGGTTTTGAAAAAGTGTAAAAAACATTTTAGAATGCCTAATTAATTTGTAGCTTAGATTTTCACTCAAATTTCACTGATAAAACAGTGTGAATGAGAAAACTGAGTTTTCTAACTATTCAGTTAGAAAAACTGAAAATTGAATATTTTTTACTACTGTTGTCAGACCTTAGGACCCCACTGTATAATTGCGTTTTTAAAGAAGACATAAATTAATCTGAGTTTACATGCACAGTTTTCAATAATTTTAATATTTTCATAAAACAAACAAAAAAACAAAAACTACTTACTATAGAGATAACAGAATTCTATAGTAAAGCAAAAGTTAAAAGTTTCAAAAGTTAAACATTCTTATTATAAAGCAGATAGTTCTTAATTCATATTTTTAGTATAGTTCATATTTTGTTTAGTTCATATTGTTTTATAAAAGCAATAAGCCACTTGAAGTGCTGTGTTTCAGTTTAACATGTTGGAATTCATAAAATCAAACCTCTTAAGAGCAAAAATATTTGAGAAATGTTATGAGCAAACTCCAAACCGACAGATCTAGCCTTCAGCAATTTCATAGACGAGATCTTGACAAATACTTATTTCCTCTCTCATCACTGTCACTATCAAATAGCATCAACTGATAAAAATGATGGCCAATAAAACCATCTCAAGATGAGACATCATTCAACACTGCAATTCCAAAGAATAAAAAACACATACCTCCTGATGCCCGTAGCCTCTCCTGTGAGAAGATAACAGTATGGAAATAAAGTCAGAGAGATTATGATGATAAAACCTTGATATTTCATATCTAGAAAGTATTTTAATTCTCTATCTCAAACTGGACTGTCAGATGTGACAAAGTCTGTAAATGTTTAGCAGATTTAAATGCATGAGATGAAACACTGTTTCCTTGAGATGTTTCGAAGACAATGTATGTTAAGTTTTTGCAAGGTTGCCTCAAACTCTGATAAATAATGTAGAACTGTAAAGAACTGAGCGTGTGTGGATAAACCTCAAAATAATCCACAAGACATATTTGTTTAATACTGTTTTTGCTTGTAAACGATGCTTGATCTTTGCATATTTCTCTCCTGATTCAGACGAGATGACTTTTTACTGGAGAAAGGAATATTATGGACAAATAATATTTTAGCTGGTTAAAAATGTCTTGATGGAATTGTTTATTACAAAGACGCAGCATTTGGCTTCACAGCATGTTAATTGATGGACTAGAGTGGTGTTGATTACTTGTGGATGTTTTTATCAGCTGTTTGGACTCTCATTCTGACGGCACCCAAGCACTGCAGAGAATCCATTGGTAAGCACTGATGTAAAGCTAAATTGCTCCAAATTTGTTTCAATGAAGAAACAAACTAATTTACATATTGGATGGTGAGTACATTTCCAGCATGTTTTTAATTATTTTTTTGCTGAACTATTCCTTTATAGTTTAGGGGACATTAGTCTAGGGGTCAGTGTTGAGCAGTATAATGGCAATGAAGCTCACAGGCCTCATCGCATTATGAATCTGTGTTAACACTACTGATTCAAAACAGACATTAAGACAATGATATGCCCATAGAGGAGAAAAGCTAGACACTGGTTCGCTGCAAGGACAAGTGGCACACTGTTTGTTTATCACTCAGATGAATGTTAACACCCTCAGGCCTTTAATGACATTAGACATTATCATCTGTGACAATGCTTGGCACGCAAAGACAACCTAAAAAAAACATTTGATTACAGTTTATCAGGTGTGTGTTAGGGATACGCAGAGTTTATATGGAGATGGGCCAACGTTTCCTAAGTGGCAGGACCATTTCACTGAAAGCGTAGCAAATTAAAATTCTCTCCAGGCAGCAGATCAGCGAGAGCAAATTACAGCAATTCTTCCCTGATGTGGGCATAATGAGGGATTCAAATGAAGATTTATCTCTTAACGATAATATGCGACTTTCAAGGGACTTTTGTTTTGTTGACTTTTCTCTCTCTGTATGTGTGTGTGTGTGTGTGTGTGTGTTTGCAGGTGTAATGATGTGTCAGTCCATAAATGAAATATATTACATGATATCTAATTATAATTAAAATATATAATGAAACACTGATTATGTTACACAGTTGTAACAAGGTCAAGGTACAACTGCAGTGGCATTTCCATCTTTTTTTACCAAAAAGGAAACTTACCAAAGCTATATTAAATCTACTGTGCTATATTAATTATTTGATCATCTTTCTCGATTTTTTCAAGGTCACACAAAATAATTATAAGATTAAAAATGATTTACCATAAGCTGGCATGTTCTATTCCATGTGGAGTTTGTGTTAATTAAAACTAATGGGAACCAATACCAGCACTGACAGCACACAGAAGAAGGTATTACAAAAATCAAATGCTACTATTGATTGTAAAATCACTCCGTTCTAAATATATGTATTTTAAAGGTTTTGATTAATTACGAATCATAAACTACATAGCAGGATAAACACCACTAATATGTTAAAACACTCTTTGAAAATTCAGATTTAGAATATAGAAACTTTGTCTGGAGAGTTGCTGTATAGTTATTCATGGTTTGTTTTTAGAAATATACAAAGTTATGTGTATATTTCCTGCACAAACAACAACAAAAAAAAAAATCACTTTTACAATATGCAAATCAATTACAAATAATCACAGAAATATGTGATTAAACATGTTATCATGTTATTCTTTTGTAATCAAACACACTGAATTAAGTTTTAGACGTGCATTGCAGTTTGACTTTTGCCATCTGCTTTGCAAGTGTTTGAAATGTTGACTAAACAGAGTGTTAGTGACAGATGAAGCTTGTTTGATTGTGCTAATTTTAAAGTACAGAGGGCTTTCCTCCTCCCTCTGATTGCCATAAAGATGTTTGCGTGTTTGTTTATTCCCTAACGCTGTTAATATGTTATGATGGCACTGCTAGTCCTAATGG
Source organism: Labeo rohita (assembly GCF_022985175.1). Taxonomy (NCBI): domain Eukaryota; kingdom Metazoa; phylum Chordata; class Actinopteri; order Cypriniformes; family Cyprinidae; genus Labeo; species Labeo rohita. Next base: position 25,723,389 of record NC_066880.1, on the reverse strand, counting down.
AACATGACGCTACAGATTAGAAAAACAAATCATGATATGAGATGGAAAGTATGGCATGATGTGGGTTATCTGCAAAGATAAAACCAACAACAGTAAAAACCTTTAGGTAGTATCTTATCACCATCACAAAAGAAGCTTTAAATAGTTAAATCCTGCACATTCATTGTAAATCAATGAGAGATTTTTCTGTCTTTACTCTTAAATTTCTTTAATTTAATAACATTTAATAAAGCTAAAATATATAGCACACAAAAAGTGAGGTGATCCATAGAAAGCCTGAATGGAGTCTATATTAAGGAGTTAAAGTCTAACCAGACTATCAGAGCTGTGTTAATACAGTGCTGCCCACTGTAAATAGAAGGGACAATCATTACAGAAACAGAACATGATCAATATTTAAAAGGTCGTGGAAATACTTTTGAATGTGCTACAGAACAAGAACAAAAACAATATGGTATAGTTGTGTACTGCTGTGAGCCGACAATGATTGGATTTAATGGTGCAGTATCCATCCATTAGTATCATAACAATTAAAGCCAGGATTAGGGGGATGTTTGCTGAATCGAGTGCAGTGTGTTTCTGTTTAAAAGAGTAAATGGAGGACATATCACCAATCAGACGAGCTCTCTCTCTCACACACAAACACGCGCACACTAAATTGATTTAGCCGGTAATTACAAGCAACTTGACGACTCAGTTGCCTCTCAAACCTCCTAAAAATTGCACAGTCATGTACCATAGAGCCATTTAGCATTACAGCTTGTTTGTCACTTGTTTCTCTTCAGTGTATTTTTTAGTCCTTTTTAGCACAGACAATTTGTTCAGAGTGAACAGTTCAGAGCGAATACTTGCACTGAGAGATATACAATGTCCTCTTAACAGCTGTACTTACAAAATAAACTGCTCATAGTGATACATGTTTCATACAATAAAGACCAACACTTTTTGAAGTGCAGTGTTGAGCCACTTATGCATTAAAAAATACAAATACAATATTTTTCTCACAATCCTCTTTCATGTAAAACCAAAGCAATAGCTTGACTGTATTTGAGCTACATGGCACTCTTGATGCATCTAGCATCACACAGGCTGCATTTACAATAAGGCTTAATGCACAGGTCTAATATTTTTACACGCATACATTTTTTTTTAAATTCAATCTGTTTCACATAACCGACTGTGCTTATATGAATGTCCTCTGCCAGATGTTAGTGAAAACTAGGGTGTGGTCACAGAGGCTGTGCTGACACATTTAACAAAAAAAGGGAGAAAAAAGAAAAGAAAGAAAAATGAGAGATGAGCGCATGCAGTGTACCTCAGAGAAAAGCTTTATAGAGGACATTTATCCCATCCAGTGACAGTAACATACAGCCCAACATTAGGACATGTGAATATGAGAATTTCTATGAGTACGTAATAGTGTTTTGTGTAGTAAAACAGTTTGAAGGGATAAAATAAAAATGTGTTTATGAAGGGTTTAACTCAACTAAATAACAAAACACTCTTGCAAAACTTATTAAAAATACAAAAACTGTAAAAGCACAAACACTTGATTTTGTTATACAGTAAGATAAAACACAACGATAAGACAAAAAGATGACAAAAATGTAGTGATAAGGGGTTTTCACACATTAGGAACCTTTTCATAGTACCTAGAACTATTGTACGAAGTACCCGCTTTTTGCCGTGTTTGCACCATGGGAACTAGGAACACATTTAGTTCTAGAAACTCTGTTTAGTGGAACGAAATTAGCTCCTACTTCAGAATTGGGTCTTAAACAGTTCTATAAGAACTATCAGTGACGTAAGTGTACGCTGATTGGCCAAGCACATATGAAACACCGGCTACCCGGCATTTTTAAAAGCCTGTGTAAATGTAACTAAAGACTATAGACTGCAGTCCTTGGTGCCAGTTGCTAGTGTGCGTCATGAGATCAAGGAAGTGAGGTTTACCTGCACAGCACCTACCAGCTGGCCTCTATTACACTCACCCCCCTAAACCTCACTACCATCCGGGTCATGGCACCAGTGTACCCCTCCCCGGATCCTACTCGCACCCACTCTGGGGTACGTTTCCTGTACAGCGATGCAACTCGCTGATTAACCTCCATAGTACGATGCATTGTTGTGAAAACGAACTAGCTAGTCATAACTGTTTCCCTAACGCGGTCACATCTCTGTCGTTTGAACCACATTAGTTCAACAATGTAGGGCCATTGTTAATGACATCACTGAGTAATAACATATGTTATTTAACTGATTAAAGATCTCTAAAATGCAGCTATATTGAATATGGCACCTGATGACTAATTTACTATTTTTTTCCCCTCATTTCGCTTTATTTGATGTTTGATTCATTGCAGGTTCCCTCTTACGTCATACTCCGGGGTTCCCTTAGGCATTTATGTGCTTGCGCACTTCAAAAACAGGGTTGTGGCTAGAAGGGATACAGCTCCGACCAGAAACTAACAATGAAATGAATTGTTCTACCTATTGGATTGTTTTTTTTCTACACCTACCCTAACCCTAAACTTAGACCTTACTATAATACAAAAACAGTTTTACTGTTGTACAGTGTGACAAAAATAACGTTAGTTTGATGTGCGCATGCCTAGTAGCTAAAGCTGTATTCCTTCTAGCCTTAACCCAAAAACAGCGCTTACAGAGGAAGCTTAAAAATACATTAAAATGTGTTTATATTTAGATCGAGTGAAAGATATAGATTGTACTGCATGTTAGCTTTCTTATTGTGCCCAAGAGCATAATTTATTGAGCCCATATGTCTTACTAACAAGGAACTATGCTTCTAACCACAGGTCGAGAATTGTAGTTCCAACCACGTAACTTTGTGACTGTTTGCGAATGTTCGTTTGAACTATGGTTTCGGGAAACACTGAATCGTTGAACTATGTTGGTAAGACAGAACTTGCGGCCATAGTTAGCTAATGGTGCTTTTGGGAAACGCACCCCTGAACAGTACTCAAACCTATGTCTCCAGCATGGGAGGTGGGTGCACTAACAAGGAAGCGAAAGACTGTAGCCCCTAGCGTCAGTTGCGCCTTTTCTGATCAAGGAAGTGAGGTTTACCTGCACAGCACCTACCAGCTGGCCTCTGTTACATAAACATATATTACATAAAAACTGCTGTCTGCAGCGTCATGTTCTTTTCTCAGCCTTAATGATATGTAACACTGCTAGTTGTCCAATTTGGTCAGATTTTCATGCTTTTTCATGAAGTCTAACCAGACTATCGGAGTCATGTTAATACAATCATTACAGAAACAGAACATGATCAATATTTAAAAGGTCATGGAAACACTTTTGAATGTGCTACAGAACAAGAACAAAAACAATATGGTATAGTTGTATACTTCTGCGAGCCGACAATGATTGGATTTAATGGTGCAGTATCCATCCATTAGTATCATAACAATTAAAGCCAGGATTAGGGGGATGTTTGTTGAATCGAGTGCAGTGTTTCTGTTTAAAAGAGTAAATGGAGGACATATCACCAATCACACCAGCGCTCTCTCTCTCACACACAAACACGCGCACACTAAATTGATTTAGCCGGTAATTACAAGCAACTTGACGACTCAGTTGCCTCTCAAACCTCCTAAAATGTGCACAGTCACGTACTATAGAGCCATTTAGCATTACAACTAACTTGTTTCTCTTCAGTGCTTTTTTAGTCCTTTCTAGCACAGACAATTTGTTCAGAGCGAGTAGTTCAGAGTGAATGCTTGCACTGAGAGAGACACAATGTCCTATTACAGCTGTACTTACAAAATACTCATAGTGATACAGGTTTAATACAATGAAGACCAACACATTTTGAAGTGCAGTGTTTTGCCACTTGTGCATTCAAAAAATAAAAGTATTTCCTCACAATCCTCTTTCATGTAAAATCAAAGCAATGGGTTGACTGTATATGAGCTACATGGCACTCTTGATGCATCTAGCATCACTTTACACTGTGAGGCCTAATGCACAGATCCACAATTTTTACACGCATCCATTTTCTGATCTGTTTAGATTCACATAACCGACTGCGCTTGTATAAATGTCCTCTGCCAGATGTTAGTGAAAACTAGAGAGTGGTCACAGAGGCTGTACTAACACAATTAACAAAAAGAGAAAAAAAGAAAAGACAAATGAGAGATAAGTGCATTCAGTGTACCTCAGAGAAAAGCTTTATAGAGGACATTTATCCCATCCAGTGACAGTAACATACAGCCCAACATTAGGGCATGTGAATAGGAGAATTTCTATGAGTACCTAATAGTTTTGTGTACTAAAACAGTTTGAAGGGATAAAATAAAAATGCCTTTATGAATGGTTTAACTCAATAATGGTTTAACTAAATAACAAAACACTCTTGCAAAACTTATTAAAAATACAAAAACTGTAAAAGCACAAAAACTTGATTTTGTTATACGGTAAGATAAAACACAATGATAAGACAAAAAGATGACAAAAAATGTAGTGATAAGGGGCTTTCGCACCTTAGGAACCTTTTCATAGTACCTAGAACTATTGTAGGAAGTACCTGCTTTTTGGCGTGTTCGCACCACAGGAACTAGGAACGTATTTAGTTCCAGAAACTCAGTTTAGTGGTACGAAATTAGCTCCTACTTCAGAATTGGGGCTTAAACCGTTCTATAGGAACTATCAGTGACATAAGTGTACGCTGATTGGCCGAACACATACGAAACACTGGCTACCCGGCATTTTTAAAAGCCCATGTAAATGTAACTAGAGACTAAAGACTGCAGCCCTTGGTGCCAGTTGCTAGTGTGCCTCATGAGATCAAGGAAGTGAGGTTTACCTGCACAGCACCTACCAGTTGGCCTCTGTTACACTCACCCCCCTAAACCTCACTCCCATCTGGGTCACGGCACCAATGTAACCTCCAATCAAGGCATTCTTCATTTATCGGTTGTTGATGTTTGTAAATGCCGCAAATAAAAATGTTGCTGTCGGGAACTTCAGAGTTCCTGCTCCTGGTGCAAATGCAACCAGGAAAACTGTCCTTTTATAGGGGTTTTGGCACCACATACTTCCATGAACTAGGAACTAGCCAGTAGGGTGGTACCCAGAGATCCAGTTTCCTTTGGGCAGTTTTCCTGGTTGCATTCACACCGGCAGCAGGAACTTGGTTGATCAGAGCATTTTTTTGTGATTTTTTTTATTTTTTATTATTTTTTTTTTTGTGATAACAGAGATGGAATGTAAATCTCCTGTGACAACTTGTAGTGTTACAAATTGAGGCTGAGAAAAAAACACAATGCTGCAGACAACAGGTAAATGCCATTATTGCTGTTTTTCATGTTTGTGGAGTAAATATTTTTACATGGCTTTTTATAAAATGCCGGGTAGCCAGTGTTGTATATGCGTTTGGCCAATCAGCTCGCACTTATGTCACTGGTAGTTCCTACGGAACTGTTATAGACCCTAGGAGCTCATTTAGTTCCTCCAAGCAGAGTTCAGAGTACTAAAACTGTTCCTACTTTCTGTGGTGCAAACACGCTGAAAAACTGGGTACTTCCACCAATAGTTTTAAGAGCTATGAAAAGGTTCCTCCAGTGCAAAAGCCCCTAAAAGGGCCTGTTCACACAGGACACATTCTTGTGCTGGTGTTGCTTGTGCCATACTCTACTGTTTGAGATACAGAAATGGCTTGCCAACTGTCAGTTCTCCTGCGCTCTGGCAAAATGCTGTAATGCTAGAATTCATCCTGTGTGAACTGCCTCTAAGAGAGTAATAGCAACATGGACAAAGAGAGTGTCACAGGATAGTGGACTGAGAGGGAAAGCGTTTCTCCAGCTCCTCCACTAGTGAGTTCATGTTTGGATTGGGCTCTGGTGGTGGTATTTCTTGTACAGGCTCCGCCTCTGACACACCAGCCTCTGGTTCAACAGACACTTGTGGTTTGGAGACGATCTTTGGCGGGCGCTGCTTTTTATCTATTTGACTGTACATGTTGGCAACAGATTTCTCTATGTCTGCTATGTTCTGGATGTTCTTAAGGATCCCTTTGAGTTCCCTCTTGGGAGGCTCCGGCTCGGACGGCGGTGGAGGTGGTGCGGGGCGTAAGGACACCGGTCGAAGGGATGTGACCGAGGGAAGAGGAGGAAGGACAAATGGAGATGGAGGGATGGAACGGGTCAAGGATGGTGATAATGGAGGGGGGAGAGGAGGGGGTGGTGGAGGGGTTGGATGGGGAGGATCTGGTGGGGATTGAGGGATAGGAATGGATTGGGAAGTGGGACTTGAAGGAGGTGGTGGGGGACTGGAAGGAGGTGGAGGTGGAGGTGGTGGTGGTGGTGGGGGACTGGAGGGAGGTGGAGGTGGTGGGGGAGGTGGTGCAGGTACATCTGGTGGGTCGGGGATGATCTCCACATTGACCTCGTAAGACTCCACATCACTATAGGACGTCATTCTGCTGAACTTCCGCAGAACCGGTGGAGTGGGCTTGTGACTGGGTGGAGGTGTTCCGTCACTCTGGGTAATGATTATTGCTGGGGGTCTGCTGTTATGTCCCATGGCTGAAGATTGCGGGGTCTCAAAAACAGAGAGAATAATTTCGGAAGAGAGTGACCCACGAGAGTCCTGGCCTTGCCTCTGCCTGTCCTGCAAAGCCTGCTGCTCAAATTGGCGTGCCTGCTCTTTTACTGTCAATTTGGGCTCTGGATCTTCATCCACAAGTCCATCGAACCCATCAATCATCTCTTTACTGTCCTTAAGCTCAGACTTCAGCAGTTGCAGCTCCCACTGAACTGGATCCATCGCCACCCTCCTACTCCGTAGGGCTTCATTGTTCTCCCACTTGTGCAGCCTGGAAGGTAAAGTCCAGGCGTGTCCTGAGCCTGTGGATGGGAAGTGCAGGATGGACTTTCTCAGATCTCTCATGTTGGGTGAATACATGCCCAGATGGTACCTCTGATTTTGGTGCTCAGGGCTGCTGAGGGTGCCGTCATCGTGGTAAAGGGGGTTGGTTGTAGTAAGAGGGTTCTCGTCGGAAAGAAAGGTAATGTTGCTTTCTGACTTAGGCAAGTTGTTGAGCAGGACTCCATTAGCGGTGGACAGCTTGTGAGCAGTGATGGCACGGGAGGCAAATGAGCTAATGAGACGCTGCCGATCGCCATCCTGCAGAACGCACCTCTTAGTTCTGCTTTCAGCATAACCGCAAAAAGAGACAAAGATCGACTTAACAGAGGACGTGAACAGCAAGATTGATGGGGAAGTAGGAGGGAAGCCAGCTACGAAAAGCACTTGCTTTGGATTGACTGTAGTACTAAGAACAAAATGCTAACCAAATCCTAGGCAAACACCCAAAACAGCAAGTTATCACTGAACAGCGCTAACACAGTGCCAAGCTAATATCAGTACTGATCAAGAGCAAGACAACAGATAGCAATGCTAAGCAACTGGAAGGATTGGATGTTCAACATCTTTCTGAGAAACTAGGGCTGGGAAAATAAATCAATGCATCACGAATCAAGAAATGATTCTGCATCGATTCTGAGATTTTCCGAATGCATTGTGATTCTCTCTAAAATCGATTCTGAACTTTAACAGCAGATGGCACTGCATGCTTTATTCTGTATTTATTCTGCTTTATTCTGAAACAGCTGTATTCTGCTTGCTTCCAATTCCTTACTTGATCCTATAATCATTCATACATTTCGAAAAGTTGAAGCAAATTACAAGAGTGTTCACAGTGGGCTGTTTACATTAATCTCACGTCATAAAAGCATTCTGAGGTGAGGTGCAATTAGAGGGCCATCTGTTGTTAAAATCTAAGCTCAAAATCAATTCCAGAGAGAATCATGATGTTTTCAGAAAATCACAGAATTTTTTTTTTGCTGCAGCCCTATGAGAATCCATCATAATTACAACTATACCTTACATGTACTGTCTACCTGAAACTACTTGGGTAATTGTTTACTAGATGAAACACAGATGACTGCCTACTTACTTAGATCTGATATCCAAGAAATGAAAAAAGAGACAGGAGGAAAACACAAATAATATGAGTGAACTTAGCAAGACGTTAAAAAAGCAGTTAAGTGTAATAAAGGTTAATGGGTAGGTGCCAGTCCTTTAAAAGGAAAACCTGCCTAAAATTAGACACAACCTTTCCAGAGAAATGAGTTTAAAAGATGATAATATATAACTTTAACATCATCTTTTGAAATAAGATGTGACAACACAACAATTTGCACATTAAAACATAACTGTCCACATTTAAACTTTAATGTTGAGAAACCTAGCCTGTTTAGGCATGATTAGGACAATAGAAGTAGGGCAGATACAGTTATTCTAAATGGTAATGATCATTATGATAAGATAAAGGTTGCAGTGGAAAATAAGCCAGTTTAATTTTAAGGGTCAGAAAGAGGGTAGAAAAGGCTCACATAAAACTAAATTAGGGGTTATGCACCGAAGCTGTCTGGAGATCTATTATATCAGTTGGTTTCCTACTTATCCTTCATCCCCACTGGGAGTATATAGAAGGCCTTAGAAATATATGGTAAGAAGTAATGAAATTCAGCATACTCATAAAAAAAATATATTGTCTTCTATCATTTTTGTTTTGGGGTCAAAAGTTTTGGGCTCAAAAGTTATTGAAGAGTTTGCAAAACAATAACAACAAAACACTTTTTGATATACTGGAACCATTAGGATGCAACATAATATGAACATGGAAATGATAAAGCCACTTAGGATTTCAGATTGTATCTTGCCAATGCTCTACTTAAATTTAAACAGAAACTTGTTAATTGCTATCGCTACTATATGCCACAGGGGCAACTGCAATTTCTAATATAAATTAGTCCAGTCTAGAAATTTGGGTTAGAGGATTATTAGCCCATTCCTGATAAGTGTATCTTTGATATTTCAAAAAACTTTCCATGCTATAAAATGATAACCATGAAGACACCAAACGGGATGGGAAGCGGTGTATTGTCACTGCTTTTTACTTTGAGTGTGGGCCCATACCCTGAGGGTAACAAAAGCGTTTGGTGATCACCTCAACCTGGGATCAAACTTGCAATCTTTTAGAGAAAGGCCTGTAGTTTTGCATTACCCCTAATACTGACACAGGTAAAAGAATAAATGGAAACGACTGACACAAAAAAGGGTTACTGTCATTTGTGTGTGGTTTTATCACCATGAATAGAAGCCCTTGCTTTGCTAAGTCATAAAATCAGATTAGATTAAATTATATCTGTTTATTAACATAAATACTCCACCTAGAACCAAATTAGCAACTTAAAAAAAATTGTTTTCCACACACTTCTTGCTCCAATCATACAATTCGCTAAATTTTGTTATTATTTAAACAATAAAGAAAAAATGCCAATGTGATTAGAAATGTAGACAATTTATAGACATGAATAGACTTGTGCAATCCTACTTCAAGATTACATATTAATATTCTGTATCAGTCAGTGCTTTAAGACATTGACTAGTACAGTATAAAGTGCAGAAGATATAAAACTTACATGGTGCTGTCGCCGAGTTCTTCATACAGGTTGTTGGTGGCAGCACCCCCAGATTTTCCAGTGGGAAGCGCCATTTGGATTCTGGCTGTTTTTGCACACTCTGCCTGTCGTCTTTAGATGACAAAGTCAACAAGTTGAGCATATTATGAAAGATTCATAAATTATACATGCAGCACATTTGGGGTCCAAAAACAATATATTTATAAAAAACTCAGTTTTGAAAGCATATAATTTGCTTTATTGCACTTTTTTTTTCTTGCATTCTAAGAAAATATTTGAGAGTTTGATGGTTATGTAATGAGTGCCTGTGAAGTGGTTTAAGTAATTTCATAGCATGCTGTTCTTAAAGAAACCCTTCTAATGTTTTTGAATAATTCGGTTTTGATCTTTTCTTTCAAAGGTGCGAATTTACAAGGATGTTGGAATCAGCTTTATATCCTCAGGGGATTTGACAACTTAGGGAACAAAAGCTATTCTTTACATAAGTTGTGTTCTAAGCATTTTTGTTCTGGTCCTGGGAAATCAACAAGCCTTCATCTTTCCCTGGACATTTAGCTATTTTGGAGTTTCTCAGATACAACAAATGAGATCACTGGTTCTCACCTGGTGGGTCGCAGACAGCAATAAATATAATGGTATGAATAAAATTAAATATTAATAAATGCAACTAACCTTATAATCTTTTATAGTTCAGAGTGGACAATAAAGAGGCATTTCTAAAAAGGGGAAAATGCTTCTCATATTTTTTGTTGTTGACGCCAGAGGTTGCATGTCAAATCAAATGGTACTTTGGCTCAAATTTATCTGTCACTTGGTAAAAGCTAGTCGTATTTTGGCAAATGCCAACATGGACAAGTAAACAAACAAAACTATGCAATATACCAAGATGATACTACTAAGAAAAGACATCATTAATGCAGACAATGTATTTTGCGCAGTGAATTATTTGCTGTTCAGAGCATAAACATTCACACATTGTTGATTTACATTGTATCATTGACGTTTGCACGACAAGTTATTTGTGACCCAGGACCACAAAACCAGTCATAAGGGTCAATTTTTTGAAATTGAGATTTATACATCATCTGCTGAATAAATAAGCTTTCCATCAATGTATGGTTTAGACAGACAATATTTGTTTGAGATTCAACTATTTTAAATCTGGAATCTGAGAGTGCAAAAAAAAAAAAAACAAAACAAAAAAAAAAACAAAATGTTGAGAAAATCGCCTTTAAAATTGTCCAAATTAAGTTTTTAGCAATACATATTACTAATCAAAAATTAAGTTGTTATATTTACAGTAGTATTGTGTACATATATTTACAAATGTACAAAATATCTACATTGAACATGATCTTTACTTAACCCTTTTAACTGTCACTCCCATTTCTGATCACATAAAAATGCACTATCCAGACTTAAATTTTTATAATTCACGAATGAAAACATGATAATATGATAATATGATTTTAATGTACATTTTCCGTGGTAATGCAATGTCTGATTTTAAAATGCCTTTCAAAGGATGAATTTTGAGATTTTAAGTTTTGAACTGATAAATACTTTCTTATGATTTCTAAAACGTGACAGGGAAAAAGGCAATGAAGAAAGTCTTTTGTGACAAAGGTCAGAACTCGTGTTATGATGTAGATTTTTTTAAGTTTCACTCTTGACATATATTAATCTATTACTTTTCCTACATAATTTGTAACACAAAAATATGGTAAAATATCTATTTAGGAGTCTTAGACCTTTCCAACGATGTATAGTTTTTCATGATTAGATTAGGATTTATTTGTATTATGGTGAAGTAAACTTAGGTGTTAATATCCTAATGATTTTTGGCATAAAAGAAAAATCGATAATTTTGGCCCATACAGTGTTTTTGTGGTTACTGATTTTGTGGTCCAGGCTCACACTTAGGTACTGTTGGGCTGCAATTTGATATCCAATGTCAAATCTGAGCCTTTAAGCCTAACCATTTGAGAACCACTAAATTAATGCTTAAGAGCGAGAAATTGTTAAGATATTTAACTAATATATTACATGCAAGTCTTAAAACGATACTTACTCTTTGAATCTGAAGTTGGTGCATTGTAAAAAGAAAAGAAAAAATATATTAGACATTGACTCATAACATGAACTATGAAGTATGAATTATCGTCATACAAATCTAAACTCTCAATACTTTCAGAATGTTCCTCATATCTTTAGCACGGATCATGTCATTTTATTCCTGAGTTCCCATCATCAGGTCTGCCATATGGCAGTGGCTCGGCTGGCACCACATGTAAAACTCAGTCCTTAACCGCAGACAGTTTCTCATATTTACTTCTCATGGCCTTAATTAATCTTCTTTCACACTGAATAAACACAAGAGCAGACAGCTCTCTAAGGTGTTACCACTGTGAAAAGAAAGAGTGTGTGTATGTTCCTCTGAAATCCCAGCAGAGGGAAGCTGCCTGCCTAACAGGATGTTTCAAAATTAATGACCTTTACATGTATTTATTTATTTAGCTGCTAAGTGGAGAAATCTGCAGTCTGAGTAGCCTTCCTACTACTTCAACTTCATTCCCACACAGGGCATTAAAGCAACACTGTGACATAACATTAAAACTATTCAAAACTGGAAAATATGCAAAGAACAGAGTAATTGGTTGCATTGCTAGCCTAGGCAAAGAGATTGCTATGGACTGGACCATGGTGGCAACACTCACTGTCGGTAGGTGATAATGACGATGAGGATGGCTGGGATACAGCACATGATGATGATGACGGCCAAGGCCAGCAGGGCTCCTTCGGTGTATCCAACAGACTGTACCGCCTTCTTTACGCTCTCCACCACATCCGGCGTGCGGATCTCCAGAATGCGTCCTCCACGTCCCAGATAGGGCTGGAACTCCTTATTGATGTCCAATAACTTCCCATCTAAAAACCTGCAAAAACCACAGGAACAGTCACATATGTCACCATGCATATGCTATTTGACTAGTTCTGCAGTGAAAGCCACATAAATCTGGCAATAAAGATCTCACTTGCCTTCCAGCCAGTGAACAACTGAGCAAATGAATTAAAATTCATGAGCCAAACTTTTATAATAAAGTATAAAAGGTGTCCTCTCACTTTTTAGGGTAATGTAAATGTAATGTGGTGATTTTATACTTATATTGGCTAGTATGTAAGTGCCATTCACCGTGCTGACAGTTAAATAAAACGAAAGACTGAATGTTGTCTGTATTAGAACTAACGAGTTTGAAAGCACATACGACAGCCTACAATTCATGATTTGCCCGTACAAGCATTAGAAACCGTGCTGTCTGAGCAGGCTAATTACTGTGACAAAACAGACAATCTGGCTACAGATTTAACCACAAGTCTCATTTTTATGAAAAATGAGAATATGTCTAAACAAACATAAACATGCACTCCATCTGCTTTATCGTGCTGCTTGGGTGAAAAATAGGCAAACAAAAAACAGACTATGAATAACACTAACTAATGGCTAGGAGAAGGTGGTATCTTAAATAATGCTATGAGTATATCATATCACACTAAGTGTTATAATATAATTGTGTGAAATACTTGTACCTTCAAAACATTATGGTTGAAGCCATAATGTTAACAATGTCCTTACTTCTTTTCTGGGCCTTGAACGTATCAGCTGCATTGCTGTCTATGCAGGGTCATAAAGATCTCAGATTTCATTAAAAATATCTTAATTTGTGTTCCAAAGATGAACCAAGGACATGAGGGTGAGAAATAAATGACATAATTTTCATTTTTGGGCAAACTACCAAAAAAACCTTTAAAAAAAACCTTTAACCCTTGTTTTCCACTGAAATACTGTACAGATGAAAGGAAATTAATATTTCATTTTTCCTGATGGACACAAAACAAATATTTATAACAAATGAATAATTTAGACATCGGTTCAAGCTGATGTTTAGCCAAAAACAAGCCAAGAAATCCAACATGCATCTTGCAGTTGGTAAAAATGACTCATTTCTATTTATAGCCATGGCAAACACAATTTTGGGATACAGTTTGAGGAGTTTCTTTCTGCTTGGTGTTGGATTTTACAAATTCAAATCATGTCTACTTGATGCACCAACAACGTCCTTGCTTTGATATTTTTGAGACATGTAGCGCTCTGCATTTTTGCAATACTCTGTCTAAATAATATAAAGCAGTTCTTTACTGTATAGCTGAAAAACTCATCTATATCCCAGTATGAAGGGTAGATGTATCTCTAGCGGTTCTAGCAGGTTTGAGGAAAAGGCCAGGAGATTAAGAGAGAGAAGAGCACAGCAGAAATAGAGTTTGGCAGGGTAAGTTGGATGAGAGGAAGCACTTACTTGAAGAGCTCCTGTCTGGAGAGAGCTCTGTTGGTCAGAGGGTCGATTGCATAAACCATCAGGTCAGATTTTGAGTAGTCCTCCTGTTCATAACCCTCACCATAACGTCGCGGCCCGATCGACTCGACAACAAGTTTAGCTCCTGGTATCTGGTCCTGGACGTATCGCTCTAAAATCCTACATTGAGAGACAGAAAATGACAGATCGAGACATTCTATTTACCTTTTTTTTCAGGCTATTGATTTCTAAAAGGAATGCTCTACACAAACAGCCTTTTAATGAATGTTATTTTCATTCAGGGCACATTCTCAAAACTATGCAAGCCCGTGTCCACCACTGAAATAAAAACAAAACAAAATTAAAAAAAGGACAGTAATTGCAACTTTTTCTCACAATTCTGACTTTTTTTTCTTGCAGTTGCGAGTGGAGATCCCGCAATTCTAATACAAATTTGCAGTTCTGACTTTTTACTCAGTTGTGAGTTTGTCTCACAATATCTTGCAATTCTGACTTTATAACAAGCAACTGCGAATTATAAAGTCAGAGTTGTGAGATGTGAATTTGCAATTCTAAGAAAAAAAAATTTTTTTCCCTAAGAATTTTACTTTATAATTGCAAATTTATTTCTCACAATTCTAAGTCAGAATTGCAAATTTAAGAGATATCAGTTCACAAATATAAGAGACTTAATAGATATAAATTTGCAACTGTGAGAAAAAAAACCCTCGCAATTACAAGAAAAAAGTCAAAATTGCAAGTTATAATTGGGAGTTAAAAACTTGAAATTGCAAGGAAAAAGTCAGAATTACCTTTTCATTTTTAATTCAGGAAAACAGGCAGAGGCATCTAAGCAAAATAAAACAAAACAGAACCAAAAAACAAAAAAACAAAACAAAAAAAACAAGACAAAACAAAAAATGTTCATAACATCTGATGTCAACCACTGATGTCACATGGACTATTTCACAAAAAAATGGAAGGTAATTGCATTTTTTTTCTAACAATTTAGACTTGTGTGATAGAAATTTGCATTTCTGATTTTTTCTCAAGCAACTGCGAGTTATAAAGTCAGAATTGTGAGATGTAAACTTGCAAGAAAAAAGTCAGCAACTGTGAGAAAAAAAACAAACAAAAAAAACCCCCATCAAAAACAAAAATCTCGCAATTATAAGACAGAAGTTAAAATTTCAAGTTATAATAATTGTGTAAAAACAGTAATAAAAACAAAACAAAAAAAGGAAGGTAACTGCCACTTTTTCCTCACAATTCAGATTTTTTTTTGAATTTTTTTTCTTGCAATTTCTCACAATAAAGTTTAGATCTTGCAATTCTGACTTTTTTTCTCAGAACTGTATGATAGAAATTTGCAGTTCTGACTTTGTTCTTAACTGCAAGTTTATTGTTTTTAAGTCAAAATTGCAAGTTATAATAACTGGGAGTTACAAACTTGAAATTGTGAGGAAAAAAAAAACAATTACTTTTTTTATTTTTTATTCAGGACAACTGGCAAAAAAAAAAAAAATCCAAAATCCAAATAAAACCAAACCAAATTGATCAATCACAACAAAGCAAACCTAACCAAACAATACAGAAAACAAAACAAACAGCCTAAGACGTTGACTGGCACGGGTGTATAGACCCACTATTTAAAAATACTGCATATGGATTGCAAAAACATGAATGGCCCCTTGGTCTGGAAATGAAAATAAACTAAATTCTTTTCTTCCATCTCCATCAAGTTATTTCTGTGCTAATTTGAGAGCCCCTAAGCCATTAATTGGTGGGCACATATCAGAGAAAATAAGCTGACAATCAACTTCCACACTATCGCAAACATGCACAACAAGCGCTAATTGCAGTAATCACCATAGCCGGAGACATAAAACAGAAAAAAAACTACATAAGAGCGACAATTACTTTGCCTAAATATATCACAAGTGTTGCAAACCCCTATATTAACCATATTTGTTTGGCTGCAGGGAACACTGTTTTGAATGCAAAGGTACAAGAAGGACAAATACAAAGCGAGGGCTAAAATGAGCTGTGTAAGACAGCGTCACTTCAAAGCTGGTGTCCTTGTCTCCCAGTAGGTGTCTTTATTATCCCTCAGCTCACATCTCAGAGCAACCAGCCCTCCTCAGCCAATTACCTGCAGTGCCTCAGATATCCCCCCCTTCACAGCTGCTGAGGTGAAATAAGAACATGGGACAAAAAAGAACAGAGGATGGAATGATGACTCTACTTGGAGGAAAGGAACAACGAGCAGGTTTGCTGGGGAAATAGTCTGGCAAGAGAGAATTGATGTGGTTTGGGAAAACTCGGGCTGTGAGTTTTGTTATCTGAGTGTGTACACTAGGAATTTAAATGTGTTTATGTCCTCATATTTGCAATGTAATATCTCAGCAGTCATGTCTATGTGAAAATGAATATTTTGTCAACATCTACAAACGTCGTTCCAAAACCGAATTAATTTCTTTTTTCTATGGAACACAAAAGGAGAAATTCTGAAAAATGTTCACGCTGCCTTTTTAAAGCTATGCTTTCCATTGATGTATGGTTTATTAGCATAGGACAAATATTTGGCCGAGATACAACTATTCTATAAAAAATCTATACTGCGAAAATCACCTTTAAAGTTGTCCAAATGGAGTTCTTAGCAATGCTTATTACTAATCAAAAATTACGTTTTGATGTATTTACAGTAGGAAATTTACAAAATATCTTCAAGGAACATGATATTTACTTAATATCCTAATGATTTTTGGCAGTAAAGAAAAATCAATAATTTTGACCCATAGCTATTGCTACTAATATACCGGTGCTACTTAAGACTGGTTTTATGGTCCAGGGTCACATATGATGGCAGTAAGTGAGGATGGGTGATGTTGAGCGTCAAAAAATGTCATAAAACATCCAAAAAGTATGATAAAAGTTGTCCATGCTATGTTTTTATGGTAACACTTTAGGTACAAATGCATGACAATTATTTAACTCCCCATAATCTTACCCCACTAACTATTAATTAGAAGTTTATTGTTGTAGTTAACAGTTAGTGAGAATTAGTCCCTAAACTGAAATGTGACAGTTTCTACTTATTACAAAATCTCTGAAATGTCATTTGCACCATCACAAATTCAAATGACGAATTTTGACCCAATAATTAATCATTTTTGGCATCATAGACAAAAGCGTTTTCATGTTGCACATTTGATTATACACAGACACAAAATATGAGTTCTGCTGCCATGATTTTTAGTAAATAACTTTCACAATTTGGCTTCAAAACACTTAGACCAAGGCTGTCAAAAACCTCTGGAGGAACACATCTAATGGTGTGATGTTATTTTTAAACAAAACAAGGCCAAAACAAAGTATGTTTAGAGGAACGGTATCCGGTAAACACTTTCAAATAAACACTGGTCTGTTATAGTCGGGATGTTCTCAAACAATATACCACAAAGAATATATATAATATATGAGTATGCAGAACCTGATTTTACCAAGTACGACATGTTCCTGGATCAACATCTTTGTAGACCCTGGAACAACATTGTGATTAACCAATCAGATTTGAAAAAATATAGTTTATAGTTTTTGTCAAGTTTTGGCTTACAGTCAGTGTTTGGTGCTTGTACATCAGTGTCATTCATCTATATCTATCATTTCCTCTGATTTTAGGGATTACTCATGGGTAAGGTTAGGTTTAGGTGTAGGGATGTGGTCAAGATTACATTTTTGAATTAAAATGTTGTTCCAGGGTCAACAAAATATGTTGACTCAGGAACACATCTAACTCAGCAAATCAGGACGTGCATATGAGTATATCACGATATAATGAGCATATCAGGGCCTTTATAGAGTTTCAAAATGTCAATAATTTTTGGTACACTATTTCTTCAAGAATTTTAATTTAGAGGAAGACAAGGATAAGTGCTAACCCTTGTCTGACAGAGGAAGGTGGGGTTTCTGGTTATTCTGCTCTTGCCGCAGATGTTACACAGTGTGGGTCCGGCTTCTATCTAAGAGGGGTTGACAGAATCAAGCAGCCCACTGATTTATCCCCAACATAAACATCTGCACCCGCAGGAGTCAAGTACTCATGCATACATTACAACTTCATGCGGCTTCTCCGGCTGCCAGGAACGTTATGTTGGTGAATATGTCTGGATAAAGAGTGTGTTTGCATAGAATGCATTACCCAATCAGCTGATCCTTGTTCTGTTCAACTACAGTGGGCGGCACGTTGGATACGACCACCTGCATGTCCAGCTGGTTAACCACTGACACCTGGGAGACAAGAAAAAAATAAGCTCTGGTTATCGAAGAGAAAATGATAGTGTAGCATGAAGGCTCTGAACTGTGTGACATTTTAAATACATGCTGTTTCTGTTAAATCAAGCTCTGTACATTAAGAACGGCCTAGCTGGCATCAACTAGATGCCACTACCTCTACATCTTTAACTCACAGGCCAAGTGCACATTCAGGATATTGAGCTCTATTGAGAGATTAATTTATAGGTTTAAATACTGTTGGAGATCCTCAGGCCACAAAAAAATCAATGGCTCTTTTGCATCAGCTTTGGACGTTCTTCAAGAAAGCTTACAGGGACTGTATTTTTCTAATCAAAATCAGCTAAGGAAGTTGCTTTTCAAATTACATGATGGATTGCATCTCAAGACAGATTACTGCTTTAAACTTTAATCAACCTATTCAAACTGGCTCGGGATTGTGCATTAAAATAAGAAGTGTGTAGAATTGCACCTCATCCCTAGTTGCCCTGATTCTGATGCCACTTAATGATTTTGGTTTATGATTCCATTACTAATTCTTTTATTACAATTTGAGGAAAATATATGCTACATATTTTTTGGCAACATATATACAGTTGAGGTCAAAAGTTTACCCTTTCAGAATCTGCAAAATGTTAATTATTTTACCAAAATAAGAGGAATCATACAAAATGCATGTTATTGTTTATTTAGTACTGACCTGAATAAGATATTTCAGATAAAAGATAGTCCACAAGAAAAAAAAATAGCTGAATTTATAGAAATGACCCTGTTCAAAAGTTTACATCCCCTTGATTCTTAATACTGTGTTCTTACCTGAATGATCCAGAGCTGTTTTTTTGTTTTGTTTTTTTTTTTTTTAATACTTGATAGTTGTTTATGAGTCCCTTGTTTGCCCTCAACAGTTAAACTGCCTGCCGTTTTTCAGAAAAATCTTGCAGGTCCGACAAATTCTTTGGTTTTCCAGCATTTTTGTGTATTTGAACCCTTTCCAACAATGACTGTATGATTTTGAGATCCATCTTTTCACACTGAGGACAACTAAGGGACTCATATGCAACTAATACAGAAGGTTCATATGCTCACTGATGCTCCAGAAGGAAAAACCATGCAAAACCAAGAGCCGGGGGGGTGAAAACCTTTTGAATTTGAAGATCAGGGAAAATTTAACTTCTTTTGTATTCTGGGAGGCATGTAACTGTTGTCTGTAGGCAAAAAAAAAAAAAAAAAATGTAGGTAAAATAAGAACAATTTTTCATTCTATTAATCTTCATTCTGTTCAGAAGTTTTCACCCCCCGGGTTCAAATACACAAAAATGCTGGAAAACCAAAGAATTTGTGGAACCTGAAATATTTTTCTGAAGAAAACAAGTTGAAATAAATATATTTAATTAAATTAGATAAATGTAAGAGTGATAAATAAATAAATGAATAAATGACTCATTAATTAATTATTACATTAACTGAAGTGATTAAATTAAATAAATATAAACAGACACATTTAAAATATTAAACTTAAATTAACTAAATTAAAATAACTGCAATTGTCAAGTTTGGGGGTCTGTGTCAATTATAGGTTTGAAAACCCCCATTTTTAACTACGTATTGTCATAAGTACAACCAGAGAGGAATTACACCGATGTGAATAAAAGTGAGGACATGACTTAAAAGTTCAGAGCAATGAGTCAGATCTTACATTTATGACTGATACAGTGAATAAGGCATCAAACTGATATCCCACAAGTTTATGACTCTTTTTGAGACTTTTTGAAGTTAAAACCTGCTCAAAAAAGTCATTTGTTCACAAATCTGACTTCTGATTGAGAAATCACACAAAAACACTCAGCTTTATGCTTCTTGATCACATACGTACCACCACTTGAGCGCTGCTGCTGAGTCCCTCCCCGTAGTCATCGGTAGCAACCACGTCAAATTTAAAGTAGGAGCGGCGCATGTTTCTGTACATGATGGCTGTCTTAATTACTCCTGTGAAGGGCTCAATAACAAAGCCGTCTTTGCCGTCAGTAGTTGGGGGAATAATCAGCCTGTACAGCATGGCGCTGTAATTCCCTGTGTCCTTATCCACAGCCTGTCAGATACAATAGAGCACAGACATGTCAAAGAGAGGAATAGCCACAAGCTACTTATCACCTACAACACAGAGCTGCTCAACCTCTGCCGTGACACGCACTCCCACCGTCAACCTTCAGGGGGAGCTCCAAGCTCCGATTTCACAGCACCGACGTCACTTTGGCTCTGTCTCAGCTGATCGTTATAGCACTCCACTGCGGTGACAATGATTTATAATGGCTTTTTACAAGAGAGGGGAACGGGCGGCTCCACAGACAGCAGGGTGCCCCGGACCAGGCAGTGTCATTAACACAAATGAGACTTTTTCCAATATGCCTGTAAGACCTGTTTCAATAAATACAGTAAATGTGTATTAAAGGCCCTCGCAAACAAAAGGTCCAGCTTTTAATTGGTCATTTAGCGAGGCTGAGCGTGGACGGAACGCACAACTTGGCGGCAGAAACCTTTGATCGCCTCTGAGTTGAAACTGTGAAATTGAATTCGCATTTCCACGATAGTCTCCTTTTCTTTTCTTTCTTTGTTTCTATTCCAGATTGAACCTGAGGAACATCAGAAAGGCCATGTTTTCTTAGAAGGAAGATATTTTTCCAATATGCCTGGAAGAGCCATCTCATTAAATACAGTAAGTGTGCATTACAGGGCCTTGCAAATAAAAGGTCCATCTTTTAATTGGTAACTGAGTGTGCACACAATGCACAACTTGTGGCGGAAACCTTTGAACGCTGCTGTTGCACAGATCTTGAGTCAAAACTGTGCGAAATTGAATCCATACTTTCAGAAAAGTCTCATTTTTCTTTGCTTTTTCATGTTTTTTTCTTTTACCTTAGAGTAAATTTAAGGAACATTAAAAAGGAAATGTTTTCTTAGAAGGCCAATATTTTTCCAATATGCATGGAAGACCAACAGATAAAGTGTGCATTAAAGGCCAACAAAAGGTCAGCCTATTAATTGGTCATTTAGTAAGACTGAGCATGGATACAATCCGCAACTCACAGCAAAAACCTTCGATTGTGTGATACTTAATATTTCCACAAAAGTATTTTTCTTTTCTTTCTTTGGCTTCTACCTCAAATTAAACTCTAGGAACATCAGAAAGGCAATGTTTTCTTAGAAAGCCATTTTTTCCCAATATGCCTGTAAGCACTGTTTCAATAAATACAGTAAGTGTGTATTAAAGGCCCTTGCAAACAAAAGGTCCGGCTTTTAAATGGTCATTTAGTGAGGCTGAGAGTGGACGAAATGCCCAACTTAGTGGCAGAAACCTTTGATTGCCTCTGTGGCGCAAATCTCGAGTCGAAACGGTGAAATTGAACTCACATTTCCACAATAGTCTCCTTTTCTTTTCTTTCTTTGTGTTTCTACTCCAGATTGAGCCAGAGGAACATTAGATAGGCCATGTTTTCTTAGAAGGCAAATATTTTTTCCAATATGCCTGGAAGACCCATTTCATTAAATACAGTAAGTGTGTTATAAAGACCCTTGCAAATAAAATGTCTGTCTTTTAATTAGTAACTGAGCATGTACACAATGCACAACTTTGCAAAGGCGGAAACCTTTGAACGCTGCTGTTGCACAGATCTTGAGTCGAAACTGTGTGAAATTGTATTCTCACATATATATTTTTCCAATATGCATGGAAGACCAATAGATAGAGTAAGTGTGTATTAAAGGCTCATGCCAACAAAAGGTTAATCTATTAACTGGTCATTTAGTGAGGCTGAGCATGGACACAATGTGCAACTCACAGCAGAAACCTTCGATTGCTGCTGCAGCAAAGGTCTTGAGATGCAATTTTGTGTATTTCCACAAAAGTCTTTTTCTTTTCTTTCTTTGGTTTCTACCTCACATTAAACTCAGAACATCAGAAAGGCAACGTTTTCTTAGAAAGCCAATATTTTTCCAATATGCCTTGGAGACCCATTTCAATTACAATAAGTGTCTATTAAAGTCCCTTACGAACAAAAGGTTCGTCTTTTAGTTAGTCACTAAGCAAAGCTGAGTGTGGACAAAATGCACAACTCTGTGGCGAAAAACTTTGATTGCTGATGTGACACAGATCTTGAATCGAACTGAATTTGTATTTTCAGAATCTGTTTCTCTTTTCTTAATGTTTCTACCTCAGATTAAACTGGAGGAACATCAGAAAGGCAATGATTTTCTCCATATAGTGGACTTAAATAGTGCCCAATGGGTGAAGGTCCAAATTGCAGTTTTAATGCAGCTATTATCTAATGAAACAATCAGTAATTGTGTAATAAAAAAAATATATATATAATTTTTAACCACTAATGCGTGTCTTGCACTAGCTCTGCGATGCGTGCCCACAACTTCACACATTACGTAATGATGTTGGAAAAGTCACACACAGTTTTTCGTCTGTGTACTTCGGGTCAAAAAGGTAGGGTATGGTGAAAAACTCCATCTCATTTTCTCATCCAACTTTAAAATCATCCGCATCGTTGTTTTACCTTTTTTTTGTAAAGGGCATTTGACTTTATTTATTTTAGAAAATTACCAGTTGTTTCAGATAAGACCCTTATTCCTTGGCTGGGATCATGTAGAGCCCTTCGAAGCTGCACTGAAACTGCAGTTTGTACCTTCAACCCGTCGATTCCCATTGAAGTCCACTGTCTGGAGAAAAGACCTGGAATGTTTTCCTTAAAAACCTCGAAATTTCTTTTCGACTGTAGAAAGAAAGAACTTCTCGGATGACATATAGGTGAGTAAATTATCAGGAAATTGTTTTTCTGGAAGTGAACTAATCCCTTAAAGGGGTCATATGATGTTGCTAAAAAGAACATTATTTTGTGTATTTGGTGTAATACAATGTGTACGCGGTCTGAGTCTCAAAAACACATTATTTTCCACATACTGTACATTATTGTTGCTCCTCTCTGCCCCACCTTTCTGAAACGAGTCAATTTTTACAAAGCTCATCGTTCTGAAAAGCGCGGTGTGCTAATTAGCCAACTATTCAGTGCGTTGTGATTGGCCGAATACTTCAAGCATGTGACGGAAATGTTACGCTCCTTGCCATGTTGTGATGCCGTGTCCCGGCACGATGAGACAAAAACAATAAAACCCATTATAAATGAACTAAAACCCATTTTTTGCATCCAGTGAGGACATAATTACTTATTATAATGACTCATGCTGTCGTTTTACTTGTTGTGTTGCATTGCGCCGCATAAACATAACACCATGTCTGCATTTGTGATCGTAGAAACGACAAGCACTACTCTACACTGCTCAAAACTCGTGTTTGAATAGCCAGTAGCACATTCTTTAAATATGAAAATGTACTTACAGGCTGTGAGTCAGAAGTGCCAGACTGTCCTTGCAAAGTTGGAAACTTTATAGTGTGCACAGTGGGCATTGTAGGCTACTCTCTCAGGTTCAGGAAACAGTCCTCCATAAAATGCGCTGCACACACTCGAATATTTGCATTGTACTGTTCTGGAACAGTGTTGTAAATATAACTTAACCACTAATTTCTAGTTGTGTACTCATTTGGAAGGCCAAACAAAGTACTTTTGCTTTCTCAACGAAACACACAACATCTCTACAACATGGTGGCGGCTGCAACAATACTACAGCGAGAATAAAAGTTACGCCTTCTTTCTTTGCGTATACATTTGGGCGGTGTTATGCAAATCTTCCCACACCGTGACATAGATTTGTGGGTGTGTGTTTGAATAAGCCAGTTTAGGAAGGCGTGGCTGAGTCTTAACTTTTTATAAAGAATATCTCTTTGGGTTTGAGACTTTAATCTTTGGAACTTTACAGATCTTATATATGCACAAACAGCTTGTAACACTCCAGAGACAAAGGAAAACATGAAATCGCATCATATGACCCCTTTAAGTGTGTTTTAATGGTCCTTGCAAACAAAAGGTCCATCTTTTAATTGGTCTTTTAATGAGGCTAAGTGTGGACAGAACGCACAATCAACAACAAAAGTCTCTTTCTCTTTTCTTTCTTTGTGTTTCTGCCTCAGATTAAACTTGGGGGACATCAGAAAGGCAATGTTGTCTTTGCAGGCCAATAGACTGCATAAACTAATTATTAGATCAGGGCGGAACAATAGATGCAAGGCTAATCAGAGAAAACGCTTCCACAACGCAAAGTATAAGCAGTTCTTTCACTGACATCCATGTCCTTAGGGTTGGCAGAGCAAGGAACGGTTTCAATTTTCTCGCCTTTTTCCCCACAAAACTATTTAAAGAGGGATTTTAAAGTAGATAAATCTAATCTACGAACCCCTGAGCTGCTTGAGCAAAAAATCCATAGTAAGCGATTTCTGCGACACCTCAGAAATGGACAGAATGCATGACCGTGTATGTCAAGGTAGCATATTTTGATTTTTGTCAGCTGAACTTTATATCTCAAACGTTTCTTCAAGTAAACAGAAGACATTGATGATGGTAATCTGTATTCGCAGTGAATGTGACCCTATAAAACCCCAGACTTCTGCTGCGTGGCTTAACTCAGTCTGGGGTCTTGGCTAATAAGGTCTCCTTGAACGAATGCAGGACGCCGGGCACCTGATAGCATCGCTGTCGCTGTTCTTTTAGTCTGCATGTGAACTTAAAGCAGGGTGAAGCCATGTGAGGTGAACCCCCATCTGGGGGACAGCATGTGGCCTGCATGTCTGATTAGAGTAACTCTGAGGTAATTAAATGTACGACTTTTAAAGGATATAGTTTTGAGGCCAGAAACATACTTACGCAAGAACATAAATGTAGACGCTTGTGGAATACATTGCAATTTTGATACCACAGTAAAAAACAATATACTATTAAAAACACTCCTTTGAAGTGAAACATCAATATAAATATTAAAGTAAATTAGCTTTTAAGTATATCTGAAGGAAAATGTTTTAATTAAAAATTAAACTATTTAAGGCAAGAAAACCATAAAAAGAAGAGAGAAACCAATTACAAGCAACTGAACAAATAAAAACAACAGAACAAAGACACTAATGAAATCAACAGTGCTTGGAGTTTGCTGGGTATTTAACACAAACTGAAACTGAAAAGAAGTAATTAAATGTAAAATAAAATTATACATAAATACTTAAAATATTGGCAAAGGTGGTTTTTGTAATTAAAATTCATAATAAAGTTTCTTTTTTACTTTCGGCCTAGCTTTGGATATGTTCAACAATAAAAAAAAATAAAAAAAAATGTATTAAAAAGTTACTCAGCCAAGAGCTGTGAGTGTTTTTCTTTTTGCCTTGTTGTTTAATTAATATTAATGACATAATAGACAGTGACAGATCCATTGTAGAAACATTAGGAACAGTTCTGTTCACAGTTTTTACTAGAAAAAAATAACACAAAAATGCCTTGCAATGTCACAACTCACATAAGTGATTTGAAAAATAGACAAATTACTGCAATCTCCAGATTATGTTCTATAAAGCTTGTACTGGCATTACATTACTTAGATTTTAGCATCAACTTTATACTAACTGCAACTTTTGACGTCCCTAGCACTCCCATACTCAAGGAGGTGCTAGAGTTACCATCAAATTTCTGCCATTAAATCGGATTGCCAGTTATTATTCAGGTAGTTATCCATAAACATGACTTTTGAAACTTTGACTCTGCCATGAAAGGAGCATTTTTTTTGCAAATGTCTGCTATAATGCTACACTGCAATATTGAGAATGGAACCTGTGTGTAATAAATCACCCAGAAATGTAAAAATGCATGCAAAAATGTATAAAACCAAATCTGAGATGCCAGAAGTGTGTTTATGTACTAGCATAGGGTATGTTTCAGGCTAGAATAAATGTTTTCTAGACAGAAAAGTACTAGTAAACACAAAGAGAATAAAAGAATAATACAGAGCGAGGAACAGTGGCTCGAAAAGAACACAGTTTGTGTTCCAAGAGAAAGCCTGGCTGATTTATGAGGGTCTGTGATTTATTTTCTCTTCCAGGGAATACGGTGCCCTTGTCCACGCTTTTGACAGTTGTGTTGAGATCTGTATCAGCAGGCCACCGCAGCCATGACATTTTACAAGCTGTCTCAAGATGATCCGATCTTTCAGACCCCAGCTGGGCAGACTTAAGCTCCTCAGCCAAGACCAGCAATCTGATCAACCAGAGAACAACACCTCACATGGACACAGGAACCAATCACTCCAACCACCAACACAGAGGAAACTAGCCTGATACACTTCAGCAAAATGTAGCGTTTCCAGACTTTTCTGGAAATGTTTTTTTCCTTTCCAGTCATTAAAAATCATTCTGATTCAGCCCAGTTCACTACTGAATCATTCAGACCAATCTGGAAATCAATGTTTTGTTCACAGTTCTAACATCATTTAGGTTTGCAGGTAAGTTTTTCCTCTGTGCAAGTTTCTGAAAAATATATATTCACCATAGACATGCCCATGACTTTTAAAATTTGATTAATATCCATGACTTTTCCAGGCTAGGAAAACACACTTTTAAAACTCCCTGATATTTCAGGTCTTCCGTGACCGTGAAAATGGTTGATTTCCTCCTGTTGAAGAACTGAATTATTATTCATTGCTGTGCAGCTTTGTTCTCTGAAATGCCTCCATTGGTGCTGGAGTGACATTTTATCATATAGCAACCACCCAATCAAATTACACTTAGCGATTTAGCCTGCTCCTGCCATTCTGATGCAATATGCATCAGTTAGTGAACAGTGCTTGGCTTATCTGTGGGAGTGCTGCTGAAACATCACGGAGAGAGTTACAATCCTGCAGGGGAAGACACTTTACCTGGACCTGTAAAACAGAGGTGAAGGTCTTGGCATCCTCTGCAACCCCACCAAGGTAAAAAGGCTTAGTGAACTCAGGAGGATGGTCGTTCTCATCTTGCACATCGATAAAGACCTTTGCTGTGTTGCCTGCGAGAAAAAAAGAAAAAACATACAAGAACGTTATATCAATTTTAAGCCTGCATCTAAAATATGAATACAGTTTGAAACCCTAATTTTTGTTATTTTGTATTTTTAAACATTTAGTAAACATCAAAATAATATTTTGATCTGAATGTGAGCTTACAGTCGATTGTAAAAAAGAAATGGATTTATATCCAGGGTTCCCACTCTTTCATGATCACCAGATTCAAGGACTTTTTAAAGCACCATGTATTTTATATCAAGCACATATCAAATGCACACACCAGCATATGTAGCGTCATGAAAGACCTCTTATAGTACTTAACATTTCACTTACACTAAACATTTACATTAAAAATTTCAGAGTGACAAAGTTTTGAATGTGTAGGTTTCATAAATTTAGACCATTTTGAGCAGTCGTGTTCAAAGGAATTTTGAATTTCTCAAATATTGATACAAATTTATATTCTTGCATCAAACAGTTTTTTGCTGTAATTCTTGTAAAAGATTTAAATTTGAAAGAATTTCTCAATTTTTAAATTAATAAAAAATGGTTAAACAGGGCTCCACACTTTTCTTTTTAGGAGCACTTGTGGAGCACAAAAATAGGAGCACAGTCAAAAATTTCAGCAGCACGTTCTAATCAATAATCAAATTCTGATAAAATATTAGCCTTCCCATTACGAGACGATATTTGATTGCTTAAAGTGATTTCAGGAAATTTTGTTTTTACCTTTGTAATGGCATTTTTCTAACTTTAGAGTATGTCATCTTTTGTCAAATTCAAAAAAATATATTTATAAGCTTTTTAATACAAATAAAAACAAGTAGAATAAGAATCAAATGAAATCAGTATTAAAAAATAAATAAATTGTACTACAGAGGCGGCACAGAAGTACACAAAAGTGGCATGTAGGTGCATTTTCAGATAGTTTAATGAGGCTCAGCGGTCGCATGAGTGTAGTGAAATTCATAACTTCATGTTGAGGTTAATGTTTTATATATAATATAAATAAATATATAAATATAAATATAAATATTATATATAATTTAATACAAATATTAAATGATTTAAATAACAGAAAAGATACTTTAAAATGAAAGTAAAACTGCCAGTAGGTGGCGGCAAGTCGCTGATATTATCACTGAAGCGTTCATCGAATTGATTCGTTCGAACGGCTGATTCATTCAGGAACGAAGCAAGTGATTATGAATCGGTAATTGAATCAGATTTGTTTAAAAAAGCCCATCCATGCATAAATGAAACAACGCTGTCCTTGAATGGAGATGCGCAGGAGCTCAGCTGTTACTTTGTTTGAAACGATTTTCTTTGACGAAAATAGGGTAATAGTGTTCAGACAATGCAAGTCACTTAATATTAACTTCTTGTTTAGTGAACTGTTGTATTAAATCAATATCATTTGCAAACTCCCTTAATCAATACACCTGTCTCTCTCCTTCGTTCATCGCGATCTTCCATTATAATCGATGCAGCTCATCCAAAGACGACTGGTTATAGGCGTGGGGAGGGGCATTTTTACTGCGTGATTAATATAAGCAGCACGACACAGCAGTTTATATGTAATATTTCTCTAAAAATGGTCCAGAAAATATACAGAAAATAAATAAAGAGACAGTGTAGGAGAGTGGTTATTATGTGCAAACAATGGGAAACAATATATACACTGCGCATGTCAAAAAAATAATTTCCAATTTGAAGCTTGTGACAAACGCGCACATCAACCCGCTCACTTTATTTAGCGTTCATGTAAACACTACATTCAGATTCATCAGTCGGAATTAATGTAGTCAGGTTGAACCAAAATGTGTGCATGTAAACGTAGTTGTGTACAAGGAATCAACATATGTCTGATACATTGCTCACCACTGCAGAAACCTTTGAAGCTTCCCTCAGTGCAAGCACAAATATGCTGATAGGGTCATTCGCACTGATGCTCTTAAATATTTTTTCACAGTCGCACGCAGTAGTTTTCAGTCACAAATGCACTGCTTCTCCATAGGTTCATGCAGGGCTGCGCAATGTGCTTTTGTTTTTTGTTTTTTTCTCGCGCTAAACCCATCTCCACCCCAATCATTAACGCCGTTTCATTTAGTCTTTGCCTGGGCATATAAGAACATTTTTTAAATAGCACCATTCTACTGAACAAAATTTATTTCAAATTTATTTCAAGCACTTTCAAGGACCTACATTTGTTTTCAAGTACTTTCCAGGCCTTGAATCCATGTGTCTGACATTCAAGTACTTTCAAGAAGCGTGGGAACCCTGTATATCGTTATATATAATTATAATTTTTTATATATACATATATAAATATATATATATATATATATATATATATATATATATATATATATATATATCTATATATATATATATATATATACATATATATATATATATATATACACTACCGTTCAAAAGTTTGGGGTCAGTACATTTTTATTGTTTCTTTTTTTTTTTTTTTTTTTTTTAAGAAATTAATACTTTTATTCACCAAGGATGTATTAAGTTAATAATTAAAAGTTTATTAAAAGTTAATAATAAATAATTTACATTGTTATAAAATATTTATATTTTGAATAAACACTGTACTTTTTAAACTTGTTATTCATGAAAGAATCCTGAAAAAAAAAAAAATCACAGGTTCCAAAAAATATTTGGCAGCACAACTGTTGATATTATCCAACATTGATCATTCTAATAATAAATCCGCATATTAGAATGATTTCTGAAGGATCATGTGACACTTAAGACTGGAGTAACAGCTGATAAAAATTCAGCTTTTCATCACAGGAATAAATTCTATTTTAAAGTATGTTAAAATAAAAAACATTGTTTTATATTGTAAAAACATTTTGCAATATTACTGTTTTTTTTTCTATATTTTTAATCAAATAAATGCAGCCTTGATGAGCATAAGAGACTTATTTAAAGACTATTACAAGTCTTACTGACCCCAAACTTTTGAACGGTAGTGTATATATAATATAATCGTAACATATATGATTACAAATTATATTTACACTACCAGTCAAAAGTTTTTTAAGTTTTTTTTTCAAGAAGTCACTTCAGCTCACCAAGCCTGCATTTATTAGATCCAAAGTACTTCAAACTACTATTTTTACTATTTAAAAATAACTGTTTTCTATTTGAATATATTTTAACCATCATTACTCCAGTCACATGATCCTTCAGAAATCATTCTAATATTCTGATTTGCTGCTCAAAAACATTTATTATTATCATTATGTTGAAAACAGCTGAGTAGAATTTTTTTCAGTTTTCTTTGATGAATAGACAGTTCAGAAGAACAGCATTTATTTGAAATAGAAATCTTTTGTAGCATTATAAATGACTTCATCATCACTTCTGATCAATGTAAAGCATCCTTGCTAAATAAAAGTATTAATTTCTAATAATAATAAGCTTTTTATTTCACATAAATGCTGATCTTTGGATCTTTCTATTCATCAAAGAATCCTAAAAAATGTACTCAACTGTTTTAAATATTGATAATAATATTAAAAAAAATGTTTAAAAAAATGATCAGCATATCAGAATGATTTTTGAAGGTTCACGTGACACTGAAGACTGGAATAATGATGCTGAAAATGTAACTTTGATCACAGGAATAAATTACATTTTAAAATATATTCACACAGAACGCAGTTATAAACAAATATACTGCATTCATGGAAAATGCCTCAAAGCAATTACAATCAAATTCAAGAGATCATCACAACTCTGCTCTTCACAGTTAGTTTTGCACATCTAAGCTGCTGTGCATTTCTTCATCAAGTCCTTCAAGACCATCATCTGTCACTTCTCAAAGTAAAAGGCAGAGTCATATTTTGTGGGGGTATGAGAGCAACAACACTATTTATCATCTGACAGACTTCAGCGCTCATGCCAAGGGGTTTCCAGAACCTTCTGCTCATTTCTGCACAGTCACTCCGAGAGAAGCGCTGAAGCATCACAGAACAGAGCAGAATGACACGGCACAAGAGGATCGCTGACCACTGGACAGCAATGAAAGCCAACAACAATAAACAAA
The DNA here is from genome assembly GCF_022985175.1 of Labeo rohita. Classification (NCBI taxonomy): domain Eukaryota; kingdom Metazoa; phylum Chordata; class Actinopteri; order Cypriniformes; family Cyprinidae; genus Labeo; species Labeo rohita. The sequence goes on along the minus strand of NC_066880.1, from coordinate 25,692,184 downwards.
ACCTGCAAGTGAATCACCTGAAAATATAAATCAAGTATTTTTCACAATATATTGACTTCTTGTAATGCTTTAGTCGGACACAATAATGTAAAGTACATTATATATAAAAGTCTTTTCATCTGAAGACTTTTCTCTGCGAGACACTGATCTATGAAATAATTATGATTAATTGATTAATTAATCTGCATATGATGCAATTAATTTAATTACAAATTTAAATCAGTTCACAACCCTCATATTTGTATGATAACTCCTTCTTGATATTCATGAGGTCTTTTTTAAAACACGGACCTGGCAGCTCTCGCAAGCACACTGACAAGATATAATTAATTAAAACTTGCATTAAACAATCAATTAAAACCACTAAGCTGACAGACTGACTGGACGCGACTTATCTTTTGATTTTATCACCAGGTTTGCGTACTTGGAATATTAAATAAGAAAAAGAAATCAATATCCATAGCTGTCTAATCTGGTTAATCATGAATGCTTTTCTCAAATAATGATTTTCCATAATCAAGTCCACATGGAAAAGATTGACAAGCAGCTCCCCATCCCCCAATGTTAACGGAAGATGAGATGACAGGAAGTCATTTACGATTATATTTTTATTACATTGAGATGTTCTGTGCTGGCATGCTGGAAAGGAAGTGTTTTATTCACTCCAAAAAAAAAACATTTTTTTTTTTTGAACAAGCTTTTAAGCAACATAAAATGTCCCAGGGTCAAAAGCAAACCCATGCGGAATGTTCCTTATTTTGGATAATTTGACTGACGTGTTCAGAAAAGTGCTAAAATTCCTTTTAACACATTTGACGCTTTAAATCGGTTCGGAATTTGAGTTTAGTATTCATTTTACAGGGTAAAGGCCAGGGACCGTATTCATGAAAATTCTAAGAAAATTCCTAGAAAAGTGGGCATTTTCCCTTGAAATTAAAGAGAAGATCCTAGTAAAGATAAAAGTTATTCACAAAGAATCTTAACACTTTAAAAGAGCTCTTTAGGTCAAAAAGTGTTAGAAGTAGGAAGGAAGACTTCTAAGAGGATTCCAGAACAAAAATTTACAGATAATGTACTCACCTCTTCTCATCCAAGAGGTTCATGTCTTTCTTTCTTCAGTTGTAAAGAAATTATGTTTTTTTAAAAAAACATTTCAGGATTTTTGTCCATATAATGGACTAAAATGCAGTTTAAATGCGGCTTCAAACGATCCCAGATGCAGTTGTAAATGATCCCAGCCAAGGAAGAAGGGTCTTATCTAGCGAAACGACTGGTTATTTTCATTAAAAAAAAAAACAAAAAAAAAACAATTTTTTGTCTTGTCTTGCTCTGCCTGAACTCTGTGTATTTTAGTTCAAGACAGTTAGGGTATTTTCGGGTATTTTCTACCTCAACTTCAAAAATCATTTCAAAATCATCCTACTTCGCTGCAGAAGTACCGACCCAGTCTTTGCAAAGTGAACATGCAAAGAAGATCAAACACCCTTAACAAAAAAGGTAAAACAGCGATATAGGATGACTTTGAAGTTGAGGGAGAACATGAGATGGGAGTTTTTCGACATACCCTAACTGTCATGAACCGGAAAAAAACAGAGTCCAGGCAGAGTAAATTTATAAATTGTGTTATTTTTATGAAAATAACTGATCATTTCACTAGATAAGACCCTTCTTCCTCGGCATCAACAATAGTGCTTCTAATGCTAAAATATAATTTGCATTAGATGCACAAAATGCACAAAAGTTTAATCAAACATCTTTGCGAACAACTAGAAAAGATTTGAAATTCAACAACAGACAATGTGGGAAAGAACATAAAAACAATGGCAGCAAGAATGCAAGCTGTTATCAAGGCCAAAAGAGGCCATACAAAATAAAAATAAAATTTATGTTTTATATATGTTCTTTGTCATAAATACAGTTTACAAAATATCATGGGGGGGCAATTGGTTCCCCATCTACTGTAAAGTTTTCACTGCGTTCACCCCTCGTCACACCACAGCTGTTTCCTCCAGTGAAAATGAAGTCTTTAACACGAACACATACTTTATAAAATGATTATGTTGCCATTTTCATTTGAAAATGTAACTTTCAATATAATACATTATTACAGTGCATGTGGCAGAGGTTTGCATACTTGAGCTAAAGAAAGAGGGTTTTATTAGAAATGCGTGTGTGTGTGTGTGTGATATCAGAAAGACTTGTATTTGGCTTATTCAGTACTCTAATGTTATACCTATCTAGGCAATACAGTGGAATACTGCAATAAGTTTAGTAAACCACCCCTATTAGTTACACATTTTTTATTTTATTTATATATTTATTATTATTTTTAATTATTATACCCTCACTGGGGGCTGAGCCCCTCTAAAATGAAAATCCTAGAATTACCCCTAAGGAGTTCTCTGAGAGGATTCTTAGAACCTTTAAGTATACGTGGTCACAGCAAGAATGATAAATGTAAAGATGGTTATAACTATAGTAGCGTACACACCAACAGATGATAAAGTTCTGTTTATTATAAGTATTAGCTGCAGTTTTGTTGTCTGCCACTTTAAATGATTGGACTCTTCAAAGCACAATAGATTCTGATTGGCTGTCAATGTTTAATCATTTATTGGCTAAAAATACGTACTGAAAGTGATGCCATTGATATTTTTTTGTTAACGTTATAGTTGTAGTGTTAACTTTTAATAGAATCAGACAATTATTGAAAGTTCATAGTTATCATCCATGGTGTGAAAAGACAAAAAAGCCTCACTTTTGGATGGAGCTCGTAGGTTGGACGACACCACTCTCATGGAGTCGGCTCCCACACGGAGGATGTAACTGCTGTTGCTCTCGTAGTCCAGTGGCTTGGCAGTGCTGATAACTCCAGTGATGTTGTTCATGACGAATTCACCTGTGGCAACATGAGAAAGTGAGCAGGTGTGTTTAATTGCTATTTTACAAAAGCTTCAGACTCAGATACATACAGAGTTGGAATTATGCATTTTTAATGTGTTTGTGTTTGCAATCAGTAATGACGTTTTTTTTGCGGGAAGAGCCTATCTGGTGGCAGAAAATGACTGTTTTCGAGTATCAGTCTATGGAAGCCATGGAACTAAAGAATTTATTCTCACAATTCCTAAATTACATGTCACAATTCTGAAAAGAAAAATCAACTCATCATTCTCTCTTTTCCCCTTTGGCTCAGAATCATGAGTTTATGTCCCATACTTAAGGTTTTTTTTTTACTCAGAATTGAAAAACTTGCTATTTTTAGGTTAAATCGAGTTACACAGTCTGAACAAGGAGATTTAACTTGCATTTACAAGATAAAATTTCAGAATTTTTTAATTAAAATAGGTAAATGTAGTGTAAAATGCTATAGGTTTAAACAGTATTTCATGCTGTAACTGCAGAGCTAATACAATATATCCTCTATGAACTGCATGTGTGAATATTATGTAGACCTATTGTTTGAATCCAATTTATGCTTTTAAAGTAGAGTAATCAGAACAGGTCAATCATAAACGTCCGTGTTTAGCTTCAAATAGGGTTTTTGACGACAGTATTCTCAAAAATGATTTGCATTTGATTGTGACATCCAAATGCACAACAGTACATTGTTTTTCTTTTATTTCATGGATCTTACCTATTTTCCTCCACTTTTTACCAGTGTTTTTCTGCCACCACAATACACATGGAAAAAGTACATGTTAACATACTTAAAAAAAAATAAAGTACAAATTACAGAAACAATATACTATATAATAACATTCTTAAGTTTAAATTGAATTTAATGTTTATTTAAATGCTTAATTGCATGTTATTTACAATTAATTTAAAATGTACTATGGTTTTAAATGCTTTTCAGACCCACTTAGCAGGTACATATAATTTCATAATTACTTATATTGTTTTTGAAATATGTGATATGTGATGTACACTTGTATTTTGAAAGTGTACTGCCGAATGTACTGACAACCATTTATAATAAACTAAAATACACTTTTGTATACTACAAATAACACATTTGTAACAATGAAGTCACTATTCAGTACATTTAAAACATATTAACTTGCTTATGTTTTTAAAAGTACTTGTGCTTTAGCATGTTAGTCCACACATTAAAATAAGTGAACTTTAAAGCAAAATTAAAATGTAATTTAAACTTTTAACTTGACATTAAAAAGTGCACTTTTTTAAAAAGTGTGTTAAGAACATACAGTGATGAAAGTTTATTACCTGCAAATACATTTTTTTTAAATATATACTTTTAATATTTGAAGTACACAATCAATACCATTAATTACACTTCTTTTCAGAAGGGATAAGATTTTTTTTTTTTTTTTTTTTTTTTTACTATATAAACAATTTTCCCATTGTATTTACTGTACACCAAGGTAAATGTGAGTGAAAAAAAAAAAAAAAAAAGAAGTATAATTGAATAAGTGTATTGTTGTATGTTTGACCTGCTCTCTTGATTGATCCTAAGACAAATTTCTCCTGAGGGAGATATTAAAGGAGAAATTTAACTTAACTTAACACCCCCTCCCAAGAAATATGAATGCCCCTGGCGCCGACTCTGCCTATACCTTTACCACTATATGACATTACTTAATCAGCAATTCTTGGGCCGGTTGAGTCCAGATCTTACAACTCATCCTTTCCCTGCTTCCTTGTAGCGTATCGCTAATGCACTTAGCTATATTGGGATTTTGGGTCCAGAGTGCACAACCCACCTCTTGAGTCTCATTAACATTCATAAAGGATTAGCTCTGATCTTGGGTGATGTCATCGCATTAAACGCCTTGGATCCAGGCGGTTTGAAGGGTGGAATGATTACCTTATTCTTCCTGGCTTTTTCTAGTTTGCGCTAATGAAAACAGCCCTTTGATTACCTATCTACGCTTCTTGATTCTGCCTAATGAGAATGTACCGAAACGATTTCCCCATCGCTTTAAACCAGCGCCAGATGTATTCAAATGTGATTTCGGCTGAACACGTTCTGAACAGAGAGGATTTAATCACGCACACCGCCCTCTTCCTGCTCTCGCTTGCTCTCTGATGACACACGGCAACAGGAAGTGCACTCCTTCAAACAAAACCTTCTCTCTCGCTGAGCTTTTGATAACTTGCAGCTGACAGCCACCTAAGAAACACCATCTAGGAGTCTGCGGGCTGTCATTATCTAGTGCTTGATGTCTTACAAACTATAATTTATTACAATACAATAATATCCAGCTCATAAAAGACCAGTGTGACATTTCCCGCAATCTCGTCTCGAGGTTTCTGAGAAGGGAATAAACCATAGTCTGCTTGAAGTACACTCTTATATGTATGAGAACTGCTAGTGACGGTTTAATTGCATGCACTTTCTGCATCGTTTTAGCACCTTATTCTCTAAACAAATTATGCAGATCTGGTTAGTGCTCACCGCCTTCATTTCCTTCGATGATGGAGTAGACGATGGTCTGGTTTATGGCAGCCGCCAAGATGACTCCTGCGACCGTTCCCACGGGGGCATTTTCGCTGACCGGAGAGAACCTGAACATACACAGTGCACTGCATTAATGATGAATCACAAATCACACACAAAAAACAGTGATTCTGGTCGGTCGTGGCACAGATATGTACCAATTTTACTGGGTAAAATATAACAAAAACTAAAATATATTTATTTAGCACAGATCAGATTCACTATACTCCTAAAGCTTTGGGGTCAGTAAAATTTTATTTGTTTATTTATTTGTTTGTTTGTTTGTATAAAAGTAAGAAAGAAAGAAATACTTTTATTCATTAATTATGCATTTTATCATGCATTTTCAAAAGTGACAGTAAAGACCTTTATGTTGCAAAATATTTTTTATATATTTACATATATACTAAGAAGAGCAAAATTTTTCTTTATTTTTCACATAATAATAATAATAATAATAACATTAATAATAATAATAATAATAAAACAGCTTATTAAATTGATTTCTAAAGTTTTCTGAAGACTGAAATAATGGCTGCTGAAAATTTAGCTTTGCCATCATAGGAATAAATTATATTCTTAAAAAAAAAAAAAAAAAAAAATATATATATATATATATATATATATATATAAAAGTGGAATTTAATTTTAAATTGTAACAATATTTTATAATGTTATTAATGTTAAATAAATAAAGAAAAAATTAAATTAAATAAATTAAATTAAATTAAATTAAAATGTAAACTGTATAAACCGCATTTTTTTTCTTAGCATTTCCTGGGAATCAAACCCATGACTTTGGCATTACCAGCACTTTACTGCTGAGCAACAGGCAATGCTTAAATGTACAGTAGAAATGCCTGAGGGCAAGAGAGATTGGAAAATAAGCATTCAAAACCGTGCATTACAAGAACTGCTGGAACAGCAAAACCGCATATAAATGAATCAACTGACAATCTAAATGGTGTACTGTTGCTCCTTGATATAACTACACCATATGTAAGTAAACTGTATTTTAAAAAAAAGCATTGAGTACATTCAAACTGCTGTATTAGTGCTGTAATTTCTGTATATGCATTTTTAGCATTTCCTGGATTTGAACCCATGACCTTGGCATTGCTAACTCTGTATGGTTTAAGCTACACGCAATGTTTAAAAGTACAGTACAAAAGCCTGAGGGTAAGAAAGGTTGGGAATGTTCATTCAAAACCGTCCATTACAAGAACTGCTGGAACTGCAAAACTGCATATAAATGAATTGACTGACAATCTAAACGCAGCACTTTTGCTCCTTGATATAAATGCACAGTAGGCTATTCAGCACTATCAAACTGAATTAAATTTATACATATAGGTCTGACAGAGAATCAATAGACAGACAGCATGATTATTTCGCATTCTGAAATCAGGTGGCAGCTTACTTATTTTATAAAACAGCTTACAGCTTACTTATTTTATAAAACAAACTCAATTAATTTGAGCTGTTAAGGATTCCAGTTTATAATTACTAAGACAAAATTCACGGGAATTTAATCAATCAAGAAGTTAACCAGAGCACAGTGTTAATTGGGCATCCTACACAGTTGCTAAACTAAGCAGAATAAAGAGTGTTAATGGAAAGCGAGCGTGGGAGTGAGCAGATCTTTACCTCAGATAAACCCCAACAGCAGAACCAATCCATAATGAAACATATGTTCGTAATCAGCTGTCGCTTTCATACATTAGACTTCAAATCACATTTTGGAGCCAGTGAGTGAGAAAAGCACAATTGGACTATTGACAAATAAGTATTTTAAAAGATTTAGAAGTCAATGTGGCTTTTAGAGACAGTGTGACCCTGTTTCCATCTGGTATTAAAATTAGTTTCATGCAATTTTATCACAAGTGGGCAGTGCTTTTTGTGATGATGTTTTTTTTTTCTTTTTTAAGCAAGGATGCATTAAATTGATAAAAATCGACACTGTTCTTTTGATTCTTTCTACATTTATTCATCAGATAAATAAATCAAATAGATAATAGATAGATAAATAATACAGCGATTACCGTGGTTCAACCGCTTTAAGGCATTTAAGCACATATGACAAAAGACATTAATGTAGAAATGTTTTCCTTTTTTTTCTTTCTTTTTTTATGTTTATGACTGTTATAGTGCCAGCTGTGGTCCGATCTCCTTAAAATCACCTGTCTCATGTGCTCACCAGGTTTCATGAATTTTTGAGCTCTTCTTCATGCTTTATAGGATTTTGGGTAAATTTGAACAGGCCCCTTTTCTAAACGACCCCGTTATAGCGTCCCAAAGAGTAAATTTAAACTTTTTTTTTGATAATTATTGATCTAGAGATTTCAGATAATTGTACTGCAGTACTTTTTGTCCAGATCAAAACCTAGGACTAGCTTGCAAAAGTAGGTGGTTCTAAAGGCAAAGCTGTCCGGAATGAGGAGTGCAATCGTATTATATGAATATCACGCGTATGTGCGAAAAACTGCGCAACATACAATCGTTCATGCCCTTGAAAAATGCAATATTACCCCCCAGTGGCCGATTTCTTTCAAATTTCAGGCCCACCGATTTTTCGTTCCGACCGCCCTACTCTAGTGGTGGTCATGTTTTTTGTGATACGCAAATGTGCTTATAGACAGTGGTGGCACTTTGGACCAAGACTGTGCACAGCAATTTTCATGTTTATAGGACAAATGGTTGCGCAGTTATAGCCACCAAGTGGTAATAGTACCACCAAGTGGCAAAGCTCAGATAATGTGATACCTCACATGAAAGCTCTTAAATGAGTGTTCTGAGTTTGGTGGATATATCTCATTCCATTCAGAAGTTACAGGCATTTTACTAAAAGTGGCTGGCCTGCACCTTTCAAACGTTTTGGCATCCCTTTGCAACTGTGAGTCAAATTTTTTTTTTTTTTTTAATTATTGATATTCACTCTCCAGATAATCTTTCTGCAATGGTTTGTTTCTGATCGGGTGAAAAAACCTAGGACTAGTTCGCAAAAGTAGGTTGTTCAAAAAATGCTAATTACCCCCCAAAAAATCGCCAGGCTCATGATTGAATCTGAGGCGTGCATTTTGTCCGCCATGAGCCAAGGATTCCAACGACACAAGACGCTTAAGCCTGTTAAGAGCCATTTTGTACTTTTGTTCGCTGTAGCATCCCCGTCAGGCCGATTGGGCCGTGGTTTGGTCATGTTGTAGGCAGTGGGAGTACTACCATCCCTCCAAGTCTCTATGACTTACGATTTTGCCTGCACAATAAGTTTTACGTGGAGATCGCTGATCTGTGACCATTCTAACAATTACAATAGGGTTTCAGCGATACGTGCTTGAATCCCTAAAAAATAAATTAATAAATCTTAGTTTCCACACACACACAAAAATATAACATGTTTTTTGAGCAGCAAATCAGCATATTAGAATGATTTCTGAAGGACCGTGTGACACTAAAGACTGGCGTAATGATGCTGAAAGTTCAGCTTTGCATCACAGTGATTTTAAAGTGCCCCTATTATGAATTATAAAAGGTTCATATTTTGGTTTTGGGAGTCCCCAACAAGTTGACATGCATGCAAAGGTCAAAAACACTTGTATTGTCTTATAATATGCATTTATTTTTACCTTATTTGCTCAACAACTCCTAAGCGGTTCGTTAAAACGAATCATTTGTCCAAACCACTCCTTTGCGTGACACTAATGTGCGGTGATTGGTCCGATGACCCAGTCTTTTGTGATTGGTTTTACGTTATTGCGTGCAGCGAATTTCAAACATGGGACACCCATCACCGTTACTCTAGCCCACATCTCGGTATAGTGGCCATAGTATATGCGTCAACCCAACGCAGAAACGTATTGATAAAGCACTGCAGCTTGTACACCAACGTACTGTTCTATTCTTTGTCAGAACTTCAAGTAATAACAATGACAAACATTCACTATTCATCGACACATTTCTAGACAATAGCGAGTGAACAGATAAAGCTGTCAGCCGGTCAGCCAGAGACCTACGAGCTGCACGGTGCCAACACAACACACACACTAAATACGTATTTTGCATGATACAGAGTAACGTTACATGAGAGCAACAAGTTTTAAAGGATTACTCCACTTTCAGAATAAAAATGCCCTGATAATTTACTCACCCCCATGTCATCCAAGATTTTACATGACATAATGTTACACAATATAACACACAACTATGTATTTAGAATGATCGCTAGAAAATACAACCATCAATTATTAATCATACTTACAGGTAGAGGTTCAGAGGAGCAAGCCGTTCAAAATAAGCTGGGCACTCATTCATCTTTTAAGAGCAAGCCTTTGGTGAATCCCGCATTTTACTTAGGATACAGCGTCTTCTCGACATGACGCAAACCACATGGAAATTTTACTGTTCATGGGCGGGCAAGTTGCTCGCGATGTAGAACGTGGGCGGACATTATGCAAATGTGTTACTTTGTGACGTATAGCCGTAACAGAAAAAGATTCAAATTCCTGACGACTCGTTCAGGCCATTGTGAACCAACTCTTTCTTTTTATAGACAATAACTTTAGTATCGTGCACTGTCAGCTTCACAACTTTGCAGATAGTTTATGTTCACATACAGCTACATGACGCACTGCATGAAAGGTCATATTTGAAAAGGCATAATAGGAGCACTTTAAAATATATTTAAACAGAACAGTACTTTTATAACATTTCTCAATATTACTGCATCACATAAATGCAGACTTGTTGAACTTCATGTTAATGTTTGTTTTTAAATTGCTTATTAAAGCTACTAAAGTTAACCAGCCAACGCCGGCAAGGGTTTTTAAAATTCTTTTTCATGCCAATATTGTTGTTAATATCCCTTAATTACCAATTTTGTATGTGTGTGCAATCTAAAAGGCCTCTGGTGAATGTAATTAGTAAATTCCTGCCTGCCTATTGTTTTTTTCAATATTAGTTATTAAAGCAGCATAAATTAGATTCTGGATGTTATTAGCTCCAGAAATGTGCATGTTGGTGAATAATTAAGGAACGATGATTAAGAGCTCTAAGACTTCGTCTACACTTTTGTCAAATGTACATGCCTATTGTGGAAAAAAAATGCAGTGCCACAGTTCATCTCTGCACAATGTGGACCATGCATTCAGCTCCCATGCTGTTGATGTATTCAGCAAGGACATATATTCTGTAAATTTGACTTTCTGTACTGAGCAGAACAAGCTTATGCTGTCATATTGCTTATACTTCTGTAGGACAAAACTGTTAACAATGTAGACAGGCAAACTGAAGAATGTCTCTCTGAGCTGTCCTCACTGTCCTCAAACCGCAAGTCTACAGCCTCTCAAAACCAATACCATATAAAGAGTGAGGTGGAAAGCTCAGAACAGCAAGTGTTTTCTCCTATCGAATCTAACAACATGGACAAAAAAACCCCTAAAGGACACTTTGAATACAAAAGCTAATAATCCTGTCACAGAATCGGCTGTTGAGTGATTTTCTTTTCGTACATTGTGATGCTCATGCTCGGCTTGGTGACAAGGCAACCTTCTTCCTGGGTTTGGAGTACTTAGAGTTTGTTGTACACAGGCTTACAGGGTGATTTGTCTCCCCTGGGCTGTGGCGTGGAAGATACACAGGCTGTTGTTATTCAGAAAGATGACAGAGTACCTTCCATATAATCCCTGAATACGCACATCGACGTGTTCTTCCTGTATGGCGTTGCCTTCTTGCTTGGTGCGCGGTGTGCTGTGTTTGCAGATAACGGAGAAAAAAAACACCCGTGTAGGCTCTCTGTTCTGGCAGCGCTCTAATGGTCGCTGCACACAAGCACATGCTCAAGTGTTCGACACTAATGAGGTCCACTGAGCCGACAAACGCATCCCTGCAACCTCCATGCCAATGTCATTATTTTATCTGGCCACTTTTTTGTACCCGGGACTCCGCCTATGGCGTTCAATCGGGACTGAACTGTGTTTAATCCAACAACTGAGGATGGGCCACGGGGCAGCTTCTAACTACTTTTCATTTTGTTTCATGTTAGCTTTTGTGTTTGTTAGATTAAGATGTGATATCAAAATAGCAATTGGGAACCTTTGGCCTCTTCCCACTGAGACATAACCACTGTGTTAATCAACAATAGTTCACAGGCTTTTTCAAGTAGATTTGCTGTTTTACTTTGATGACGTGAGGCGCTGAAAACGGTCAAAGTCTAATCCCAGTATCATGTTCTTTGATCTCGGTCTTTATAAAACGAGTGAAAACCACAGGCCTCCAAATAGCTATCGATAATCCTGCTATTTAATAAAACACAAGGCACTTGTTATTCAGAGTATCTACATTAATCTGCATGAATACAAATTCATTTAGAAGGTAAAAGGGTTCTTTATGAATCAAAGCCAGCCGTCTTCAAAATCTGTGTTGAATTCGCAAACATAGGAGCTCTGACAACACGAATGGATCTGATCTTAATTGCATGACATTTTGGAATACCATAGACTTATCTAAACAAAAAATATCCTTGTTTATATATATGCCATGGGTAGTTTTATTTGAAATGCCTCTGGTTTCTACAGGCATTTGTGTTTTGGCCTACGATAAGAGAACTACTGTATCTGCCTCTGATTATATCAGAACATCCCTAAAGCAAATCTGTCCCTTTTGAGTGGCGTGTATCAGGAAAAATATGCAGTTCTTGGTTGAGAAACAACGACGTGCTCTTTCATATCATTTTATATCAACATAAAAGACCTTTGAACAGCTTCCAACCCATGTCTGTTAGCTTTAAGGCTAATATTTATATGCAAATGATCCCCTTCTTAAAATATAAAGACAGCTATGTATAAAACCCACATATATTGTGAAAATAAATGATTAAATAAGCAAATGAAATTAATATGTACTTTCTATGAAGTTTTTTTTTGTTATAACTGTTATATAGTACTATTACTTTTTCTGTAGAAACTTTGAGATTTTCTTTAAAATGTAAAGTGCTTTATAAATATAAAATGTGTTATTTTATATATAATCGCATACAAAATAATAGTTTGAGTTATCTTAATAAATGTGTATGTACTGTGTGTAATTATTATGAATTACTATGTGTAAATATTATTTAATTACAAATTAATGTATATATTTAAGAAAAATATGTTATTTATGTACATTTTTTTATTTATATATTATAGAAATTATATAAAAAAGATAATAAATACATATACTTGTAAATATGTCTTAAATATATACATGAATGTGTTTGTGTTTATATATACATAATAATTACACACAGTATACACACATATATTAGGCAAAACTTTTATTTTGTATGTGATTAATCACAATTTATTGTTTGACAGCCCTAATATATATCATACAGTTCATACAGAGTTCAGCTGCAAAAACAGATAACTCTGTTTGTGCAAATTTTCAAAAATCATCTTTTTCATTGTGCATTCCAATTAATCTCAGTGCAGCTGGAGGTTGGGTTATTTTGATTAAGTAAAAACAACAACAACATAAAAAATACAGCTAACTAGCACAATAACACACAATAAAAAATGATAACATATATATATATTTTTTTTACATTTACATATGCAAATAAATAAATAAATGGACCCCCAGCACCTTCTTGAAGCTTTTAAAACTATTTGTAAAACCATTTTAATGTTCCTTTTTTTTTACACCATCTTTAAGGGTTCAATCTTCCTATTGTGACTTCTATCTTTTTACCCAACCCGGGCATTTTTTTCTCACCACTGAACATTACTGTACTGCACCCTGCTCCAGGCATCCAGCTCAGCATGACTTGCCCCCTTTAGACTCCAAAAATCAGCACTTAACACTGGACAAAAACAAGTCGGCATCATGACACTGCAAAACTACCAGCGCCTCTTCAAACGAAAGAGCCTTTCCGCCGCTTTCAAAGGTTCCGTCTGCGGATTAGCCGTTGACCTTTTCAAACTATTTGCGATCAGTGCGTTTGGCAACCGTGTGGCATACTGTGCCTGTCCTTTCCAAACAAGAGGTAAAGGGCAAATTTCCTTCAGCTGAACTTAGGGTAGGGAGGCTTGCTCATCTTCCTTCATTCAAAAACAACTTTCACTCGAGCAGAATACATGAATACTGAGAGAGCTGCGCATTACATGCACAGCCAGTGTATAACAAATGGGTTTGTTTGCTCCTGGATGGGTTTACAAAGGGCAAATCTATCTTTCCCAGTGTTTAGTACTTCACTAAGGAGATACAGACATACAAAGTGAGCCTAAGTGTGGATTAAGGATGTCAAAAGTGGCAGTAATTCAATATCAAGTCAACGTAAAAGTTTTTTAATAATAAAAACAGCAATGTCAGTAGTACTGAAATGCAACTCAATTTGGTTCCCACTGTCTGACAGGCAGATTCTTTCCAGCACTCACGTTGTGAATGCTATTCTTTGTCTAAATGCCAAGTTCTGTCATGAAACACTAGATGGCGCAGGCTGATGGGTCGTTAATGCAAACTGATTCAGTTCACAGTGTTAAACTACTCAGCACAAAATGATTGGTTCATGTTGCATACACAGCCAATAAGCTTGGTGCTTGACATTTAAAAGGCTGGTTAGCATTCACCAGAGCATTTCGCAGCACACTTTCAGAGTTCCTCTGAAACCCTCCACCTCCCCAGCTCCACCTGTATAGATCTGCTTTAGGTTATTATATACGCTATTTGTGCAGCAGCAGTATATCTTAAATACTCACCGTATTTATGTATGTATTGGCAGTAGCAAGTTCCTGTACTTGCTTTTCAGCAGCAGCAATAATGTACAACAACAGGAATAACCAACAGCAGCAGCAATTCAGCAGCATAGCAGATCTATTCCGCCAACATCAAATACACTAACGTTGTCAAATGCATTACCATGCTAAAATCTTCAGAGAGTTATGATGTTAGAAATATCTGTATTGGCAAGATATTAATGTAAGTGGGAGTCATGTTGTTTAAAGTAAATGTAAAAAAATAAAATAAATAAAACTAAAAAATGTATGTGTCAAACGAGTGGATACTTCCATTAGGCAGCATAATGATGCCTTACATACTGGTGTGAAAAAATAGTAGGCATAAATTATGGTGAGTATTTTCATCTTTTGCAGAGAAAATCTTTTTTTTTTAGCAACAAAACTCTGTAAGATAAGATTTATTTTCAGCTAATATAATTACTTCATCTGTGATTTTTTTTTTTTTTTTACTTCAATCATAAATCTAACAAAAGTAAGTAAGAATTATACTTCAAAGAGGAATTATCAGCATAACTTTTACTGAAAACCAAGACCTGAAAAACACACACATACACACACACACACCCTGATTTAGGGTGCAGTTTTAAATGCAGTTTTAGATCTAAAAAGATCCAATATTTATAATAATGACATTTTTCTTCCTCAGTTTTCACTCTCTATGAAAACACTCAATCGCAAGGGGCATTCAACTTTATTGCACCATGTCCATGCACATAACAGCATGTTATGTGTTTTTATATTCGAGATGTCAGATGGTGTGATAGAGCCATATGTTTGAGCCTGAGTCAGCTCCCAAGGCAGAAGAAACAGCACAACCACAACAATTACAACAGTTTGTTTCAGAGTGGTAAATGCTTGTTTATTTTTAAAAGTACTGTTAATACTTGTTGTCTTACCCGAAAAAACAAAAAAAACAAAAAACAACAACAACAACAAAAAAACACCCTGATTTAGGGGTCATTACGTGCAGTTTTAGATTATGTTTCTCAATGTTTTTTGCTTATTTTTTATTATTGTTTTATTTTTATTTTTTTGGATCTAAAAAGGTCCAATATTTATAATAATGACATTTTTCATCCTCAATTTTCACTCTCTTTGAAAACACTCAATTGCAAGGGGCATTCAACTTTATTGCACCATGTCCATGCACATAACAGCATGTTATGTGTTTTGATACTCGAGATGTCAAACGCTGTGATAGAGCCATATGTTTGAGCCTGAGTCAGATCCCAAGGCAGAAGAAACGGAAACAGCACAACCACAACAATTACAACAGTTTGTTTCAGAGTGGTAATAGCTTTTGCTTGTTTATTTTTAAAAGTACTGTTAATACTTGTTGTCTTATACAGAAAAAGACCCTGCATGTACATGGGTATGCATCGATTTGAGTAAGCAACACTCAATCAGTGATACGCATAGTGTCTTAATAGCGTTAAATGTTGGGTCTGATTTCAAATCCAGGTGTTTCAGAAGGGCAGAAAAGAATAATTCTATATTTTAAACTGGGGAGTTAGTTATTATGTTTTAAGTTTAAATCCATTTTGTGTTTGGACATAAATGTGTGTTGGCAGTGTGTGAACACATTCACCATACAATAAAAAAAAAAAAAATCAGCCACTCCTTATTTTTGGACACCCATAAAACCAAACCAGTCTCATTAGGTATGCGGTTTTGATTCTCAAAGCAGTGTGATGTCACATTGTTCAGGCCACGCCCACGGCCGCTGACTGACAGTCCTGTATTGTCATAGTTTCCGCTCTCAGCGAGTTGTGTTTTGGATGTAAGAGTCTTAATTTTCTCCCAACATCTGAGCCACAGAGGACGCAGTGGATTGCTTTTATTTTTTAAGGTAACACGCCTCAAAATCGAACTAAATTTGTTTATATCTGCGTAAATCATTTAACTCCAGACTGCTTTGCGAATGTCATGTCGTTATAGTGCAAAGCTAATCTTTTAACTGTATTTTTGTGCGCACAGTACGTAATCAAAGTATTTGGCAATTGATCTGTGACACGCTGTCCATTCAATGGTGCTAGCAAATACTTTTAAACATGTCCACGTCATGTTATACACAGATCTGTAACATTGTGTTGTTTCGTCCCACTTTTGGTGTTTGGCTTCCCATATCTACGGCTGAACACCGGTTCTCTCGCTCTGTCAACTGGTTCTGCCAACTGTTTATTGCTGAAGGTATGCGAAGTAGAGATCTATACTCTGCACCCGCTTATGAAGACGGGGTGGTAATACGCAGCTCATTTACATTTAAAGTGATGAACACCAAAACAACTCTTTTTTTAGACACACCCCAAAAATGACATTTTCCAGTTGTTTTAATAAATGATCTGTCGGGTATTTTGAGCTGAAACTTCACAGACACATTCTGGGGACACCCAAGGCCAATATTACATCTTGTAAAAAGGGGTATATTAGGTGCCCTTTAATGTTTAAACATTTTTCAATGTTAATGCCACATAAAGCAATATTATATCTTACATTTGGGGCTATCAAAAAGCAAGCAAAATGATAGTTATATTATCATTTTTATAAACTTTTATTTCATCAAAATCACGTTATGCATTTTTAAACATTCTCATTCGATTTATTTCGGAGGGCAGTGCTGCCCCCCTTGCCTTCTCTAAGATAACACCCCTGTTATATTAATATTTCATTTTGAAGAGCGTGTTCAATAGCATATTAGTTTTAGCTGTGGTATTAAAATTGGTTTTGGGACTCGTGAAATTTCACTGGTATTGGTATCGACGAGTGAAATTTTAGTATCGGCACAACCTTAATAAGGATATTAGGCTTGAGGGTCAATGGCAAAAACTGACAGCTGAAGACGTGAGAGGAGAATAATAATGAGGGATGGTGCTTCGAGATGATGTGCAAATGACATAAAAGCCGGTGAAGGCAAAGAGAGATGAATAGCTCCACTTGAAAGCTCGAGTAGCTATAAACTCTCAGCTGGTCTTGTTGAAAATGTCGGCCTCATTTACATACATAGCACACTTTCAGAAGTTTACTAATCACATGCACGAGTGTCCTAAAACAAGATAAGGGTGTACGAGAGATAAATTATTGAAAAAGCTATGAATATTTGATGAGAGGCCCTGGTGAAAGACACAGACAAAAGAAAATGCGGTAAAGCATCTTGGGTTGATTGACCCGTTCTAGGATAAAAGTAACAAAAGCTCATTGAGATGATTAATGGGAAGCAGGACTCATAGCCGCCTTCTATTCTCTCAAATGGATGACAGACAAACACAGCAAGCGCTCTGAACTAGACTGCAATAGGAAACAAGGGTGCGGGGTGAGCGCGAGGAGATGAGATTAGCCAGAACAGAACATCTTGAAGGGTTGTATATTAAAGACATTAAACAGCTTTGTTTATATGACTTTAAGTGCTGCAAGGTCACAAACTTTTAGGAGTCAATACGAATGCACCTTTTAGCTGTTTTATGGCTCTAATGGAAGCATTACTTTTAATTAAGGGAGATGATATAGTTAAGCGTCGCAGTGTGGGGATGCTGACTTTGAAAGGGAAATCGTTTTTTGTAGACAACAGGTGTTGATAATTTATATATCTGCACCAAACTCTAATTCGGAGGGATGGTCAGTACATTATAAACAAGGACGTCTATATTAACTGCTGCAGAAAACTATCATTAGCATTCACATTCATCTCAAAGGCAGTTTTTCAGCATCCCTGCCCTGCAAGTCTAAATTCAGCCATCTTTACCTTTAGGAACCACTGAACTTTTCTGGGCCAATCATCTGAGCTGTAAATGTCATGTGACCTATCATAGTCACCAGTGGTGTAACTTTGTTTTAAAAAGTGGGTGGGACAGGAGTAAGTATGTGTGTATATGTGTTTTTAACGCCATAATTTCATTCTTACATGTACTGAATGAATACATAGATATACAATGAACATTCGTATTCCTAAATGGTCTAGTGGTAGAATGTTTGTTATCCATGTTAGAGGTTTTGGGTTCCCTCATGTGTGTATATGAATATATATGGCCAAAAATATCGGCATCCTTGCAATTCTGTCAGAAAATGCAACACTTCTCTCAGAAAATTGTTCCAATTGCAAATGTTTTGGTATTCACATGCTTATTGTTTTTGTTTGCACTGCAACAACACACACACAAAAAACTGAGAATAAAAGTCACACTTGATAAAAATTCACACAAAACTCAAAAATGGAATGGAGAAAATAATTGTAAGAAATAATTGCTTTTCAAGCATGTGATGCTCCTGTAATTTTTATTTAGACACACCTGTGGCAAGTAACAGGTGTGGGCAATATAGTAATCACACTTGCAACCAGTTAAAATGGAGAAAAGTTGACTCAACCTTTGTGTTGTGTGTCACACTGAGCATGGAGAAAAGAAAGAACTGTAAAGAGTTGTCTTTGGATTTGAGAGAAAAAAATTGTGGAAAAACATGGACAATCTCAAGGCTACAAGTCCATTTTCAGAGATCTTAATGTTCCTGTGTCCACTGTGCGCAATATCATCAAGAGGTTTACAGCCCATGGCACTGTAGCTAACCTCCCTGGACGTGGACCGAAGAGCAAAATTAATGAAAATTTACAACGAAGGATTGTTCGAATGGCGGATAAAAAAAACCCTGGTTAACTTCCAAACAAATTCAAGCTAATCTGCAGACACAGTGTCAGCTTGCACTATCCACCGCCATCTGAATGAAAAGTGACGCTATAGTAGGAAACCCAGGAGGACACCACTGCATAAAAAAGCAAGACTGGAATTTGCCAAAACTTATGTGACAAAACCACAATCCTTCTGGGTGAACGTACAGTGGACAGATGAGACAAAAGTAGAGCTTTTTGGTAAAGGACGTCATGGCACTGTTTACAGAAAAAGAAATGAGTTCTTCAAAGAAAAGAACACAGTCCCTACAGTCAAACATGGTGGAAGTTCAAAGATGTTTTGGGGTTGCTTTGCTGCTTCTGGCACTGGATGCCTTGACTGTGTGAACGGTATCATGAAATCTGATGATTGACCAAAGAATTTTGAACACATTTCAAAAAGCACTCAGAAACAGTTACAAAGAAAGCGCTACTGAATTCTGAAATGGCCAGCAATGAGTCCACATCTGAATCCCATAGAACACCTGTGGTGAGATCTAAAAACAGCAGTTGGGAGAAGGCATCCTTCAAATCTGAATGACCTGGAGCAATTTGCAAAAGAAGAGTGGTCCAAAATTCCAGTAGAGGTGTAAGAAACTTACTTGATTTCAGTTATTTCAGGTGCTACCAAATATTAAGTTAAGGGTGCCAATCATTTTGTCCAGTGCATTTTTGGGCTCTGTGTGGAATTGTATCAGATTTGACTTTTCCTCTCTGTTTTTTTTTTTGTGTTGTTCCAATGCAAACCAAAAAAAAAATAAACATCTGAGTACCAAAACATGTGCAACTGCAACAATTTTTTGATAGAAGGGTGGCATTTTCTGTAAGAATTGCAAGGGTGCTGATATTTTTGATCATGACTGTATATACATATATATATATATATATATATATATATTGTGACGAGTCGACTGCCTCCCCCCTTATTGTCAGCTGCACCCCGTCGGTAATCGCCGCCCTTCACCAGGCTCCCGACGGGAGTGGGCGTGTGGGAGGAGGAGGGGCGCTGAAACATCCAGGTCTGGCGGCATGTGATGGGGCACACCTGATGTGAATGAAGCCTCATCACCGCCGCTGTTAAAATGCCGAGCGCGCCTCTCCTCAGGAGACCGGTCTCTTCCCCGTGCATGCACGCTGGTGTCCTCGTGGGTCCAGGAAGGGGTGAAGAGGGAACCAGCGCCGCAGGACGAGTTGCCGGACCCAGTGGGTTCGGATGAGGACCGCACCCGTGACGGCTGACGGGCCAAGATGCCGGGCCGTGATATCCCCCAGAAGCGCCATGTAGGTGGAGGAGGACGATGCCGCTAGAGAAGCCGCCGCCCCTCGCACCCCGGACCTGAGTGGGGAGCGCGTGCGGCCGCCGGACTCCGCCCCTTACCTGGACCCTTCCCTTCGGAACACTACCCCTCCTTCACGGAACCCCGTCACATCGAGGACACCAGATTCCCCTTTTTTCTTTTGGACACTTTTTCCCCCTTTTTGGACACTTTCTGTTTTATTGTTTAATAAAAGCCTCTCCGAGGCCTGACGTCACACCCACTGTGTCTGTCGCTTTGCTCCGCCCCCGTGACAATATATATATATCAAATCAAAGATGTTAATAAGTGACTGTATATCAAGAGCAGGGCACGTTTGTGTGTATTTTGCTTTGTGATTTAACTGGAATGAATAGATAGTCTCCGCAACGTTAAAGCAATAGATTGAAGCGCTCATGCGTGAAGACTGTGTACAAGCCACAAGAGAGCATTTTGTCACTAATATTTGGCACGTCTCATTTAACAGAAATGAATATTATATGTTTCATCTGCATTAAGTATGTCCGTGCCGCAAGATGTTTCAAAAAAGTGTCAGGGACAATATCAACCATGGCAAACAGTGGTGGGGACATGTGACAGTCACCAGAAAGTGACATCATGAAAACAGAGACTGGATTATGGCACCACAAGAAAGTTCATTCACTAGACTATCCTGAACTATAATGTCAAAAGCAGACCATTTTATAAGTTTTAAGAACCCTCAGTCAATCAATCAATAAATCAATCAACCAATACTGATAAAATAGTGACTATAAGTTACCAGAAATTGTGGGCATCTTTTCTAATCTTTTGTGACATATGGCTAAGTAAATTAGCTTCTTGAAAAGTAAAAATGAAGGGTGGGATTATGTGCATTAGGACTGCATTGTCTTTTGTTAACTGTTCATGTGAGTAACAGTAAATGAAAGATTATAAGGGCACATTATTTACAGTGCTGTGCAACGATTAATCGCATACAAAATAAAAGTTTTTGTTTACATAATATATGTGTGTGTGCTGTGTATATTTATTATGTATATATGAATATACACACATATAGTATTTATTTTGAAAATATTTACATGTATTTACATGTATATATTTTTATTGATATAATTAATATTATATACAAATATATTTAATAAATAAACATTTTTTTCGTAAATATATACATGCATGTGTGTGTATTTATAGATACATAATAAATATACACAGTACACACATATATATTTTGTAAACAAAAACTTTTATTTTGGATGTGATTAATTACGATTAATTGTTGCACAACACTAATTGTTTTATTTTATTTTATTTTTTTATTTTATTGTTTTCATAAATAATGATGTGAATGAATAAATATGTGACCTTTGCTGACAAAATCGGTCGGACTAGCTAATCTTGAGCTACATGCAAAAGAAGTGAAAAAGCCCCCGCTGCACCGGTTGTCAATGACCCAAAGTCATTGTTAACGGTTTGTTAATAGTGAGAATTGGACCTTAAAATGAAGTGTGACTGAGGAAAATATGCAACGTTGCTTGGTGATTTTGCTTTGGAATCTTCAGAAAACTTTAAAACTTTTTTTTCCTCAAAATCAACTCTGCTGACTCTATCGCCTTCAAAGGGCTGTCAGATTCCAACAAGTCATATTTAATTTTGAAGGTACTTTGATGGAGAATGTGAAAATATAAAGAACTCATTTTTGAAAATTTGCTAATTCTGACTCATTTTGCCAGCACGGGTCATATATTCCATTTCTAATAATCATCTGTAATAAACAATGCAATATTTAGATTTCATTGTGACTTAAGTTTATTTTTGTAATACACATTTCTTCTCTCATTTGAGCATAAAGCTGATGTCTAAAGTTCTACGGAGATGAAATGACACATCAAAAGCTTTTCTGAAATACAGACTTGTGATAATACCAATATCTTCTGTTAGTCTTACAGTCATAACTCAATGCATTTCTGAGCACTAATGATCCCTTTGAAGACTTAAAAGACTAAATAAATAAATAGGTATTTTTTTAGATACACTTTCATGTGAGAAAGTGTTTTTTTTTTTGTTTCAGCAAATATTTGCACCTTTTGTAATGGCATACTAGTCCCTCAGTTGTCTTTAGTATAAAAGCTTGTGTACATTTTTAACAGGGTTATTTTAATAAACTCAGCAATAATTTTGTCTTGTAGACTATCTGTAAACATATGTCACGTGAAATAGCTTATTGAGGGCAGTAACAGATAAAAAAATACTTTTATTACTGCCTTTAAAAATTCATGCATTTTTTTAATTTCTCTGTCTTGTTCAAATTATCAACATTTTGCAGATTTTTAAGCAAGATTTTACCATTAAATTAATGCAAACTTTCTTTTGGTTGTTGGTAAGCATAGACTTTGGCATACAGTATCTCAAAAACACCTGTAAGAAATGCATCCAGGATTCACCCACATAAATACAATATCCGCAAAAGCAATTCAAAATGCCCAAGCATTGAAATGAATGTTTTGAGATGATGATATATTATCCAGCACAAGCACAACCAGATCTTACCAAATGAAATGTCATTTGCATAGTCCTAAATTACATGTTTGCAGATGCGTATGCTAACTACATTGTGATGATACATCATCACACAACCACAGAATCTGAAAACATCTCAGTTACTTTCATTATTAAGTCTAATGCCAGCATGCCAGAGGCGGCACGGTTTTACATGTTAATAAGCAGCGCTGTGCTAATGGTGCGGTTGTTTGTCTGACCCTGAGCTGGTGGGATGGCACAAAGGGACCGCCAGTGTCTGCATACTAATCCTGCAGGTGCAGCATAGACGGGGAGTCCCGCGCAGGCCAAGCGCTTCTATTACCTCCGCAAGACTGGAGGTGGAGACGACAGAAGCATCAGAAAAGAGCTCCACATGTGGCTAATTGGAGTCCCGATGCAGCAATTCATGGCAGATTACATTTCGGCAATGCGACGCTTCAGCTCACATGAAAGCGACACACTGTACAGCGACCTGACAGCGTAACAGCACTTCAGATCAAGGGACGCAATCGTCAGCCGGCACTCTAAACTACACTAGTCTCAAAACTTGCTGCTCTCCACCTGCGAGCCAAACGCTTTTGAACTGCGGCAAGGAGCAGGTTATTGTTCGCAAATCTTCAAAAAAAGATACTTGAAGAAGAACATCAAAGTCATTTGTTTCTGTCGAGAGAGGAGCTTGGCGCTCTGTAGTGCAGTCCACATGACTTTACCCACAGAAACTAATCATACTTCGGTTCAGCGGCGGCTCAAGTGCTGCTCGTTCACTGCCAAATGAAGCCGTGTAAAGAGGATCCCAATCTGCACTCCAGCGTCGGAGGTGATGGAAGGAGAATCGCAGCTGCATGATCGACCATCTCATCACATATCCAGGGATTCTTGCCAAACAGAAAGACTCCGAACTTTCGCAGAGGCCAAATAAATCCTGCATTTATAAATACATTTACACTGGAAATAGTGTTGTGGGAACAATTCATGACACACTTTGAAACTGAATGCTGATTGTAACGCGCAGCAGACAGAATCGTGTGATGTTTTAACCCTGTAAAGCCTAACACATTGGAAATATATACAGTATGTATTTATCAAACGTTTTAGATCGGCGAAAACTAGCATACAGTAATGGCCAAAAATATCAGCACCCTTGCAAAGGAGAATGCAACCCTTCTCTCAGAAAACTGTTGCAGTTGCAAATGTTTTGGTACTCACGTTTATTTATTTTTTCGTTTGCATTGGAATAACACACACAAAAAAAAAAAAAAAAACAGAGAAGAAAAGTCAAATCTGATGCAATTCCACACAGAACCCAAAAAATGCACTGGACAAAATTATTGGCACCCTTAACTTAATATTTGGTAGCACCCCCTTTGGAAAAAATATCTGAAATCAATCGCTTCCTGTAACCATGAATGAGTATCTTACACCTCTCTACTGGAATTTTGGACCACTCTTCTTTTGCAAACTGCTCCAGGTCATTCAGATTTGAAGGATGCCTTCTCCCAACTGCTGGTTTGAGATCTTTCCACAGGTGTTCAGATCTGGACTCATTGCTGGCGCTCATTGCTCAGAACTCTCCAGCACTTTGTTTGTAACCATTTCTGAGTGCTTTTTGAAGTGTGTTTTGGGTCATTGTCCTGCTGGAAGACCCATGACCTCTGGTGGAGATGCAGCTTTCTGACACTGGCCACTACTTTGCGCCCCAAAATTCTTTGATAATCATCAGATTTCATGATACCGTTCACACAGTCAAAGCATCCAGTGCCAGAAGCAGAAAAGCAACCTCAAAACATCTTTGAACCTCCATCATGTTTGACTGTATGGACTGTGTTCTTTTCTTTGAAGGCCTCATATCTTTTTCTGTAAACAGTGCCATGATGTCCTTTACCAAAAAGCTCTACTTTTGTCTCATCTGTCCACAGTACGTTCACCCAGAAGGATTGTGGTTTTGTCACATAAGTTTTGGCAAACTTCAGTCTTGTT
Source organism: Labeo rohita (assembly GCF_022985175.1). NCBI lineage: Eukaryota > Metazoa > Chordata > Actinopteri > Cypriniformes > Cyprinidae > Labeo > Labeo rohita. The sequence continues at coordinate 25,667,485 of NC_066880.1, read as the reverse complement.
TTTTTATGCCTTTGTGTCAGCAGTGGTGTCCTCCTGGGTCTCCTACCATAGTGTCCCTTTTTATTCAGATGGCGATGGATAGTGTGAGCTGACACTGTTGTACGCTGTGTCTGCAGATCAGCTTAAATTTGTTTGGAAGTTAATTGGGATTCTTCATCCACCATTTAACCAATCCTTTGTTGTAATTTTCATTAATTTTGCTCTTCCGTCCACATCCTGGGAGGTTAGCTATGGTGCCATGGGCACCTCTTGATGATATTGCGCACAGTGGACACAGGAACATTAAGATCTCTGGAGATGGACTTGTAGCCTTGAGATTGACCATGTTTTTCCACATTTTTTTTCTCTCAAATGCACAGACAACTCTTTACAGTTCTTTCTTTTCTCCATGCTCAGTGTGACACACAACACAAAGGTTGAGTCAACTTTTCTCCGTTTTAACTGGATGCAAGTGTGATTACTATTTTGCCCACACCTGTTACTTGCCACATGTGTGTCTAAATACAAATTACAGGTGCATCACTTGCTAGAAAAGCAATTATTTCTTACAATTTTGACAAGGTGCCAATAATTTAGTCCAGTCCATTTTTGAGTTCTGTGTGAAATTTGATCAAGTTTCACTTTTCTTCTCTGCTTTTTGTTTTTTTTTTTGTGTTGTTGCAGTGCAAACAAAAACAATAAGTATGCAAATACCAAAACATTTGCAATTGAAACAATTTTCTGAGAGAAGTGTTGCATTTTCTGACAGAACTGCAAGGGTGCCGATATTTTTGCCCATGACTGTATGTGTTTTCGTTGAGTATCATATTTGACACATATTTTAGGCTTTTATGGGATATACACTACAATATAGTGAGAATATTTTATTCAGAGGTCTCTCCAAACTGAGACAGAATATGAAATTTGGTGCAGTTTTTGATATTTATATGGCCATAAAGAAGTTGAAATGGTAGCTTGTAATTTAAATCAATGAGATTTTCATACAAAAATATAGCAGACTACTTTCATAAAATGCATATAAATATCAGTTGTCACTATATATCCCAATAATGTCTTCTTATTAAGATGATAAATGCTTAATTAAATGCTTAATTTTATGTTCAGAGTTCTGTAGCTTATTGTGGGGGCAAAACGTAATGTGGTGCAATACAATTATGATTGGGTAATGAACAATTAAGAATTCCTCAAAAACATAGAACAGGTTGACAGATTTCCCTAAATTACACTGTTTCTGTCAGCCTCACACCTGCTATAAACTTTCATGCATGTGTGGTTCACTGATTTGAGCTCAGGATCTAAAGCATGACACTTAGGACACGCAATATCTAATTTAAACGTTTGCAAACTAACCTGTAATTATCTACAGCCATTCTGCACCACTGAACGATACATGCTAATTAAACTCATTTTTGCAGACCCCTGGGCCTGAAGGGTGCTTTCATAATGTCACATAATTAATAATTATTTCTAATTTCTGCGCTGGAACAACCTGTGCTCTTCTACAATAAGTGTCCATGTCACTCAATGTCAAATGCAGCTTCTATTATTCAAAGTATTAGCTATAGGTGGATAAAAGACAGACATTTTGTTAGTGCCAGGTTTATCTTGAGTAGCTTTAATGTGAAATCATTGTTTCAAGATTCAGTCAATACAGGTTAATATATCGCGCCATTTAAACAATGTTTTTAAAGCCCTTTTTTTGAAAAGAAGTGTGAGATGCCTCCTGCAACTAGGTTTAGATTTATATTCTGATGTACTTTAAAGTGAAACAGGACAATCAATAAGAAGCAAGGGGACTTGACTGGATGAAATGAAATGATTGGATCATCCTTCAGAATGGTGGACAAAGTGACTCTCAAAGGAAAGACTTTTCAGATGTGGAGTAGCTAAAGTTTAGGTAAGATTTCTTCATATTTATTTTTTATATATCTTATTTGATTAAAAAAAATACAGTAAAAACAGATATATTAAGAAATATTATTACAATTTAAAATAACTGTTTTCAATTTGAATATACATTAAAATGTAATTTATTTCTGTGATACAGTGCTGAATTTTCAGCATCATTACTCCAGTGTTCAGATTTATAATCCTACAGAAATCATTCTAATATGTTGATTGGCTACTCAAGAAACATTTCTTATTTTTATCAGTGTTAAAAACAGTTGTGGTACTTTACATTTTTGTGAAAACAAGTTATTCTTTTTCTAAATTCTTTAACAGAAAGTTAAAAAGATCGATTAAATGCATCTTTGCATTTCATTTGAAATAAATAAATAAATAAATAAATAAATAAATAAAAGTGCATCAAGAAAGTAAATAAAAAAAATCAGACATCAGACATCTCTGATATTCTGTAATTCCCACCAGTGGGTTGCAACAATGTTTGTTTTGACATAAGCATATTCAGTGGAGATAAAGTTTATTCTGAATTTTTTCTTACTGCATAACTGAAGAGGAAACAGAACTGATACAAAAACATTCACTAGGGAAAGCGTAAAAATGAGACAGTGATGGGTGTGATCGTCAAAATGAAAAACAGAAGTGGCAGGGTGCTCGGCTGGTGATTTAGCAGAGTCACAGAGATTCATTAAGTATTTTTATGAGATAAGCCATGCTAAAATGCACAGGCTGCACATTTTAGTGGGAAAACATCAGAAAAACTCGACGGCTTCTAACAAGAATGCCATGAAAATGTAATGCTTTGTTTTTGTCTAATTACCTTTTTATGCCATAATTTCACTCTTCTTTAGCCATTATCAAATATGCTTTGTTTTTCATGCAGTGAAGGGAAATGTTTTGGAGTGCCACCCTCATTATAACTGAATGTAATGCAAAAAAGACAAAATATTAAAACAAAACATTACAGTGAAACTGACAGACTATATTTTTATACTTACTTTACTTTCTAAATAAACTGTGCCATTTCCCTGTAAAAATGGTTGGTTTTCTGTTCTGGTAAACTGATTTATCTGCTTTCACAACCTGGCAAAGCAGGACAAGTCATTTTTCCAGAATGACCCAAAACCCCTCTAAAACTGTAGCTTTCCAGTAGCAAAAACAGTAGACCATGGTGCTAACAATGCCAAAGTCATGGGTTCGATTCCTAGGTATGGCATACATTGAATATACCTTCAAAAGCGTTCATATGCATGCCAAACTCAAATGCACCTATAGGCTACATCTCTCATTCAGCACAAATACAAATGTTTCCCACCACGAGAGGCTCCGGCGCAATCACTTGGATTTTTTCCTTTCTGTCATTTCTGGTCAAACAGATAAGAATAAGACTAGGGTTGTGACTGTGAATAAATTTTCCCACTGGTTAATCGACGTATGGGGGTGGGGTTGTTTGAGTTTTTCCTCTTTTCCTCACTGTCCTTCAGTTTTCAATAGCTTGTAAAAGCGTTGTGCACATTTTACTTTCACTTTCAAATTAGCTGAAATTCGGCGTCAAGCTGTTGTTTGTCTTTAGTTTGTTTGAGTTTTCTCTCTTTTCCTCACTTTACTTCACTTTTAAATAGGTTGTAAAAGCGATGTGCACATTTTAAATTAGCGGCATTAACATAACGTAACAAACTTTTATTAACAAAACAAATAAAAATACACCATGTTATATGCCTAATATAAAATAACAAATAACTTACACAAAGTTCAAATAGGAATACAAAACTGAAAATCAGTAGACTAAACACTGTGGAACCAAATAAGAACGTAGAAAGATTTATTAGCAAAATGGATAAGAAAGCTTGAAAGCACGGCATACTCCTTGATGTAATATAAAATAAAATGTAAAAACAAAAAATCAACGGTTTAAATAAATAAAAATGAATATGAAACTTCCACTATCACCTTAGATAAATGGCAGAATATTAAAAAATATATAAAAATATTTTTAAAACAGGAGCTTTTGCATTTTGTTTTGAAACTCTTCCACCATTGTCTTGTCTTTCTCACCTCTCTCTTCTTGTTATTAAGCTCAACTCACTCTCTTCACATGATAAATGAAATCTGATCTGTGATGCGACTGTCATTCGGCACACTGCATTGAGCAGTTGCGTTCTGTTTTAATTGTACTGTCTGCTCTCTAACTGAACTAAATGATTTTTTATTACTATACAAAAAATCTAAATGGTGGTGGGGGTGGTGCCGCGGTGGGCAAGTGATGAAACCGGTGTTGCGGCTTCGGTATCACCGGTATCACCGTCAACACTGACTATTTTGCAGCAAGCCTAAATAAGACATTATTAAAAACTATAAAGAGTTTACTTTTGTTTGTGTATACTCACAATAAAAACAAAACATTGTGCATTTGTAAAATAAAGACAACAAATAGGGTGCGCTTTCAGCCTTCTTGGTTGCCTTGAACTTGTGGCGTGAAACAGAACTCAGTGACTTGTCAAGCAAACAAATAAAATGTTGGTCAGGAAAGTTAACAGAGGTGCGATTAACTGCCAAACTGTGGGATTTGCTGAAAAAATTCCATGCTGTCACAGCCCTAAATACCCTTATATATAATATATACTGCTAAATGCAAACTACTTGACTGTATTGTAAGCAGGTAATTGCTGACACAGGGTTATCTCAAGTCCACCCCTAGATGATCCCCCAAGAGCAGCTTCCTGAACCGCCAAAGCCGGGCAGATCAGAGAAACTTTAACCAGTCTTGTGTTCACCAGACAGGGGCAACAGACACCTGGCTAATGTGTCCGCAGGCAGCAATCAAGAGCTAGCGGAGGGCTGCGTCTGAAAGCTATTGTTATTCTCACTGTGCTGCAGCACTACTATCAACTATGACCTTTCTGCAGTTCTGTAGGACACAGCATTAATTCAAACCTTCGGCCGAGTCTTTTCATCTCTATGTTTCTGTCCCTGTAGCTCTGATTAATCAATGGATAAGGATGTTATCAAGGCCATTTTTAACCCCATTGGTCCTTATAGCTCATCAAAGCCTGCGTACAACTGCTACTTCACTATAAAGCCATTAATAAAATTGTTTTTGATCACAGATCCATTCGTATAGACGGTGCTGTCTCCTAAACATACCGTACAGATGAATAGGCTGTATTCAGTAAAATAAGCTTCAATGTTTTTGGCTTTAAATCAATTTAGGCAAACCAGCGCAAGTCTTATTTGCCTCGGAAGCCATGCGAATTGAACTGATTACCCCTTGTGTCAAATATATTAATTATGTAATTTAATAAAGCAGCCGTAATGCATTCGAATGGAGTGCAAATGTCCTTTGAGGAAACAACAGTGTGTATAAAACACTTTACCTTGCAGCTATTATACATATTCATAAAGTCTATGATTAAATCTATGCTGACGGTTTTATATTGAATAAAACTACCCAAAACTGGTTCTTTCCATGGCGCTTTGATGATTTTTACCTCATTTACTTTTAAAATAGACGTTCATGGTTTTATTGTGCTAATCTACAGGTGAATGTTAATCCGGATCAATTCTGAACTTTCTCCACCTCTCAAACCTTCATTTATGGCTCAAGTATGAAAGCCCGTTTCTGCCACTGAATAAAAAACAAAAAAGGTCATTGCTACTTTTTATCTCACAGTTCTGACTTTTTTTTTTTGCAATTGCGAGCTTACATCTTGAAATTTTCTCAAAACTGTGAGATATAAACTTGCAATTTTGAGAAATAATGTCAGAATTATCTGATATATACTCACAATTTTGAGTTATAAAGTCAGAATTGCAAGACAAACTCACAATTCTCAGAAATAAAGTCGCAATTCTGAGAAATAAAATTTCAATTCAGGGAAATAAAGACAGAATTGTAAGATATATACTCACAATTCTTACTTTTTTCTCAGAATTGTGTTATTGCGATGCAATTGTGATTTTTTTCTTAGAAGTTTATATCTCAATTTATATCTTGCAACTCTGACTTTATAACTTGTAATTATGAGTTTATATCACGCAATTCTGACTTTATAACTCACAACTGCGAGTTTATATCTCACAATTCTGACTTTATAACGACATAAGACAATTCTGAGAAATATCTCAAAACAAGAAGTCAGTCAGTCATTTATATATTGCAGTTTTGACTTAACTTTTAATTGCGAGTTATAAAGTCAGAATTGAGATATAAACTCACAATTGCAAGAAATAAACTTGCAATTACGAGTTTATATCACACAATTCTGACTGTGTAATTCACAACAGAGTTTATATCTTGCAACTCTGACTAAGTTAACAGACTGAGTTAAGTCAGACTTGTCAGACGTAAACTTGCGATTCTGTGAACAGTCTTCTTTTCCACTTAAAAATTGGACTTTATAAATCACAATTGCGAGTTTGTATCTTCAAATTCTAAAAAAAAGTCAGAATTGCGAGATATAAACTCGCAATTGCAAGAAAAAAACGTTGCAATTCTGACTTTATTTCTCGCAATTGAGTTTATATCATGCAATACTGAGAAAAAAAGTCAGAATTGTGGCTTTATATCTTGCAATTCTGACTTTATAACTCTCAACTGAGTTTATATTTCACAGTTTTGACTTTATAACATGCAATTGCAAGTTCTTCAAGTCAGAATTGTCAAATATAAACTCGCAATTCTGAGAACAGTCTTCTTTTCCCCTCAAAATTGGATTTTATAACTCGCAACTGCGAGTTTATATCTTAAAATTCTGAGAAAAAAAGGTTAGAATTGCAAGAAAAATGCTGCAATTCTGACTTTATTTCTCTCAATTGAGTTTATACCTCAATTCTGAGAAAAATAGTCAGAATTGCAAATTTGTATCATGCATTTCTGAGAAAAAAAAAAAAAGTCAGAATTGCGAGATAAAAAGTTGCAATAACATTTTTACATTTTTTTACTCAGTGGCAGAAGCGGCTTCCATGCACAATGGTCTTCGACATGGATCTTCAAATTAAGCATAAACTAAACTAAGATAAGAACTTAATCTGTTTGATTTCAAATCAACTCAGGTGAGCTTTTATTATCATTTCACTGTATGTAGAGACATAAAAAGGAATGAAATGTCATGCCTCACAGGACCATAAAAACACACATATTACAAAACTCACAAATAAACTGCAATATTTTGCATTGCTGTTCGCCTGTATCTAACTTTCTAATTTAAGGCACTGTTTCCAGGCGGAAACAGACGGTACTCACACTGATGATGTTTCGAAAGTCTACCGCAGGTGCAGAACAATATATCACAGCGTGAAAGGACAGCAGGTGGGGCAGAGGGCAATCACATTTTCAGGTGTTTGCTCACCTGTACTCCTCCTGCGTGAACACAGGAATGATGGACGGCTGCAGGACAGTAATCTCCACTAGAGTCTTATTGGACTTCAACGGCTCCCCGTCATCGTAGGCAATAACTGCCAACTGTTTGGGAACAAGAGAAAATCAATTTTAAGATAAAACAAGGAAGACTAAGAACCAGCAGTGGGTCAAGTTCTGTCTGCACTGTCTTTGTTTTACTAGACAAGTCTCAAGAGTTTTGAAAGCTAGAGAGGGTATAGGTATTTCAAAAAAATAGATGAACATTCCATCCTTTTTTCTTTGTTCTTTCTCTGTTTGCAATGCCTTTTAAAAAATCTGTCTGTGAATGGGGCAAGAAAATTAAACTTCATTCAATATATTCTGTGAGACATTTACATGCCGTATACATGACACAAGTCTTATGCCTGCACAGTGGCCCTGTGAGTAAACCAAATGCACCAATTTATTGAGCTGTCAGGACCATGTTCCCATCCTGGTCCCCTCTTTCTCTCTTTCATTAATTTTCTGTCGTACTACATTGTGTTTACCAATAAAATAGCAAGAAAATTATCTTTTTCCCCCCTAATAATAAAAATATTTGTTATATGTTATATATGTTAATATTTATATATATATATATATATATATATATATATATATATATATATTTATTATTATGTTAACAAGAGATTTAAAATCTGTTTTCTTTTTGTATGACAATATCATCCCATATAAGACAAAAAATACTGTATAAAGTAAAACATTTCATATAAATCATTTTATATAATTAATACATTTAAAACTGAGCAAAGATAACTGTTTAATCTTATGCTTTCCTTGTACACCTCTTTTTCAGTGAGATGGGAGCAGATGAAGATTGTTAAGAGTACAAGAGACTTGAGAAGATGATGTTCAGCGTCCAAGAATGTGACTGTGCACATTGACTGATGTGCTGCTGCATCAACTGCTATGTGACTATTTTTTATAGATGTGTATATAAACATCTGATAAGGCAAGATCAGTGTGTTAAGAAATCTTGTCTGGAGAACCTATGGCCAGAAAAGCGTAAAACCTGCCCGAATTTGGACCACTATTAGGAATGAGTGTTTCTGAACTCACCGTCGAGTTTTGCTCAGAAAGCACTCTGATGTATCAGGCAGTGCAGCAATTTCATCTAAATCAATCTGTGAGACGCATAAAAATGATTGACGGGCCAGTTATGGCCTGCGGATTGCTAGTTGACAAGCCCAGTAGTAAGAAAAGATTGTTGTGCACTTACACTGAATTTAGTGTTAGGCTCCTCATTCAGATTGACCCTGGTGAGAACATTGCCAGAATTCTCTTCCACGTCGAAGATACTTGTGCTGTAAGGAAACTGCTCCAAATCCACTTTATAGTGAACTCGACTGGCCGCTGTACCCTGAAAGATAATAAACAAATATTAAAAAAAGAAATCAAAACTACCTTTTCCAACCCTATCAATATTTTGTATGAATATCAAAAATACAAAATAAAAAGATTTTCAGAAAGATGGAATGTGGTCATTATATAAGAAATAACTGACAATGACTGCTGAATTATTTGATGCACACTTGAGGAGATGCGAAGCATTAATTTTCAATAATGCAATAGTATTTTCGTGTTCCTTTTCAGTCAGTCACTTTGACGTTGTGTCAAAGTTCGACATTCATGCAACCCCTAGCGGCAGAACTTAACACAACGTTTCTGTTATTAGGGAACGAGGTTTATCATACATAACCGAGACGTTCCCTTTCAGTCAGTCACTCTGACGTTGTGTTGAAGTCCGACACTAGGGGTCACACTAGTGTCTGACTTCGACACATGGAAGTGACAGACTGAAATGGAATGACAGTGACCCTACGTAACCGAGACATTCCATTTCAGTCGTTTACTTCAACATTGTGCCGCTTCGTCACTGTGGCAAAGTGTGACACTTGGGGTTGCACTAGTGTCTGGCTTCAGCACAATATCTCCATTCCCTCTATCAAGGAATGAGGGTTACCATACATAACCGAGATGTTCCCTTTTAACCGGTCACTTCAACGTTGTCTCGAAGTCTGACACTAGGGTTCGCACTAGTGTCAGACTTCAACACAACATCTCCGTTCCCGCCATCGGGGAACGAGGGTTACCATATGTAACAAAGATGTTAATGTTCAGATGGTCACTTCAACGTTGTGTCAAAGTCTGACACTAGGGGTCACAGTAGTGTTGGACTTTGAGACAACGTCTCTGCATCAGGGAACGAGGACATTTTCTGTTCTGTTAAGGCTAAACATTAATTGGCTAAAGTTCACATACTACCAGACTTCACACTGTATACGCTGAGGGCACCAGGGTCTAGCTCATGCTGTATAGGCAGAAGTCGCTCTGAAAACAACAAATTCATTTAGAAATATGCACCGTAAATTATTTTTTAAGAGACACATGAGAAATGAAAATAATATGTGTGCTAAAATCGGCTCAAAATGTCAAATATGTTTGATATCCTCTGACCGGATGGAATCACAAACTGAAGCTAGAAAATAAATAAATAAATAAATAAATCTGTCAACTATAAATCAAGGCAAAAGATCTGTGCAGAACTTTGAAACATTGTAACAATTTGGAATCAACATGGACAAGAAATATAACACACTAATGCAGTTAAACCTGGAATTACTTGCAGTTGCGCAGTAGAAAAGTCACATGTTTGTGAACCAATCAGAATGAAGAATTCAATCCTTCAGTGGTATAAATCAAGATCTCAAGTCTACTAGGTGTTAAGCTGCAGGCATGTTTAAACCAAAATCTTTCAAGCAATGGTCAACTTAAATTCCTCCGCTGAGCCCTCTTAGTAGGATTCAAATAAATCTGACAGGCCCAATTTGTTCATTTTATTCTGTTCTTCTAAAGTCCTGCCTCCTGCTGTGAGTTTCATAAGTTATGAGTCTGTGAGATCCAAATGTGTAGCGTTGGCCTGGGGACAGAAGGGTTGGTAACCCTGCTGTGATGGAGATAATTACAAGGGTGATGCCGGTGAGAAATGGGGCCTGCGGGTGGGCCTGTCCTCGTGAGAATGTGCAAAAAACCCATCCATCCACCCACGGGTGGGACAGCACCACACATAGTGCCAGTCGGGGGATGCGTTTTGGTGTGAAATCAGACTACAAATGATTTTTCAGCTCACTCCTGTGTCTTCAGGGTGTATGGAGAGGATTGGGGTCATGGGGCGTTCGAAAGCACGAGGAGTTATGCCACACTGTGTTTTATCATACTAGCAGATCATTTACATTTCCTCGCTGCTCTTTTAAAATCCTGAGGAGTCTGATTAACATCATTCTCATTTCCTCATTTCCCCCTTTTTCTTCTGCATTCCTTTTGCTTTAATATTTTACGTCTTTTCAGTTTGAAGATACTGTGTAATTGCAAATATGATTGCATCATACTCAGAAAGAGTCAGCACCTTTTTTTTTTTTTTACAGTGTATTAAGGAAGGCGTGGCAAAGACGTATTTAATTCTGATTTATTTCTGTGTGGGTGAGGATGGCTAATGAATAAAACACGCTGATGGGCATGAGAAGATATCAGATGCCAGTATGAAGAGCCATCTGACAGATGCTCAGAGAATAGGGAAAAGTGGAGAGAGTTGCCAGAACCACACTGACAGACAGCAAAACAAACCTGGTCACCAGTGGGCTGAAGAGAAGTCGTAAATAAGAGCTGCTGTATTCGAAAAACAAAACTATTATGTGCCAGTACAAAATAACCCTTGAAAATGATGTTCACTGAATGATTGCTTAGAGGGAATGGAAAAAAAAAATGTTGAATCCATGTATTTAATTTGCCAAGAGAATATGCAAAAAGCCATCAACAAGATTGAAGTAATTTACAGTAATGCACTGCTTTGGATGTGGTCACTGTGATGATTTCCGCCTGAATATGTGCAAAAGGCTCTATCAGCCATGCATTAACTGGCTGGGAAGTAATAAGCTGTCAAATTAGCTTCAAAACATTTGCTCACTCAAAGATCACAATGTGAAATATTAATAGTGCTACTGTTAATTGCTTGATCTGCAAGAGGATAACAAAGTGCTTCACATAAGGGTCAAAAATGGCAAATTAGTATGTAACTCTAATTTACTCATAGATGCAATCTGTATGTTTTGAGCAAACAAATGGCAGGGCTGAATTATGGGTAGGGCCAGTGTTATGGGGCCTCAGAGTAGCCAGATGCCTTCAAAGCTTTAGGGTACATAGCCTGAGACTGCCAAAGAAAACTGAACCAGGGCTCTTGGCTCATAAACTGCAGGCTAACCATTAGGGCCCCCTCAGGCACCTCATCATGCAAGCTGACCAACAGGGCTCTTCTGCCCTTACATCATGAGCTGACCATTAGAGCTCCAGAGTCCCTGGACCCATCGCTTTGCTTTTACAGCATGAGCTGACCACTAGGTCTCCAGAGAACACCCCTCTGTGTATCCAGTGTGAGCTGAACACTAGAACCCCCAGGGGCTGGGGCACATTTGCGTATGGCACCTATAGCTCCTCAGAATATGCAGTGTGGGCTGACCAATAGGGCTCTCTTGGGCACTTCTTACAGCATTACAGTGTGATTTGATCACTAGAGTTCCAGTGGTCAAATCGTTGAAGGCTCCGTGAATAAGCAAGTATACCGAATGTACACAGAATATGAGATGGCCACTCAGGCGCCAGGACCACTGCACCCCTCCGTGTATACAATGTGAGCTGACCAGTCAGATTGGGCCCTTCTGCATATTCATAAGTCGCAGTAGGGCTCTAGGGCCCATAGGCCCGTTTACCTAAACAGCATAAGCTGTCCACTAGAGTTCCAGGGCCCCTGGTGCCCTCAGTATATGCAATGTGAGCTGACCACTAGGGCTCCTGGGAGCCTGAGCCCTACTGTGTATACAGTTTGAGCAGAACTTTAAGGTTTTTGAGATCTGTAGAATATACAATTCAAACTGACAATTACAGATCTAGGGCCACTGGGCCCTTCTGCCTATACAGAGTGAGTTGACCAATAGAGCTCCAGGTCCTTTGGGCCCCTACTGGGCGTTTCTGCCTTTACAGTAAGATCTGATCACTAGAGTTCAAAGGGCCCTGGGCCCTGCAGTGTATAAAGCATGACCATTCAGATTCTATGGACACTGGGCCTCTCAGTATATATAAAGTAAGCTGACCACTCAGGTTCCAGGGCGACTGGGCCCTTCAACGTACATCATGAGCTGACCACCAGGGCTCCTGGGGCCTTGGATCCTTCTGCATATCCATAATTTTGAGCTGACCACTAGGGCTCCTGGGCCCCTCAGAATATACACTGTGTGCTGATCAGTAGGGCTCTAGGGCCCATAGGCCCTTCTGCCTATATAGCTTGAGCTTACCACTAGAGCTCCAGGGCCCCTGGTGCCCTCAACGTATACAATGTGAGCTGACCACTAGGGCTCCTGGGAGTCTGAGCCCTATTGTGTATACAGTTTGAGCAGAACATGGGCTCTTTAGAATATACAGTGCAAACTGACAATTAGGGCTCTAGGACCCCTGGGCCCTTTTGCCTATACAGAGTGAACTGACCAGTAGAGCTTCGGGTCCTCTGGGTCCCAGAGAGCATACAATATGAGTGTTTGCTAATCAACAGGTCTCAAAGGCAACTGGGCATTGCTGCTTTTATAATGAGATCTAATCACTAGACTTCCAAGTGCCCTGGGCCCCTCAGTGTATAAAGCATGAGCTGACTATTCAGTTACCAGGAACACTGGGCCTCTCAGTATATAGAAATTGAGCTGACCACTCAGGTTCCAGGTCCACTGGGCCCTTCAGCATACAATGTGAGCTGCCTACCAGTGCTCCTGGGCCCTGGACCCTTTTGCATATCCATAACTTTGAGCTGACGACTAGGGATTCTAGGCCCCTCACAATATACACTGTGTGCTAAACAATAAGGGCCCCTAGACCCTTCTGCCCATAATGCATGAGCTGACCACTAGAGCTCCAGGAGGCCCTTCTGTGTATACAGTTTGAGCAGAACATTAAGGTTCCTGGGCTCCTCACAATATACAGTACAGACTGATAAGTAGGGCTCTAGTGCCCCTGGGCTTCTGCTTATACAGGATAAGCTGACTACTAGAGCTCCAGGTCCCCTGGGCCCTCAGTGCATTCAATATGACTATATGCTGACCAACAGGGCTCAAGGGCAACTGGGCACTTCTGCATTTACAGCGTGAGTTAGAGTTCCAGGGCCCCTGGCCCCCTCAGTGTATACAATATGAGCTGACCACTAGTGCTCCTGTACCCTTTTTGTATAGTGTGATCTGAACAATAGGGCCCCTGACTGTATACAGTGCAATCAGACAGTAGAGCTCTTGGGGCTCTGAGAATATACAGTGTGAGCTGATCAACAGCTGATCACTCCATGTCCCCTGGGTAAGTGCCCTGAGCCCTTCTTTGTAGTGTATACTGTGTGAACTGTGGAGATGGAAGCTGCTGTATGCTCAACAGCCTCTTGGGGCCATGGCCCAGCCCCAACAAATGCCGATTGCTTGTAGATGAGAGTGCTCTTTCAGGCTAGCCTGCAATCTCAGAAAGGTGTAGAGGTGGCATATGTCTTGGAAAACATGGCAAATGTGAAAAACAAACTAACTCAATCACCATCTGCTACAGAAAACCTCAGGGACAAGGGACACACAAATACACCTGCATCTGGACCAATGAGGGCCAACACAGGTACAAATTCAGGCTCGGACTAACACAACAGTAACAAATACACAGAACACACTATGAGGAGACACAATCCACTGAGGAGTACGTATACCCCGAAGCTTATGAAGGGGATCGCAATTAAAATCGTCCACAACAACACATGACTATCTGTAGAGCAAATCAGTCATATTAATGGTGAATTGTATTTCACTCTGGGATGCATAGTTTCATACCACTTCAGTGAATGATTACTGCACAAGCTGTTTATAGGATTTTGTTAATTGCGCATCACATTGAAAACATTATTAGGCAAGATGGTAAATTAGAATAGTAATTGAACTCTTGATACTGAAAGCCCAGTAGACTGTGATTACCCTGCCCTCATTAAGAAATGCGACTTTCTAATGACACCAACATTTCTGAATGCATAACGAGTAATCACAAGCAGCATAATCTTCGATTTATGAGAAAAAAAGAAACAGAAACACAGCTTAAAAAGAGAAAAGGACACTTTCTGATGCGAAGTCTTAGAAACTTTTTAATCAGGTTTTCATTGTGATGCTCCAATTCGATGCAACAAACTGATCGTATTTAAAAAATAAAGGGTTCCCCTTATTTTGACCTGAATTTCAATTTTTTTTTCCATTTGTTTATGATAAGGATTTTACACCTATTGCCAAAAAGTGTAACTATTTGTAATGTGACTGCAAATTCCTATTACCTTTACACATCTTACACATTTTTATGACTTTTCTAAGCCTAAAAATCACATTTATGAAATTCTCTGATATTTCCAGGTTTTCAGGACTACTGAAGCTCTGTAAAAAAGCAACCCAAAAGTCAGATTTCTGCATTTGTAACTGAGTGTGTGGAAGAGAAGATGCCAGTGAACACACTTTGCCAAATTACATCTGTGGATCATTTCAAGACGTTTCAGACTGAAAAATCGACATTAAGTTGTATTAAATCTGATTTATAGTCAAAAACAGGTCGGAATGGCCTGAAACGACACTGGAGTGTTTAGATACCAGAAGTTACATCTCAAATGACTGCTTTCAAGTAGCAAAGAATATTCTAAAAATGTCTAAAATGCATTACAAGTATAAAGCAATTCAAAACCGTGCCCTATATTCCTTAGTAGTGCTTTCCTGCCAAAATTGACCCATTGAAATGTCATTTATGGCAGGAACTGAGAGGTTGTGTAGCGTCTAGACTCTGACTCATGCTAAAAAAAAATAACTGGCATTCAAGAGCCACCATCTGCAACAAAATGCTTCAGCTCCTATGAATGATAACAGCTTTCTGCATGATCTGATACAGTGAAGAGGATAAGTATCCCTCAGTTTCAAAGACAGATAAACAGTGTCACTTGCACAAATTTACCTTGCCTCCGTGAATGCAATGCGATGACATTTCGCCACTGTGCCATTTATCAAAGCGCTCACTAATAAAGACCTCATGTATCGCTCAACTTGACATCGCAGTCAGAAATTCAATTTAGGTTTAGCGCCACAACAGATGTATGCTCAAATAATTATTTGTTCAAATCACTCATGTAGTCCCAGTGTTAAGTAGCTAACCACAAGCAGGAATGCTACTAACCCAACTTCATTTTTCAGTAGTGTGACAGCAGTTCAGGGTGACAAAATGTCACATTATATGGCATCAAATCAGAGCCACATTTTGCACAATGCTGTTGAGCAAGCAGAGACATATAATGGACTGGAGTATAAAAGTAACTTTGCGAACACAAAATAAAGTAGCTTCAATTTAACTATGTTTGCAGCTTGACTTCATTCTTTAATTATGAGCAGATTGTAGCTTAGCATGTAACAGTAGTTTATAGTTCTCTGATGAAAACAGAAATCTTTTTATTAGGCTACTGCAAAATAGCATTGTACAATGTGACAATTGCTTATTCTCATATGGATGTGGCAAACTAGACACCTCAAGCAGTGTTTTATACTGAAACTGATGACGTGCTAGCATGACTGTCAGGCTAAATTCAATTTCCAGTCGCAGCTGGGGCTGCTGGCCTGCTTTGCCCCTGACCAGTCTTGGCATGTGCGCTGAGTTATGGGCTGAATCGAGAAGCACAATTGATCTTTTTTGAGGTTGAGGTTACTGAGAAGGTGAGGGCACAGAGAAGCATTACATCTGCACACTACCACAAGAATATGCATTTGGATTGAAGGAGATAGAAAAAAAAAAGTATGAAAGAACAAGAGAGGGAAAGAGTGAAGCCAAACTGACAATAAAATGAAGCAAGGTTGTTTGTGTGGTTGCTAAATGGGATTTGTGGCAAAGTTATTATCTTTAATGAAAACAAGCAGTATATATTTTGTTAACTAAAATCTAAATATATATCATACATATTAATCATTTAATTAAATTCCAAACACTATCAGTGTGTGCCACCCAGTTCAACAGGAAGGGAGCATCTGATTGACGTACGACATGCATGTGATGTTTCAGGGAAAGTAATTCTGGAGGACAGGAAGCAGATCAGCTGCTCCTGGAAACTGAATTTGACCTGACAGTCATCAGTTGTTGTATAAAAAACCTACTGGGGGTTTGACAGATTCCAGCCACTAATTGTTCTCTGATACGGACCACCTGGGCTGGAAAAAAATCTTTAAAAATAAAAATAAAAATAAATGAATAAACAAATAATAAGTAATTCAATATAATGTAATGTTGTATAAAAAATAAAAAAAAAAATCAAAGCAAAGGGGAAAAACAAAACAAAACAGAAAACAATGCTAAAACTAAACTGAAACTACAACTTACGAGTAATTCAGTATAATGTGATGCTGTAAATAAAAAGCCATTAAAAAATAAAAAATAAAAAATCAGACATAAAAAAACAAAACAAAAAAATCTAAGCAAAGGGGAAAAACAAAAAATGATGCTAAAACTAAAAATTACAACTTAAGAGTAATTCAATATGATGTAATGTAAATAAAAAAAAAAAAACATTTAAAAAAAAACAAAAGTCAAAGATAAAAAAAAAAAAAAAAAACAAAGCGAAGGGGAAAAACAAAACTAAACAAAACAAACAAAATAGAAACAATGGTAAAACTAAACTGAAACTACAACTTGAGAGTAATTCAGTATAATGTGATGCTGTAAATAAAAAGCCATTAAAAAACAAACAAAAAAAACAAACAGACATAAAAAAACAAAACACAAAAAAATCTAAGCAAAGGGGAAAAACAAAAAATGATGCCAAAACTAAACAAATGACAACTTAAGAGTAATTCAATATGATGTAATGTAAATAAAAAAAAAAACTTTTAAAAACAAAACAAAAGTCAAAGATAAAAAACAAAACAACAACAACAACAACAACAACAACAAAAAAAAAAACAAAACAAGCGAAGGGGAAAACAAAACAAACAAAATAGAAAACAATGCTAAAACTAAACTGAAACTACAACTTGAGAGTAATTGAATGTGATGTGATGTTGTAAATAAAAAAGCCATTTAAAAACAAAACAAAACAAAAATCAAAGGAAAAAATAATCAAACAAAAAAAACAACAATAAAGTGCAACAAAAAAATCAAAGCAAAGGGGAACAACAAAACAAAACAAAAAACAAACAAAACTAAAAAACTAAAACTTAAGAGTAATTTAGTATGATGAGATGCTATAAATAAAAAGACATTTCAAAAAAATAAATAAATAAAAAATCAAAGCAAAAACAAAGGAGAAACAAGACAAGAAACCCCCACAAAATGCAACAAAAAAATCTAAGCAAAGGGAAAACAAAATAACAGAAAACAATGCTAAAACTAAATTGAAACTACAACTTAAGAGTAATTCAATATGATGTCATGTTGCGAATAAAAAAGCCATTTAAAAACAAAACAAACCAAAAAGCAAACAACAACAAACAATCAGACAAAAAAAAAAGGGGAAAAACAAAACCAGACAAACACAACAAAACAAAACAAAAAAATGATGCTAAAACTAAACTAAAACTACAACTTAAGGGTAAATTAATATGTGATGTAAATAAAAAGTCCATTTAAAAACAAAACAAAACAAAAATCACAGGAAAAACAAACAGACAAAAACAACACCAAACACAAATCAAAGCAAAGGGGAAAAACAAAACAAATCAGAAAACAATCCTAAAACTAAAGCGAAATTGAAAACCAAAATATAAAACATAATCACACACACACACATTGGTTCATGGGGACTCCATAGGTGTAATGGTTTTTCTACTGTACAAACTGTAATTTTTTTCCCCTACCCCTAAACCTACCTCTTACAGAAATCTTTCTGCCTTTTTAGAACACGTTTTAGACACTTTAGAAGTGTCCTCATAAACATGTTCACGTTGTATTACCTATGTCATTATATACATTTGTGTCCTCATAAACCATATATCCCTGTACAGGAAAACACATCTCCAATACTACAGTAGCCGAGGACTGTGGTTGTGTAAAATTCATGCCGTTGAATGAACCGTGTGAAGCTGGTTGTGTTTGTGTGCGATTGTGCCTGTGGAGGGTAGGCAGAGTTCTGGGGCTTTATGCTGGAGATGTGCCAGGTTGTTACTCACCAGTTGGGCTGGTGTAGCTGCCTCTTCAGTTAAACACACACACAGCTTTGAGTCTTTTGCTGATGTTTTTTTTTCTTCTTATCTTTGTTTTATTGTGCTTAGCCCTTTGAAGTCATGCCACACAGTACACATTTGCTCGTTGCACGACGCAGTGCAACAGACCTATTCACAGTCACATCAGGCAGCGACCAATAGAGAATGTCAATGACACTCAAGTCTAATCATTAGAGACTTGTTGCTACACTCGATGTGACATTTTGTAGAAAAAAGATCAAGGCGACTGTTTTCTTGTGAAGCATGACGTTTGACTATCGGCGTAAAATCTCATGTGCTCTTATTGATATTAAGCATCTGAGTAGGATTGATTTTTCAAACTTTCATTTCTTAAAGGAATAGCTTGTTGTTAGGAATAGTTAGTTGCAAAAAATGTACTATCAGGCCATCCAAGATGTAAATGAGTTTGTTTCATTATTGGAACGGAAATTTAGCATTGCATCACTTGCTCACCGATGGATCCTCAGTAGTAAATGGGTGCCATCAGAATGAGAGACCAAACAGCTGATAAAAACATTACAATAATCCACAAGTAATTCACATCACTCCAGTCCATCAATTAATTTCTTCTGAAGAGAAAAATTGCATGTTTGTAAGAAAAAAATCCATCATTAAGATCTTTTTAATTTTAAACTCTTGGATTATTGTGATTTTTTTTTAACAGCTGTTTGGACTCTCATTCTGACGGCACCCATTCACTGCAGGGATCCATTGGTAAGCAAGTGATGTAATACTAAATTTCTCCAAATCTATTGTGATAAAGAAATCAAGCCACATAATCAAGCCAACTCACCGGTGGGTCCAGGTCCTCAGCGTGTACGGTGGTCACTAGGGTCCCCTTGATTGCGTTGGGCGCCACCATTCCCCGATACAGCGTTTGACTGAACACTGGTGGGAAGTCGTTCATGTCCTGCCCAGACACAGAACATCAAACTCCGATTAGTGCCTCGACTTCTGCTCTCTTCGCCTGCCTTTACTCTTTTGCAAGTGTCAGACTGTGCGCTAGCTCAGGCCCCATTAGCTAGCCCCGAACACTAAAACACTAAGCAAAAATGGCATTTATTCAATAGTAGATCATGCAGTGCATTAAGGATGTGTCACAGTGCTAGGTGCCCGGGGACGTTTGGGGGAAAAAGTTGGGTGACACATAATTATAGCTGCTGAGAGAGCGCTAAAGGCAGATGAAAAGGTTACTACAGAGAATAATGAGGCAAAACTGAAAATGGGGTGTTAATATAGTGCAACAGCACAATATAGTGTTATTGGAGCTAAACAAAAATTTGATTCATTTTATCCATGTAGAAATTCATTTTTAACAATGACATATAAGCATTTTAAGACAGAAGTTCGGAAAAAAATGGTAAATCTAAGTATGTTTCTATCAATGATTTCAGGCCTCCAAAAATTCATCCAAAAATGACATTTTTTTTGGCAATTTTGGCTGAATATCATTGGTTGCAGAAATTTCAGTGCATTTCTAATCAGTTTTATTTATTTAAAGTAATAATAATAATACTGTTTTAACCATAATGGTGCAGTCACAATGAAATTTTGGTGATTTTTTTGTCTTTTGTCAATTATTCAAGATAGACAAAAAATGATATATGTTTCTCAATATGATTTCAAATTCATTATAACTGTTTAATGGCATTCCAGGGTAAGGCTAAAAGCAGCCAAATCTATGATTACAAACATGACCTCATCTAATTTTTAGGAAAGAACCAGACATGGGTGTCATGTAGGCTAATAGAATATTTAATTTAATTTAATGGGACTAAATTTGTATTTAACATGATTACAATTTATTAAAAAGAAAAAAGAAATTGATAATTATAGGTTCATTTCCACGGTTATTCAAATAGCGAATAAATTATATACAGAAAGCAACATTTTTTACTAACTTTGATCTATCGTGAGTTTAAGCACTGTCATAACAAACTAATTTATTGTTATAATCACTGAAGCTGTCCACACTGTGAAATTAATCTTTTACTTGCATTTTACATACATCTGCGCTTTGTTGTTTATGATGAAAGAATTCAAGAGTTGCATGCACTTAACAAAACTAATGAGTTTCGACGATGACTCATCTGAACGCATCTGATTGGCCATTGCATTCCTAAGCTCATCAAAATTCGGGAGATCGGTTAAAATGCAACACTGTAAAATTACCTTAAAAGAATGAACTTACAGTGTATGATGAGCATGAGCAGATCTTGATTTAATGATGCAATTGACACCATTCATTTTCACTTTATTAACAACAGACATAATATATTTAATTTGTTTGTGCAGGGGCATTTTTGTTCAATTTAGTGGCATTTTTTGCCCCAAGTCCTCTTGACCAGTGGAAGGCTAAGCTTTCCCCAGCCTTAAACACACTCCACCAGAAGTACTACATTACCCATAATTCTAAACAAATATCCACCAATGAGAGGAGTTGCTGTTCTAGAAATGACAAGCAGTGGAAAAAAGCTTAGCAGCAACCGTCCACTCCCCTAAAACATCACAAATAATGTAATTAAGCCTTACAGCACTCTAAAATAGCTAATATATTTCTGAATATTTCAATTTGTTGGTGTAAAAATAAATTGTTTTTATATTGTATTTTATTTAATGAATAGTTATATTGTACCATAATTTTCATATAGTGGACTCAACAGTGCAGTACTGACACCACGCACCATCATGTTATTTGCTTCTGAAACTTAATAATAAAATGTGGTTTAATGCACTAAAATTTTACTTAGAAAATGGATAGTTCCGGGCCTTGATTCTGACTGACTGAGTGGGGTTCAAAGCTGTTTTATTAAATTACTCTACAAACATACACCTTTGTTTCTGAAGAACTACATTGTTTGGTGGAAGAATAATGTTTTTATTAATATCATTACACTTTACTTGCTTTGTTTTATTTTGTGAAACCTTACTACGTAAATGGAAGCAGCTAAGGGGGTTCGTGCCTAACAACACCCCTTAGCTGTTACAAATTCACTGTAAACCACAGCTTCTGGGGGCTTATTGCTTTAGTTAATTTTAGTTTTAATTTTAGTTTTTTAACCCAAATGCTGGGTTCAGCCCGTTGGGTTGTTTTATTGGGTTATTTTTAATATTTTTACCCAGGTGCTGGGTTAATTTTTTTAACCCAAATGCTGGGTTCAATTTGTTGGGTCATTTTATTGGGTTGTTTTTATTATTATTATTTTTTTTACCCAGTTGCTGGGTGGTTTTTCTGTAACTAAGCTACTGGATAATTTTTATGCTGTTTTTTTTTTTTTTTCTACCCAACCGCTGGGTTGAGCCTGTCTCCGACGAAACAACCCAGCTGCTGAGTTAAAGTCAGAGCATGGGCTTTTTGAGTCCCCTACAGGACAGACTGGTTCTCAGTGCTGCCGATTTGATGCACTTCTTCAGCGAAATAAAGGTTTTTATACATTTTATTTCATTTATGAAGTCTTGAGTGTGCTGTAAATTATGTTATTTTACAACATAATGACAAGATGTCAGTCAGCTGTGTCAGGTTGTTTCGCAGGATGGAAAAGCATAAAACAAATTAATTTTATTCGTTACAGTACTGAGTTTAATTTAATTTGATGTTAAAATATGTTCTCTAATGTCAGTAATATTTGTTTGTGATCAGGTTTTGGAGTCAGTCATGACATCTTTCGGCTATGAGTGAAACGTCTGAAGTTCGCAGTTACCCCAGCACAAGAATTAGCGCTACTATGGTAAAAAGCAAATCCAGGGAACGGTTGAATACACTAAAATTAAAATGCTACTTTTAAATCTAACATTTTTATGTCTAAATGCTTGTCAAATGAGTTTAAATGTATGTAATATTGTAACTATGCAGTATTCACCCAAATAAATTAAATTTGTCTTGTATTCTGTTCATGTTTTCTTGCTTAATAATAAATGTTCATTTTCGATTATTGCTGTTGCCTCTAGTAATTCTGTGTGTGTGTGTTTTAAAAGTACTCGTTCATTTTAAATCAACAATATAATAATTTAAAACAATAGTTGACTTAAATAACAACCCAGCATATTTGATAAAATATTTAACCCAACCAGCTGGCTCAAAATAACCCAGCATGTGTTGTGTCCAATATTTTCCCAGCGCTGGGTTGCCGAAAAACCTAAGTTGGGTTGTTTTTAACCCAGCATTTTTTAGAGTCTACTACTACTACTACTAATAAAAAAATATAAATCAATATTTGTAATGTTGTAGACCTGTTTGGTTCATGGCTTACAGCTTTTTATACAATAATTTTAAATCTCTGTGCAGAAACTTCCAGGCGAAAGGCTGCTGAAAAAGTGGTTGCACACTTTGCGGAGGACCTTAACTTTTTCCACAAAGTTATATATGTGAAAGATACAACAAAGCGGAAAAGTGCGGTTGGCTCCTATGAATGCTGATGACACAGGTGATTCTGGGAGATGCGAGAGACGCAATGCGACCTAATACACTCAATAGAGCAGCCGTCTCCGAGTCCAAGGAGAGGCCAGGCGGGTTCAGGTATCCAAATTACACCTCCTTCCCCTGTCAATCCCCCACTCCTTCGTCCTTCCTGTAAGAATGCGCTTATTCAAGGATGTCCTTGAGTCCTGAGCACCGACTAATAAAACTTTGCTATTGCTCACATCCCCAAAATAAAAGGTCCTGAGGAAAGTACTTTGGAGTGAAATTGCTATTTTTTCCCTCTTATTTTCCAATCCCACACATCTCTGTGAGTCTTCTCCCACCCGGGATGAAAAATAAAATCCGTCAAGCCTTAAAGTAAATCTGCAAAGTGTAGTGAGTTCACGATGGTGATCTTAGTCGCACTGGGACCGTTTTCTCCATCAAGACGGCGCCTTGGGGCCCCTATCCCATCATAATCACTCTGATATCCCGAGTCTCCACGCATCAGGTAGCACATTCATTTCCACCGTTCACTTTTTCATTTTCCACAGCAACTAATTATCAATTAACCACACCGTGCACAGAAGGAAAATTAATAAATAATCCCAACACAGAAACAATTAGGGGTTCTTGGGAGACTGTAGAGAACGTAATAAGCTGTGTGTTTCCTTGCATGAAAATGCTTTTACTTAAACTCTTTTTCTTTGAAGCTGAAACCTATCAAACTGCAAGCAGTTTGGTAAATGAAATAAACAAAAATCCTAAACAACTGGCTAAATGTATAACTGTGTCCTGGCTCTCTTGTCGAAGCTTGACCAGAGAAGAATATACATCAAACATTTATATGAACAGGGGACGCTACTTTGAAATTTTGGGTTTACAAGCTATAAGCTAGTCATAATGGAGTTTAATTAGTTAAATTACCCTTTTAAACAAGTTGATACCTACACTAAGCGTTTATTCTTCATCTTATTAAATGCAAAACTAAATTATATAGATTTAGCAATCAAAGTTGTATTTATCTAGAACAAAGGATCTCAAATAGAATGCTAGAGGAGCTCAGACAGGGTGATAGTGTTTGAACTGATACATTTACACTGCAAACAAACTATACATTTCACTTCCATTCACTAAAATGAATCAGACCTACAATGTGTTATATGAGAGAGAGATGACAATATGACAGTAATGCTGTGTTTGAAACAGATTGTAACTATATAAATAAAATAAAATAAAATAAAATAAAATAAAATAAAATAAAATAAAATAAAATAGAAAATACACTGCTACTTATTGGGAAAAAAATGTAGCTTGTAATTTAGCTTACTTGTCTTACTTAATATATTATTTTTTATTTATTTATACAAATATCATGTGTGAATTGATAGCTATATATTTTTGTGAAACACAGAATAAATAAAATAAAATAAAATAAAATAAAATAAAAAAGTGTTTTTATTTAACCAAGTCTGAAATGAAAAATAAAGTTTCACTAATCCATGCGACCAATTTTTATGCGGGCGAACTGTGTGAAAATTTGTTGAACAATGGTAAATGTGATGCCACATTTACAGCTTATGATAGCATAAAGACATCAAATTACTATGAATGCTGAAATATGTTCTCAAAACTACATAAACGACAAAATAGTCACCAATATGTGTTTGTGACCATGTCATTTATGAATTCATTTGTGTCATGATTCAATTTCTCAGTCTAAGAATTGGTTCGCAGTTCCCTCGAACAAACAAAAGCAGCATTTCATTGAATAATGATTACAGTGACCTTAACCACCCCGGAAATACTGCACCCCCCAACGATCTCTTTTAGCCACTTAACTGACAGCATTTCCAGCGAGAGCTAATTGACATTCATCCAGTGTGTGGAATTTAATCTTCTGAGACTTTACAAATCAGCTGGTTACACAACAGAGGTCTTGTGGACCTAATGATCATTTCAGACATAATACAGTCTCTAGCTGTCAATGTCCACAGAGCTTAAGAGCGGCTACCGAGAAATCACAGGACGGCAATAGTTTTAGAATATCTCCAGTTTAGACCAGTAGGAATCTCCATGCTGGCCAAGTTAGTACATAATAGCTGCCCGGGGGCGTTACCAAAAATGCATTTGACTGACAAGACATGATTTTAAGAGGTTTGGTTGGGTACAAACAGATTAGTCAAGGAATTGAGGAACATAATTGAAACTCTTACCAATACAGTGACTGTAACGGAGGCCAACCCTGGAGGCATTTTGCTACTTCCGCCATCGACAGCCTCCACCACAAAGGTCCATGTTGTCCTATTCGGTAAGAGTTTCTCGAAATCAAGTGAGTGAAGCACCTTGAGCTCTCCAGTGAGAGGGTTCACAGCAAACAGTTCTCTGGCCTCCTCGGTCCTGATACGGTACGTGACGTTCGCGTCCAGATCGGGGTCCAGTGCCTGCGTGAGACAATCACACTTCGGATGAGTAATTCCAATCTCTGCATTAATTAAACTCTTCAACTTTCTCTGAATAAACCAAATGACCGGGTTACATTAATGATTGAAACAAATCCTGTAGTGACCCTGAAGCGATGAGTAAATTAGAAAGATGCTTCACTCGCAGCCAGGCACTGAGCTGTGGGAACTCACAAATTATCCATTACGGCAAACTGAACAACATCCCGAGAGGACTCGGGCCTTTGGATGGTATTGTAAGGCACTGTGTAGCTGCTAAGGTCTTATAACACAGTGGTTCTCAACTAGTGGGTCACGATCCCAAAAATGGGCCGCAGGTCTTTTCTAAAGGAGTCATTGCCAGCAGCTAAAAACAATGCCAAATGCAAATGATATTGTGATTAACCATATAATCTAACCAAGCCTCAATGGAAAATTATGCTTAGGGCAACATTTCTGCAAAACATTACATTACGTCATGCATGTTTCACAACACTTTCAAAGTCAAATGTCTTGCGAGTGGCTCTAAAAATGCATTCAGGTTCTAGCAACATTTTATTAAAGGAACATTCCACTTTTTTTTGAAAATAGGCTCAGTGTCCAACTCCCCTAGAGTTAAACAGTTAAGTTTTACCGTTTTCTAATCCATTCAGCTGATTTCCGGGTCTGGCGGTAGCACTTTTAGCTTAGCATAGATCATTGAATCTGATTAGACCGTTAGCAAAAATGACCATATATAATGACAATATTTTTCCTATTTAAAACTTGACTCTTCTGTAGTTACATTGTGTACAAAGACGGACAAAAAATGAAAAGTTGCAATTTTCTAGGTTGATACGGCTAGGAACTATACTCTCATTTCGGTGTAATAATCAAGGAATTTTGCTGCCGTACCATGGGTGCAGCAGGCGCAAAATGAGACGCCGAAATGAGAGTGCTACTGCTGGACCCAGAGACCGGCTAAATGGATTCGAAAACGGTACAACTCAACTGTTTAACTCTAGGGCAGTTGGAGCCTAAATGAGCCTATTTTCAAAAAAGTGTTCCTTTAAGTTGGTTGTTGTACGTATTGTGTCAGTTCACCAACGAACCATCTATTTAGTGGCTGAAATGGCGTTTGAAAATAGTATACCACCTACACTAAACCCTAACAGATAGTGTTAACAAAAGCAAACGTGAGAGAAAAATGCATTTGCACAAGCAATCATAGTATTTTAGCTTGTTTCTACAAATCTTCTGTCTCTTTCATGTTTAACAGGACACCACATTGCAAGTGTAATGGTGTACCGGGTGCGCTACCAAGCAATTTTACATTAAAAAGGCCTTACCTATAGAAATTGTGAGAAGCAAATGTCAAAATGTATTAGTTTACAAATCATGTGCTTTGAGGTCATAATATTGTGAAGGAACCACATGAAAAACAGGTGTTTTAATCGACTGTCTGCTCCTGTAGTCATAATCTGTTTGAAAACTGGAATAAAAGTTTGTTTTACTGCCACTTGTGCTTCGTGGAGTTTTGCGAAAATGTAGGTAGAGGCAAACCAACATTAAAAAAAAAAGAAAAAGAAATGTTTATTCATTTTAAAATATAAACAAATAAACTGTATATTCTCAATAAGATCTATAACATACATTTAGAAAATACATTCTTTAAAATGAAATACAAGCATTTTTCTTTGTCAGTTCATCATAACGCATTAACTGAATTTAGGTTCGTTAAAAAAAAAATTGTTTTATAAAAAGATGCATTTAAATAACATCTTTTAAGAAGATTACAAATATGCTATGGATTTTCCCTAAGGGCCTCTCAGTAAGTCAAGTTAACAAGCTGCATATTCCAAATAAATTAACCAGCCAAGAACTCCTTTACAAATGTAAAACATGTCTGACTTGTCAAGTTAAGACATAACATTAGCAAAGAAATGTTTTCCAGAGGCTAATTTCATGGAGTCATGTTTTTGATCTGGTTATGTTTGATGTGTTGAATATGCATGTGGTATGTGTGTACGTGTGCACGTGTGCGCATGTGTGTAACTTACACTGATATTGAGGATGATCATGCCCACTGGGCTGTTTTCTGGCAGTGTGACGTGATACGCAGGCTGGGAGAAGGCTGGGCTGTTGTCATCCACGTCCAGCACTTTGATGGAGAGTGTGACGGTGGTCCGGCGAGGGTCTTTGGCCCCATCCGAAGCCTGCACGACCAAATCATACTGAGCCCGTTCCTCACGGTCCAGAGGCACAGCTGTGAAGATGCTGCCATCAGTGCTGATCCTGAAGAGATCTGTGTGACTGACCAGTCGGTAACGAACTTGTCCGTTAACACCCAGGTCCAGATCAGTGGCCTGGATGAGAACACACACACAAATACAAGCATATTTACATTGATATTTGAAAGAAGACATACACTACATAGACAAAAATAGAATGTGGATACGTGACAAATACACTCATGTGCTTGCTCGGCATTTAATTTTAAAACTGACTTGAATTGTACTAAACTCTTCTAGTTGTTCATGATTATTCGATTATGACTTTTTCTTTTAGTAATTATTATAAAGAGACTGTTGTAAGGATTTAATATAATTTTTACAATTTGCACTGAATTTTGTTTTAACGATGTGATTTAAAAAATACAGTAAAAACAGTAATATTGTGAAATATTATTAAAAACATCTGAATATATTATGTATGTGACCCTGGACCATAGTAAGTAGTAAGTGTCAAGGGTATATTTGTTGCAATAGCCAACAACACATGGTATGATGATGGATTTTTCTTTGAGGATATTAGGTAGTTCATGTTCCATGAAGATATTTTGTAAATTTCCTACCATAAACATATCAAAACCTAATTTTTAATTAGTAATATGCATTGCTAAGAACTTCATTTGGACAAGTTTAAAGGCGATTTTCTCAATATTTATTTATTTATTTTTTGCACGCTTAGAATTTTTTGCACGCTTAGAATCCAAATGTTCAAAAAAAAATAACATATTGTCCTATCCTAAAAAAAACATACATCAATGGAAACCTTATTTATTCAGCTGATGATATATAAATCTGAATTTAAAAAATACCCTTATGACTGGTTTTGTGGTTCAGGGTCACATAAATATTATAGAATATTATTTTATATTACATTGTCCTTGTAAATTCTTATTTATTCTTATTTCTTATTTCATTGTCACATGGTCCTTGAGAAATGATTATAATATAATTTCTACAACACTGTAAATTAGTTAATATTACAAACAGACATTAATTAAATGATTAGTGTTACAAAGTTACATTAGTTAATATAACAAACATGAACTAGCAATAAACAATAAAATATTACATTAATAACAGATTGAGATTATTAAATGCTGCAAAAATGTTCATTGTTGGTTCATGATACCCTGAAAGGAGAAGTCCACTTCAACTTCCATTTTGGAAGTTCAAAATCGGGGCACCATATCAGTCCATTATATGGAGAAAAATTTACGACTTTACGACTGAAGAAAGACATTGACATCTTGGATGACAAGGGGGTGAGTACATTATATGTGAATCTTTGTTTTGGAAGTGAACTTCTCCTTTAATAACTAATGTAAATTTTTTAATCAACATGAATTGAACTTTGCTGTAAAGGGTTATTGAAATTCCCATGGCTTTCCCATTACAATTTTATTTATATATATTATTTTTCTTCAGGTTTTCCATAACTGTGGGATCCCTGCCCCACACAGAGAGAAATAACCTGTCCATATGGCTGTGAAAACATAACCTTACTTTATAATTTCAACACGTCACCACATGGAGCCACCGAACCACACACACCCTTAGAGACACCTGCTTAATCAGCAGGGTGATGAGACAATCAACAAAAACACCAGCAAGATTTGTGACTCCCTGCAGTGGTGCAGACAGGTGCACGATGTTGTTCTTTGACATTCTCATGGCAATTATCCCCACTCAACTCACAGACACCGATAAAAAGTCATACTAAATCATAACGGTACAGGAATAGTTCACCCAGTAATGAAAATTGCCACTGTTTATTCACCCGCATGCCATTTTTAAATCTATATGACAAGCTTTTAAGCTTCAAAAAGGATGGAAAAGGATGCAAAAGACCATAAAATTAGTCCATGACTCATTTCTGTTATTTCCATACATTGTATGGAAAATAGCAGCTAGGATTTTCCTCAAAGTCTTTTCTTTTCTGATTCATGAAAGAAAAAAAGTCTCACGGGATGACCTGGGAATAACAAATGGACCATCAATAAAGCGTCTCTTCCCCTCTGTGGCCTCTCAAGTTTTTTCCATTTAGACAGGCCTTAAATATCAGATTTAATGGCATCAAGCAAACTCCCAACTGTGTTATCCGCTTCTTATCCGTTCAGCACTTGTGCATGAAAGCACCTCATTGACACTCAGGCAAAGTGCTTTTGCTTTTTTTTTCTGATAAGCCCTGAAACAAAGCATTCCAAGACTGGCTGCTATAAATTTTACAGATGTAGATAGAGCGAACGGTGTCCTTCGCCAAAGGGTCGGGACTAAACTCATTTAATACCGCCAGAGCTAAAACACCAAAGTCAATGACAGACTCAACCCTTTGACAGGTCTTTGAAGAGGCACATTTTCTATGTTTAAAGAAACAGAATCCGAAAAATCAAGCTCTATGATATGTATTAGCAAAGGGATAAAAGCTTGCTTCAAATGTTC
The DNA here is from genome assembly GCF_022985175.1 of Labeo rohita. NCBI lineage: Eukaryota > Metazoa > Chordata > Actinopteri > Cypriniformes > Cyprinidae > Labeo > Labeo rohita. The sequence goes on along the minus strand of NC_066880.1, from coordinate 25,637,348 downwards.
CTTTATTCCAGTGAGTTACAGTGATGTCTTAATAATTTGAGGTGTTTCGTATATAATTACAAGATAAATGCTTACAGAAAATGTCAGCAACACAGTTCAGAGAAAGTTTTAGCATGAAGCAAACTGAAGCAATGGTGACAGCGTGCTTTCTAAAGCCCACCAAGCTTGTCAAAAGTAACAGTGAAAAGTTCGGGACGTGACTTGTTTCTTCAAATGAAGCCAGTCCAGAATAATACTAAAAAGACACTTATTATGGTAACTGAAAAGCCTTTAACAGCTCACAGCAGTGTGATTGCTATGAATAAAAGTGCTATGTTTTCAGTATTAACATACTTTCTCAAATCCCAGTTGAATATGCTAAGAAAACTGTAAGTAAACCATGTATCAGCTGGTTTCACAGGTAGCGTTTCATTAACTGTTTTATACACCTGGTTCTGCAAATGCTTTCATAAACTGGTTTTATTATCATTTAATATAAGAACGTTGAGTCACTGATGCATTTTATTTGCAGAATAGTAAATGTTTATCATTAACTGTGTATGTCTCCATCACATTTGCATGAAATGATACATCCACATCTCTGCGAAATCAGTATTCTCAATTTTCACAAGCTCACACTAAACATCAATTGTCATTCTGTACACTTCAAGTAGGAAGTTGAAACTGATAACTTAATTATCCGGCAGCGATATGGGCAAAAAAAACTAAAACAGATGGTGCTAAAATTGCTGTAAGTAAGAATAACAGATAACAACTTTCCAAAATGAAAAAAAAAAAAAAAATAGAAGAATTTTTTTTAGAGGTTTTTTTTTTAATTATTAATAATTTTTTATTTAATTTTTATAAAATAAAATTATTAATGGATCAAATAGAAAATATTTCTGTTTAATTTTTTTTTATAATGATTAATTGTTTTTTTTTTTTTAATTATTGAATATATATATATAAAAAACAAATAAGAATAAAAAAAAACTTAAACAGAAATATTTTTTTATTTGATGTATAGATGTATAGGTTTCTATGTAAGTACTGGTACTTCTGATTGGGCTGAGGGTGGTATTTTAGCGAGTTTGAAGAAAAAGCATTCGATGGATGTATAATATGTGTCAAGAGCATTCACTCAGTATCATTATTTCATTTTTGACCGAGATGGCTTTTAGCTGGTTTTGCATCTGAACTCTTCATATATAGATGGATGGATAACAGTAAAGAAAAAAGGAAAATAGAGAAATTATTATTATTAGTAGTATTAATAGCCATAAACGTTTTATTTAAAAAGACATCATTGATACGCAGCTGAACTTCACACAAGCCTAGTACCTTTATTTATGGGCTGTTAGCTATGTTATCTTTAAGGTCAAGAAGTCTTATTCTTTTATTTGCTGCACTAAATGAATATCATTATTTTGGTTATTTGGAAACATTTAGGTTAACTGCCGTCTGAAAACAAGGCACAAAAAAAATGGTAGGAACACAAACACGAAATAAAGATAGCATTATGGAGATGGCAGAACTTCCTGTGCGTTCTTTATCGCATGCTAAGGTAAGCAAAAGCCGGTAATGAAAGCATTCATCTTCTCAGTAATCAATCGAAAGTTAATTAAACTTGAATATAGGGCACAGCAGAAATGCCAAACGATGCTTGCTCATGTTTGGACGCACGTTGCGATGTCTTGTAAAAACACAGTAGGAGGTGATAAAGAATGCAAATTTTTAATTAACATTGTGATTTTTAATAGAGTAGCATGCTGAAATGTGTGTTCTTACATATCTCACTAGTCTCTGTAAAATATAAATCTGACAACATGCCACTATTGTTTCACAAAACAAAAGACTTGCGCTGAAAACCACATGAAATTAGTGAAACAAACTAACCTGGCTGTGTGCCCACTAGCCAATTATCAGAAACTTTGCGATTTTGTTCAAGGCATTTCACTTAAAATGCTTCCAAATTCAGGCATCACAAAACAGGGAACACTAAAGCACTTTGAAATTCGTTTTCAAAAGTTTTCAGCCCCCAAAACACAGTTGTCATGGACATGAACATTCAAAACACATTAAAAAAAAGTTTTTGGTTTTTGGCCATTTTTAGTTTTAGTCTTTTAAACACTAAGTCCCATTTTTTTCTAGTTGAATATACTTGGAAAAACTTCAGAATACCCAAATTAGTGGGCTGTGAAAGGCGTTTCACATTGACTTTAAGAAGGATGATTGCATTATCAGGCAAATAATGGCAGAAAGACAAGTTCTCACTATGTTTTCTAATTAGCAGTCATACTTCACACTAATTTGTAGCGCCTCTGATAACAACAGTTGCCCACTTATTTGTCTCACTTCTGCTCTGAGTTGAAATCATTACGAGGCGTATTGACGGAATGCAGACAAGTGCATCAAAAAGAAGGCCGGCAGAAAATTAAGGTGTCTGCTTCAGCCCACATCAAAATGGCAAGTACACAAGTTCATAAAAAGCTTTTTGATGAAAAACAAGCACAAGAATATGGACAGCATGTCAACACAAGAGTTTTCCAACTGCACACAATGAGACGAGACTCTCTGGCCTGAACTTAACCGACTTCAAACAAGTTTAAATTTCCCATGCTGTGGCGTATTTGGAGTCATTTGAAATGAGCACGCCGGCCAGGTGTAATATCAGCAGTGATGCAGGCTCTGCTGTGATAGCGCTGATAGAGCTCTGTGGGCATTTCTCTAATGACATGGAAACCTCTGCTGCTCCACGTTAGCCGTAGGGGATGTTTAGCTAGCGTTGAGCCTTGGACCATATCCAATGTGCCTCGCTGGGAGACGTGTCAGGAGCTCCAAATGAATTCAGGACAAGTGAGGGTTTGTAAATGAAGCTTGTCGTACTGCGGTGTGTACACAAATATCACCTTGTCAAGAGGTGAACAATTAGCAAAAGCACTGGCGTTGTAACACAATGTTATATACATACAAGCATGGGGATTTTGCTATACTGTGCAAATGTCAGTGACTTTTTCACCTTAATTACATGTGAGAAACAGGGAGCAAAATATGGAGTGGATGTGTAACAATTCTAGTTGTGAAAGTGAGTTCAGAGTCTATACTGAATGTGAAGCCAAAAAAAGATTCTATCTTTATATTCTTTTGCAGGCTGCATGCAAAACCTAACCAGAGCAGTGTAGTCTGATTCACAAACAAATGGCTCTAATGAGCTGTTTCTTTTTAAAGAGTCAAACATACAGCTTAACCATACAGTTCAGAGACTATACTGAATGTGAAGCAATAAAATGATTCTGTCTTTATCGTGAGTTATTTTGCAGGTTGCATGCAAAAACACACACAAACAGTGTTTTCTGATTCACAAACGAATGGCTCTAATGAGCTGATTCTTTTCAAAGAAACATACTGTACAGCTTAACCACACAGTTCAATTCATAAAAATAGCCATGAATCACATGTACCTTTTCTATGTTCTATCAAAATGTTCTATTACATTGTAAACAGAGCCAAATGAATCAAAATAAATCAACATTGGATTCTATATCATTACCCAACCTGTTTTAAATAGTTCTCTAAGCGGACATGGTGATGGAAAAAATATGAGATGGGAGGAAATCTACTTTTGCATTGTCTTGCTCTCCTGAGAAACTTACGTTCTTTGCAAGACATTTGCATTCTTTCGCAAACGTATTGCACTCTCCTGAGAAACGCCGTGTTCGTTCAGAAGAGCACTAAAAAGTTTCTCAGGGGAACGCAATTGTTTTGTGAGCAAGCACAACGTTTCTCGGGGGGACGCAAATGTTTTGTGAGAGAATGCATACTGCATATATTTTTTTTCTCCCATCTCATTTTATGTACCATCACCATGCCCCTTAAGGGGTTAGTTTTGTCTCTTTTATTTATTTATTTATTTATTTATATTATGACAACTCCCTGAAGATTCTAGCATGGTAATGCATATGACAACGTTAATGTATTTGTTTTTGGCGGAATAGACATGCTATCCTGCTGAATTGTTGCTGTTGTTGTAGATTATTGCTGCTGCCAATAGAGTGCTGTGAGTATTTAAAACATACTGCTGCTGCACAAATTGCATATATAATAAGCTGTTGCAAATCTACTATATACAGGTGGAGCTGGGGAGGTGGAGGGTTTCAGAATAACTCTGAAACCTAAATGTTCTAGTAGATGCTAACCAGCCATTTAAATGTAAAGCAGCAAGCTTATTGGCTGCATATGCAACATGAAATGCTGAATATATCATCAGTTCGCATTAACGACCCATCAGCCTGAGCCATCTAGAGTTTCATGACAGAAGTTGGCATTTATTTGTTTATTTTTAACGTAAGTGTTACATAACTCTATCTTTTAGAAAACATTTACTTCACTAGATAAATAAATAAACTTTCAGCTAATATATTACTACATACAGTTGTGCTCATAAATTTACATACCCCTTGGCAACACAATGCATTAAGAGCCAGGGGGTGTAAATTTTTGAACAGGATGATGTACATTTTTCTTATTTTGTTTACAGATTTTTTTTTTTTTTTTAATTTAGTATTGCGCTTCAGAAGCTGCATAAATATATGCATGTCTCCACAAATATTTAAGACAATATAAGTACAATTCACCCCGATCATCCAATACACTCCCCGGCTCTTAATGCATTGTGTTGCTTTCTTGAGCATCAGTTAATGTTTTCATCTTTTGTAATAGTTATGTATGAGTCCCTCAATTGTTGTCAGTGTGAAAGGATGGATATTAAAATCATACATTCACTTCTGGAAAGGGTTTAAATATGCAGATGTTGCTGGAAAACAAGAATGTGCAGGAGCTGGAGGATTTTTCTGAAGAACAGCAGGCAGCTGAACTGCTTAGAGCCAAAAAGGGACTCATGAACAACGATCACAAAACAAAAAAACAATTGTGGCTCATCCAGGAAACAACACAAAGTATTATGATTTAAGGGTATGTAAACTTTTAAACAGGGTCAATTTTATAAAATCAGATATTATTTTGTCTCGTGGAGTATGTATAAACATCTGTTATGTAAAATAGATGATTCAGAACAACATGCAATTTTCATGATCCCTCTTATTTTGTTAAAATAATTATCATTTTGCGTATTCTGCAAGGGATATGTAAACTTATGAGCACAACTGTATATAATGTGCATTGCGTGATGTAGTTCCCTAGAACAGAGGAATCAAAAGCTGTGGAAAATGACGCCTGCCCATCTCATGAGGTCTGACATATATTTATCTGATGCAAAGTAGACATATTTAAGGAACACTCTGCTAATAAACAGTCTGCCAGCATTAGCCTGTGATTATTCTGATGACAAAGTGCGGCTCTATTAATCTAGACCACTAATTACAACTCTTCGCAGCTTAACAGAGCCCAACAAAGCTGCTCATTACAGGACGTCCCCGAAGGTAACAAATTATTTAAATTACATTTCTTTAATTGGAAAATCATAAACAGTGGAGCGGGCAGGGACTTTGGCGGGTGTGCTGCGGGTGTATGCCAGCTGGGCGAGCGATGGGGAGAGAGTGAGATGAGGGCTCAAGAGGGCAGAGAAAGACACTCCAGCTGCTGGCGTCACGCCCATGCCCCAGCAGGCACTGATTAACACCGGTCATTTGAGACCACGCAAGGGATTGAAATCCTCAAATAGAACTGTACAAAAGAACAGTTAAGCTCAGTGCAAGTTACTATGATGGATTTAAAGGAACGGGCACACGATTTGAGATTTTGTGACTGTAACATAAATAGTTTGGGAGGAATCACATGCAGTACTGAATTACTCAGGGTTAGAGGATTGTTTGAATCCCCAACCTTAAAGGAGAAGTTCACATCCAGACTAAAAATTTACAGATAATTTACTCACCCTCCAAGATGTTCATGTATTTCTTTCTTCAGTCATAAAGAAATTATGTTTTTGAGGAAAACATTTCAGGATTTTTCTCCATATAATGGACTTCTGTGGTGCCCTTGAGTTTGAACTTCCAAAATGCAGTTTAAATGCAGCTTCAAAGGGTTGAAGTTGGAGGAGAAAATGAGATGGGATGTGCGCTAGACCAGACCCTTCTTTCTTGGTTGGGACCATTTAGAGCCCTTTGAAGCTACATTTAAACTGCATTTTAGAAGTTCAAACTTGGGGGCACCATAGAAGTCCATTATATGGAAAACATTCCTGAAATGTTTTCCTCAAAAACATAATTTCTTTACGAATGAAGAAAGAAAGTTCTTCAGTCGTGAAGAACTTCTCCTTTAAATATGAGCAATAGTACTAGTGGTTCTTCATACAAATGGCTCAAATGCTCCATATTTACGAGCAGGTCGTATCTTAAAGGAGAAGTCCACTTCCAGAACAACAATTTACAAATAATTTACTCACCCCCTTGTCATCCAAGATGTTCATGTCTTTCTGTCTTCAGTTGTAAAGAAATTATGTTTTTTGAGGAAAGCATTTCAGGATTTTTCTGCATATAATGGACTTCATTGGTGCCCCAAATTTGAACTTCCAAAACGCAGTTTAAATGCAGCTTCAAAGCGCTCTAAACGATCCCAGCCGAGGAAGAAGGGTCTTATCTAGCGAAACGATTGGTCATTGTTTTTGAAAAATAAAAATTTGTATACTTTTTAAACACAAAAGCTTGTATAGCACAGGCTCTGTGATGTGTGTCCACAGGTCATTCTTTAACAATCTTTAATGTGACTCAGGAAGAACGAGTTGTCTCGGGGAGTGATTCGTTCAGTCGTGCATGCGCAACATCCTATTAGGTTCTGTACTGGAATTATTTCACCTGTTTTGAGTCGTTCGTTCATCTTATGGGGCTGTCACATAATGCTGCATAATGCTGATTTTGCTAAAATAAATCAAATGACTCGAGAAAAGATTCGTCCATTTTGCTGAATGAGACTCAAAGGTCTGAGTCAGTAAAATGATCTGAACTTCCCATCACTACTATGAATCACGTCTTCGAATCACCACAAGTTCATCGTCAGTGTACTCCAACTCAAAAAGGTAGAGAAAAACCACAGTTTCTTTAGGCAATGGTCAATTTTGAGATTTTGCTTCCAAAACTTGTCTTCTTTCAGAATAATGAAAAGAACAGTCAAAGTATACATTTGAGTATTTATTTTATTCAACTGCATCTATTTGCATCTGTAGATTTTAATTATAATACATATATTACATACTTTTTTTGTCATGAGTCAGAAATCACTTCAATAGCACTTACATACACCTACAGGTTTATTTTTAACCATATTCTGAAAGCTTTTTAAAGCTTAATTAGCATTTTACTCCTAAAAACATAGTGAAAATCCATCCATCCATCCATTTATTTGGCTATTGAAAATACATTTCTGATTATGGATTCATATAAAGAGATAGTCAAAATCCCCTCAGTAAAATTTTTTACTGTTATTTACTTTTTTTTTCAATGCTCAGATTTTGGTCTGGAAATTTATGCAAATTATTGCAGATTTAATTAGAAAATGCCTCATTTGCATATTTTAAAAAACTTTTCCCGAAAACTTGTGACATAAAACAACTGTCTTAATGTACTGGGATTAATTAACTGGGGAAAGTATGGTGATATAACTAATATGATTAGTTATTCATAACAACCTTTTCACCTATAGTGTCTTGCCTATTGCAGTCACTTTTCCCCTTGTTATGTGAATTATTCAACTTCAACAGGAACCCATGCAAATGGGAATTTTGCATTAGGGCAAAATATTTCCCAAAACAGATTTTGCATCTTTTTTGCCCTTGTAATTTGCCAAAATGTGACTACAACTTCAGTCTGCAGAAAGATTTTCACAGAATTGGAATGCTGCCATTCAGAAACTTGTACACTGTCTTCTGCCTCTTGCATTTGTTAATTATTTTGGTTAATTTGATTATGCCTTCAGGTCCCCAGTTTATTATTCTCATCTCTAACACTTTTCATCCAAACTCCTCTGAAATCATATAACAGCTTAGATAGTGATTCTTAGTAAATAATAATGTAAATGACCGTCTGTGTCTTGCAAAATATGCAATATTACTTTTATGGTGCTTTTGTGTCTTTTCTGAAATTATAACAATTAAATTAAATTGCAATTCAATTTCTTTCTGTTTCCGTCATGTGGGTTTGCAAGCAACATGAGGGTGGAAAAATGACTCAGAATGTTCATTCTGGGTGAATGACTCCTTTAAGTCAACAATAAGAAATTAGAGGTCAAAAAAGAGTAACCAGAAAGTTACACTCTTAAACTCTGAAGTGTAAACTTCATGATTTCCATCTGAGGTGACTCCAGAGGGCAGAAAGCAGATGCAGAGCAAACAGTTTACAGATCAAACAGCGAGGAGAACAAGTAGAAAGAATTGTGAATGTGGTTGGGGGCTTACCTTTACTTGACCCACAAAAGCATTTGCCTCTTCCTCTTGAACTGTGAGATTAAGGGGCAGCAGAGGATCGAACTCAGGGTCATTATCATTGACATCAGTCACCACAATATTCACTGTAGCGGTTGAGGTCTGAAAGCAAGAAACCTTCAGGTTACTTCAATCATTACACGGACATCTCTAAATAAAAACTTTCCTCAGTTTCAGTCAGTAATCTAAAGACATCAACAAATCTGAAGCACGAACCTTGAGGCCTCTGTGTGATTTTGTCTGGTAACGGACTGTCTTGGCTTTCATAAACAATTATCAATTTCCGCTGATTAATTTTCACAGAACTTGCGAAATTACTAACATATTTGCGTTCATCATCAAGCTATGAATAGGGTCTAATGAAAAATATCCACAGCTGTTGAGCAGATTAGTGTTTCAGAGTATAGATGGCCTCAACAAAATTGATGGCTGCAGCCAAATTAGCATGCTGGCAGAGAGAATTCCGTCTACTCACTAACAACAATTAACACTTAATCTACATTTCAAATAATTCACATTTTGAAAGATGAGGAATGGAAACATAACATTTCAACATTCATACACACACAGCAAACATACAATAAGCATAGCGCTACTGTTACACATTTATTATGCAAACATAGTATATTTTATGGGAACATTGAATATGAATCTATGTAAAGCTGCAATAAAAACATAATGTGTGACCCTGAACCACAAAACCAGTCATAAGCGTCCATTTTTTTTTTTAATTGAGATTTGTACGTCACCTGAAAGCTGAATAAAGACACGTTCCATTAATGTGTAGCTTGTCAGGATAGACACTATTTGGGATACAACTATGTGAAAATCTGGATTCTGAAGAGCAAAAAATAAATAAAAGTACATAAAATAAAAAACTTGAGAAAACTGCCAGATTCTCCAAACAGTTCTTAGCAATGCATATTACTAATCAAAAAGTAAGTTTTGATATATTTATGGTAGGGAATTTACAAAATATTTTAATGGAACATGATCTTTACTTAATATCCTAATGATTTTTGGCATAAAAGAAAAATTAATAATTCTGACCCATACAATTATTGTTGGCTATTGCAACAAATACAAAAAACCTGTGCTACTTAAGACTGGTTTTGTGGTCCAGGGTCACATATATTGTATGTAGAAAATTAAGCATTGCAAGAAATACTAACATGGTATATATATCAGAGGTTGCGCCAGACAGGTTTTGACAGACAGGGTCGTAAAAATTCTGTCATAATTTATTATTACCTGTCATTTCAATGTTCATATTTTAATTAGAATAACACATTTAATTGCTTTTAGTTTTGTTCACATTTTAATTTTTAAATCATGAACCTACAGGACGACAGCGCAGTGTTTAAAAACAACAAAATACGCTAGGGCTGGGTAAACAAATTTCTCGATTTTAATAGATTCTCATTTTAATGAACCAATATAGATTCTTAACAGTACATAGTGCATCTTCCTTCCAATGAATAGCAATAGGCTAGGCTTTGTGTTACTCTTGATATAAAACAAAGTCTCAGATTTCGAATGATGTCTATTTCATTAGGAAATTCAAGCAATAAATATCATTTTGGCGCTCTTTAATGTAGCGTGATAGATCGTCGTAGCTTCTGTGTACTCGTCTGCGTGTAATCAAACGCATAGGAAAACATTTGTGACAGTTTCATTTTTGTTCTGGATCCAGCGCTCTGCTGCCAGAGCGGAGCGCACTCGTCACCAACTGGACAGGGGTGGGAATTACAGATACAATTTAACAATAGATCATTCTCAGTGTAATCTGTCAAAGTGACGGACAGCCTTCAGATTTTTTTCGTCACTGACAAAAAAAAAAAAAAAAAAAAAAAAACCATCGATGACGGACAATTTTCGGTTTATATTCGATATTATTATCGATATTATTATTATTGTCATACATATAAAATTAGTTACAGACATTTTATACTGCCATATTTTATTTATTTTAAACTATTTTAAATGTTCTGTTTTTTAAATTAAAAACTGACATTTTATAATACATTACAATATTATATTTTATATTATAATCTTAAAAGCCAGTAATATTAATACTTTAAAATTACAGTAATGATTTAATGCCTTCATTTTTCATGTAAATAGTGCCACTGCAATAATTTATGTTAAAACGTTATGTTAATTTTTTAGTACAAATTTTATAATAGAGTTTTATAATTATAATTAAAAAGGCAGTAATAATGAGTAATTTAATATATTACTTTAATATAGTATATACAGCAAATAATTTAATTACTTAATTTGTCATGTGTATAACCTCATAATCCAAAATATCCCAAGGGTTCTGAAATCGTTCTCATTTGATTTATGCTAACTTCTTTCTTTTGATTTTGGGGTTAAATAAACCCAACAGGAACTAACTCAACTTGTGTCTGCACCTTGCAGTGTTTTAATTCAACCATTTACATGCACAGCAAGTTCTCAGAAATATCCTTGATTATGAAAATAGTTAGGCTTAAGGCATGTGATTTCTCACTCACGAAAAAGAAAAAAAGAAGAAAAAAAAAAACAGCAAATAAATAAACAAATAAATACTGCTTTAATCTGCACCTTGCGAGCTTTTGACCACTTATTTCTTGTCTTTACACAAGTCATTTCCAGCAGACGTCAAATACACACACAAAAATAATATGATTCTGTCATTTTCTGTATACAAATATGTTTTTGCAGGTCAGGTTAGGTAGCATAACTTGCTAGGATGGAAGCACCAGTTAATTCAAATAAGAGCTACACAGTCTACAGGGTGAAAGTTGTTTCTGAGAACATTTTATACAAATGACTGCTTCTCCTCCTACCAGGACTTCAGATGCTGTTACCAGACTGCACAAATGATAATTACATAACAAATCAAACAAAACAAATACTACTACAAAAATGATCTGACAAGCGAACAAACAAAATTAAAAAACTGAATCAGTCAAACAGATCAGTATCAGTATGATCTATCATTAAAAACAAACTTCTTTTTGTGAAATGTGTACTTGAACAATGTATTTGCACTATATTTCTTGAAAATAAATGCCAACTGGTTTGATATGTTGCTATATAATGCAAAATAAAATAAAATACGCAAAAGTAAAATAGCCAATTAAAACCCTACTAAAAACCAGGAATCCAGGAAGTGAGGGTGTCCTCACAACATAGTTGCTTAGCCTCTTGTCAGATCATTCTGAATCCATTTATGTTGAGTCAGAGTCAATCTTGTTACTTCCCCTGAAGCATAAAACATTGGGGGGAAATGTCCCAGACAAGCCAGCGGGGAAACCAATATTCCATAAATTAGCAGATGGTTTTCCCCCTGCTGCTCTGACTTATTTGTTAAAGGTTTAAATGCTGGAGTATTTGGCAGATTGGTCCTGTAAATTTTTCATGTGCCGGCAATAAAGCCTGCTGAGTTTGCACTACGCTCTGGGGGTAGAATAAGGCAAGCTGATCTTGAGCTGAGACAAATGCACACTAGGTAATTCAGTTTGTCAACAAACAGGTTCACATCCTGTGATTAGGAACCGGAAGGATACCATTAATCTTTAAGCAAGAAACTTGCAACTTCATGGCTAAACCTGTGTATTTCCATAATGAAAGGGTATGACGTGTATTCCTGTTAGAACACTCATTCTCCAGTGGCTTAGATTTTAAATGTTAACTTGTAATCCCCACAACAACTATTTTCACCGTTCACACCACCAGTGATTTGAAACAACAAAACAACCTCAAATCATTTATTTGTAATGAAGCTGACGATTTACAGAAACATGAGCATCATGATTTGATTGTGTTTGTAAGTTTAACTTTAGCAACATCATCTAGTGACCAACTGTTACAGCAAATATGCAGTGAAAAAATTACTGAACTAGTGGTCAACCAATACTGTATATATATCGATATATCGTCCTGCTGAGGACCAGCTTAAACCAGCTCATGACCAACTAAGGACCAGCTTAAAACAGTTCAAACCAACTGTCATGCTTCAAAACATATACCAGCATATGCTGTTTTTTTTTTTTCAACAGGGTACACAATTTCACACTACATAGATCTTAATTCATTAACGGACGCATCGACTGTCTTTGTTTAATGCCGGCTTACTTTTGATGGTCACCAGTGTTGGGGAAAGGTACTTTTAAAAGTAATGCAGTACAATATTGTGTTACTTCCTAAAAAGTAACTACGTTACTTAGTTACGTTTTATGAAAAGTTGCATGGAGTTACATTACATTTGCGTTACTTTTAAAATCTGGACAGGGCTTGCTTGTTTGTTTTTAATATAAAAAGTTACATTTTTAGCAAATGTCTGTTTCTCTCAACATGGGGACAGCAGACTAGTCAGTCAATAAATGGGAAAACAAAGTAACTGGCGTTACCTATTTGAAAAAGTAACTCAGATATTTTCTTTTAAACGAAAAAGTAATGCGTTACTTTACTAGTTACTTCAAAATGTTACATCGCATCATCCAACTGGATGCTGCACACTGGTGGTGGGTGAGGAGAAATCCCTCATATGATTGTAAAGTGCTTTGGGTGTATGGCAATACACAATGAAAGTGCTATATAAATGAGCTCATGCATTCATTCCAAAAAAGTAATCAGATTACGTAACTCGCGCTACTTGTAATGCGTTACCCCCATTTGTCAGCTGTCATCGAGGTGGTCTAATTTTTGAAAATCAAGCAACACATTCCAAAGTAAAAACGTACAATATGCTTCATGAGGAATAGCAGTCTATTTTCTAATGCTTGCTTTTCTGAAATTAGACAGCCTCACTGATGTATGTAGCAGATAAATGTGACCTCCGGAGGGCACAGCATTCTATATAAGACACTGCTTAACAGTTCTGTCTAATAATAGAACGGCAAATGCTATAGTATTTTTATAGACTGTCGGCATTCAGAAAATACTCATTTATATAACTTAAATGTCTTTGAATACCTGCTGAACATTGAATCTAACTTCGCAAACCTCCCAACTTCAACAAATCCAGCTACAGAATGCATTGTATCTTGTATAAAAATGCATACACTGTGTGTTTGATGATCTGTCTTTGTGAAAGATGCAAGTTATGTAAACTAGATGTGGACATGAAAGTTCAACACTGTATCAGTTTCCCTTCACCTATATGTATGCATGGTATTTCTTTGAAAATATATTATTGTGGATATATGGCATATATATATATGGCAACTGATTTTTTTTTCTAACTTGCTTTAATTTAAATATATATATATATATATATATATATTCAGTTTTAGAATTTTAGATATTTTTGTTATTAAAGGGACAGTTCACCCCAAAATGAAAATTTTTGATGAAATCCGAGATCTTTCTGACCTTGCATAGACAGCAACGCAACTACCACATTCAAGGCCCAGAAAGGTAGTAAGGACATTGATAAAATAGTCCATGTGGATCAACCGTAATGTTATGAAGCTATGATAATTACTTTTTGTGTGCAAAGGAAACAAAAATGACTTTCTTTAACAATTTCTTCTCTTCCGCGTCAGTCTTTGACGCCGTTAGCAACAGTACCACAACGTAGCTTCATAAAATTATGGACATGGGCTATTTTATCATGTCCTTACTACCTTTCTGGGTCTTGAACGTGCCTGTTGCATTGCTGTCTATGCAGGGTCAGAAAGCTCTCGGATTTCATCATAAATATCTTAATTTGTGTTCTGAACCTGAACAAAGGTCTTATGGGTTTGAAACAACATGAGGGAGGGAATTAATAGCAGAATTTTTGGGTAAACTAAATATTGCATAAAATAAATATCAATTTAATTGTAGAAATGTTTGTGTAATTTGCTATCTTTAAAAAAATAGTTTTATATTATATACCCATCAAAAAATCTATATGAAAGAGTAACATCTTTTAAAAAGCAACGGGTTGGAGAGATGGATAGGGATTGAGAGGGAGGTAATACTGAATTGTGCACATCCCAGCAAAGTGAGTAAGACTTTATGCCAAAAGTCAAATGTCTGTGTACACCAGACAGACGTCTGGCTGTATCTGTTCCTCTAACCACAGATTGGGGATGAAGAAATCTCTCTTGTGGGCTTTGTGAATCTGTCTGGCTCTCATATCGGCCCGAGTGACCTCAGCAGGCACAGAGGTCAACTCTGAGTGTCACCAGGGGCCTTTAGAAAGGGACCTATTTTCCCATCTTTCCTCTGCAGAAAAAGGACTGTTTATTAAATTGGCTAATGACCAGGTGGTTTAGTAAAGGTCACTGAATTTTAAAAACCTTCCAAACCGCACCTGCTCCCCCAGCCATACGTCTCAACTTCACCCTTGATTTTTAGCCGCAAGTGAATCAGAAAGGTCATGGAGGGACACTTGTGGGTAGATGGGAAGATGGGAATGAAACCTGCTGCACTGTTTTCTCATCTTACTTTCATGAGCTAAGCACACAGGGACTAGGAAGGAGGACAGATTACGGCTCAGAAAATTCTGCCAATTAAGATGTGCTTTGAATTATTTCAGGGGTTATTAGAGTATTGGAATCACCATTATTTGTTTGTAAAGGCTACGTTAACGTGACAATAAAGTCAGAGACTTTCAACTCTGATGTAACATAATTCCACCGCCTGACAACCACCTTGACAGTTTGGATATAAATGGATCCTTATGCACTTTCTCCCTGATGAAGGCGAGTGATTATCCTTGAGTTTGAAGGTGAACACATTACATGTCCTTGAAGCGTGTTGTAAATCCAGACATCTCTTTTATTGAGGAATACCAAGTGAGATTTTCACTGTTGGTTCATCCAGTAAGGGAAACGGGCTCAATGAGAGAGTGAAGCAAAAGAAGGTGCTTCATAATTAAAAAGCCTGTTCGGCTCGTTTATCTCCATCATTACGGCATAATCACTCCATTGTAAGATGCACCTCATTTTCCTCTATTTAGATCAATCACTGTGAGCCCTTTGTGAGAGTGGAGTGCACAGGAGAGACCAGTCGCTTGTAACTGCTAGGAGACTCACCCTATCAAAGGAAATCAAACACTTTTGCAGAACGAACCAACGAACAGATGAATGAACAAAGGAACGGACAAACAGCAATCAGTGAGTGAAGGAATCATTTGTTTGATTGATGCACGTCATTAATTGTTTAGTTGCGTAAATTAATCAATATTAGGCTTCTCTTTACTTTGATTCTAATCCTTATCATTCTTTCTCAAAATTTGTTCAATTTTCATAATTACACTTATATACGACTGTGTGATTAGCATGCAAACAAAAGAAATCAAACACTTGAAATGAATGCTTAAACAAATAAACAGCAGTTCGATTGATTGGTTGACTGAATAAGTGAATCGATGGAAGGCTTCTCCTTTCTTTTCACATAAACATCATCCATCTATAAAATATTATGTATTCTTTCAAATTTTCACCATTACAAATATATAGTACTATTATAGTAGTACAAAAATTAACAATACAACAATGAACAAAATAAATAAATAAAAATAAGCTTTTGAAAAAGTCACTTATTCTCACCAAGGCTCCATTTATTTAATGGAAAAGAAGCAAAAAACAAAAAAACTGTAACATGAGACCCAGAACCACAAAACCAGTCATAAGGGTAAACTGTGGAGATTTATATATTAGCTGAACGCTGAATAAATAAGCTTTCCATTGATGTATGGTTTGTTCTGATAAGACAATATTTGGCCGAGATACAACTTTATGAAAATCTGGAATCTGAGGGTGCAAAAAAAAAAAAAAATTAAAAAAAAAAAATATTGAGAAAATTGCCTTTAACGTTGTCCAAATTAAGTTCTTAGCAATGCATACTACTAATCAAAAAATAACTTTTGATATATTTACGGTAGGAAATTTACAAAATATCCTCATGGAACATGATCTTTCTTTTATATCCTAATGAAAAATAGATAATGAAAAATCGATAATTGTGACCCATACAATGTATTTTTGGCTATTGCTACAAATATACCTGTGCTACTTATGACTAGTTTTGTGGTTCAGTGTCACATATTATACTAATATATACTAAGTAATAACAATAAAAAAAAAAAAATATATATATATATATATAAGGAGTATAAGAATGACTAAATGACTGACAGAATAAATTAATCATGATTGCATTAATTTCTTCCATTTGTTAAGCAATTGTGTAAACACATTCATGCAGCCAGTAACATTGAACAGATTTGTGGGACTAAAGATGACTATATGATACTCCCAACACAATTTTTTACTACAACCTTTTCTAACTCTCATCTGCCCTTCTTTCCGTCAACATGATTGATTCTGTTAGACTCTACCTGCCATGTTATACTGTGTCTACATGTGATGTCTGTTTAAGCAGAAGATTCGATTAAGATCTTTTGAACT